>NC_052162.1:104886838-105186838 GCF_902713615.1 Scyliorhinus canicula | reverse complement strand
TGTGTTCTATATTCTATGTTTTATCCTGTCTCTGCTGCTTTCCTTGCGCTCTTTCATCCTCGCGCTGAGTCTCCATTGCTTTGCATTATTCTGTGCCTCCACAGCAGAGACACAGGGTGAAAGAGCGCGAGGAGAGTGGCAGAGAGACAGAGTAAAAGAGCGCAAGGAGACACAACAAAAGAGTGAGGAGAGCGGCGACGGACGCATATCATAAAGTAATCATAGAATTTACAGTACAGAAGGAGGCCATTCAACCCATTGAGTCTGCACCGGCCCTTGGAAAGAGCACCCTGCTTAAGCCCACGACTCCATCCTATTCACATCACCCCACCTAACCTTTTTAGACATTTAGGGCAATTTATCATGGCCAATCCATCTAAGCTGCACATCTTTGGACTGTGGGAGGAAATCGGAGCACCCGGAGGAAACCCACGCAGGCACGGGGAGAACGTGCAGACTCCACACAGACAGTGACCCAAGCTGGGAATTGAACCTGGGACCCTGGAGCTGTGAAGCAACTGTGCTACCATGCTGCCCATAAAAGAGCGTGAGGGAAAACGGTAGAGAGATGCAATAAAAGATATTATCAGCGATGATCATAGTGCGGAGCCGGCTCGAAGGGCCTATCCCTGCTTCTATTTGGTATGTGTGTCTATATGTATTCTGTAAGAAGTCTTACAACACCAGCTTAACACCAGGTCACCTGAGGAAGGAGCTGCGCTCCGAAAGCTCGTGTTTGAAACAAACCTGTTGGACTTTAACCTGGTGTTGTAAGACTTCTTACTGTGCTCACCCCAGTCCAACGTTGTATTCTGTAAGAGGTCTTATAACACCAGGTTAAAGTCCAACAGGTTTGTTTTAAACACTAGGTTTCGGAGCACTGCTCCTTCCTCAGGATGTATTGTGTTATTGAAAAGATTGAAGAACATTGCTCCAATAAACATTGACACCGCGCATGCGCTCAACTGCGAAAAGAAACGGCGGCCGCGCATGCGCTACTCGGCGCAATGGCGCAGCAGAAACATGACGGTCGTCAATTCAGGTCTGTAACTAGGGAAAAAAACAACTTTGGACGATCTCCGTATAAACGCGCTCGCGTGAAGTTCTTTTTCGTGGTTTACACATGTGTACGAAGCCTCACCGTCCACCCGCTGGATCATCGCTCGCTACGTCCCGCCATTCCAACTCACTAATTAGGCAACACGTCGACTTCTTCCCGTCGCCATTACACACACTGCGCATCCTCCAATCTCAGTCCAAACCCCGCCCCTCATTGGAGGACCAGCCTCTCCCTCTTCCAGGACCCAACCCTCTCTGTAGCTGCTGTCAATCAACCGGGCATTGTGACGGTTTCAAATGGTCAGACCTGTCAAAGACGAGGGATGGATGATCAGTTCCGGGATCTATGGGATGGGAATTCACACTCATTTCCATAGTGCACTGATTATCACCCTAAATCCCTGCCTCAATCCCACCTGCAAAGTTTGTGTTTCAAATTGTTACTGAGGAGGGATTAACAGTGTGATTAGTTTAATGTTGAACAGGGGGGGCAGTTATTATCTCGTTCGTTAAAAACTCCTTCACCTCTAGACAGGGAACAATGAGTCAAAGAAAACTGATTCACTGTGACCCAAAAACAAGATGCTGAAAATCCTATCTTAAAACAGAAAATGTTGGAAACACTCAGAAGGTCAAACAGCTTTGATGGAGAGGGAACCGGAGTGAATGTTTCAGGTTGCTGACCTTTTTATCCAAACTGGAAGGATTTAGAGATGTACTGGTTTACAAATAAGTAGAAAGTCAGGGAAAAGAGAGGGGAAGAGTAGGGATACACATTGGTTGGCACTGCTGCCTCACAGCACCAGGGACTCTGGTTCAATTCCGGCCTTGGGGAATTTGTACATTCTTCCTGTCTCTGTGTGGGTTTCTTCCAAGTGCTCCTGTTTCCTCACACAGTCCAATGATGTGCAGGTCAGGTGGATTGACCACTTTTTTTGAGGTCCACCAACAAAGTAGAAGAAAGGAAAAAACTTAGGGAAAAGCAAAAATGGCTGCTCCTGGAAGGGCACTGCCCGAATGTAACAGATCAACGGAAACTTAAAAACATAAAATGAGAGTGCAATTAAAGGGGTCAATTCAGCACTCAAACGCCTTCGGAAGGCCTCGGTGGTGCCCATGGACACTGCATGCTCCCTTTCTCGGGACCCCCGGCCGTGAATGTAGCTGCGAAAAGAGGCAGACAGTCTGGCCGGATGACCTACTTGGTCGCCTGCTGCCTGGACCTATAAATGGTGCGCTTCGTCAGGCCCAGGATCAAGAACAAAGAACAAAACAGCACAGGAACAGGCCATTTGGCCCTCCAAGCCTGTATTGGTCATGATCCCAACCTTTGCCAAAACCCTCAGCACTTCCTTGTGCCGTATCCTTCTATATAGAATCATCCTATCCATGTCAAGATGCGTTTTGAACGCCGTTAATGTATCTGCTTCCACAACCGCCCTGGCAACGCATTCCAGGCACTCACCACCCTCTGCGTAAAAAACCTGCCTTGCACATCCCCTCTAAACTTTGCCCAACGGACCTTAAACCTATGGCCCCTGGTGACTGACCTCTCCACCCTGGGAAAGCGTGCCTGCCCATCTACTCTATCCATGCCCCTCATAATCTTGTAGACCTCTGTCAGGTCACCCCTCAACCTCCGTCTTTCTAATGAAAACAGTCCGAGTCTATTCAGCCTCTCCACATAGCTAATACCCTCAGACCAGGCAACATCCTCGTAAACCTCCTCTGCACCTTCTGCAAAGCCTCCACATCCTTCTGGTAATTTGCAACCAGAATTGTGCGCAATATTCCAACTGCAGCCTTAACAAGGTTCTATACAACTGTAGCATGACTTGCCAGTTTTTATACACGATGCCCTGTCGAATGAGGGCAAGCATTCCGTATACTTCCTTGAAAGGCAGGTTGACAAGGAGGCCCTCCACCATCCCTGCCCCTCTCTGCACTGGGTGCTGGTAGATCAGGAGTGTGGAGCTCAAGTGCAAACAAAATTTCAACAAAACATTTAATGAAAAACTAAAAAGAGGGTGCAGCCTATACCACATAACTTAGACATGGTCAATGAACTCCACAAAGCCGCAAAATTGGCAGGTTTCTTGAAAGTCCGTGAATGGGTGCAATCGGTGATTGTACGGCACTTCTGCATGCAACACCCTCCACCCTAAGTCCCCAAGATTGAGGGGGGGGGGGACTCCTCCATTGAGGTGGGGGATGACTCCTCCATAGAGGGCCCTCCAGTGGGGACATCCACCGCCAAACGGCAATAAGGCACGCCATGGCATATCCGGGCGAGGGCAAGGAGGTGAAGGGGCTGCAGCAACAGCCCATACAGGAAACCCCTCCACTCAATGCGAAAAGGCACGCAGGGCATTTCTGGGAGGTGGCTAGGATTGTGGGGCACCAACCCCCAAGACGAGTGTCGGGCGGACAATATGGAATTCCGTCCAGGCAGGGATTTGCCCAGACAGTATACCATCGCACACCTGCGCATCCTCAAGACCGCGAGAAGACATTGGCCATGAGCCGGATGGCCATCTACCACTGCACGTTGTGCTAAATTGTGGGGTGTCATCCAGCCCACTCCTCACCAACCAGCATATCCCCGATCCTGGTCATCCTGGCAGCCACAGCTCGCTCCTTTGCAGGCCATTCAAAATGGTATTATCGGAGGTGCAGATTCCTAAATGGTAGCTCCCTGTTGACAGCCACCACTTCTGACGGGGTAACTGTGGTGCAGGCGACCATGCTCCAAATGTTGAGTAGGTCCAGGTAAACGACGGGCAGCACCGGCAGAGGGTAATGAAGATCCAGCAGATATATGAACAGAAGCTGCACGTCATAATTCGGGCTGTGCATCTGGCAGAAGAATGTGTCGCTAGGGCACACCATCTTGGAGGGGGCTCAACGTAAAGGTATCGCTGCAGGGTCTGAAGGCAGAAGGTCGCCACCTGGGTGCAAAGACACACCAGCGCCTGTCCACCCTCCCTAAGTGGGAGACGCTGAACCTCAGCAGCGACCCAGTGCAATCTCTTGTCCCAGAAGAACTGGGTTGGTGTTCAGCGAGTTCAGGTGACCGAATGAACCCAGTCTCCCAGTGAGAGCACCTGGAAGGTCTCTCATTATTGTGAATGCGTTGATCGGACATCAGTTCCCCTAGAATCTTTATAGGACTTCCCACAGTATGGGAATTTAAAAGCTGTTGTCAGTATGAACTGGCTGATGAGTCAGCAGGTGGGACGAATGTCCCTTTCTACACTCAGAATTGGTGACTGGGGTCACCTCAGTATGAACTCGCTGGTGGATGTCCAATCAAATCCCTTCCCACACTCGGAGCAGTTGAACAACCTTTCCCCAGTGCATGTGTTGGTGTTCAGTGTGTTGAGATGATTGCATGAACACATTCCAGCATTCAGAGCACCTGAATGGTCACTCATCAGTGTGAACAAGTTGATCGTACATCAGCTCCTCAGAACATTCAAAGCACTTTCCACAGTCCAGACTCTCCCTCGTGTGAACTTGCTGGTATACCAGAAGGTAGAGTAACTGAATGAATCCCTTCCTACACAGGGAGCAGGTGAACAGTCTCTCCACTGTGTAACTGCACCAATAGATTTCCAGTTGGGATGGATGATTGAATCCTTCCCCACAATCCCAACACTTCCACGGTTTCTGCTCAGTGTCACAGAATTTGTTTGTCAGATGAGCGGCTGAATCCTCATCCACAGTCGGAACACGTGTACGGTTTCTCCCCATTGTGAACAGTGCTTTTTCCTTCCATGTTCAAAATCTGATGATATTCAGGTTATGATAAATTGGGAAACTGTCAGATCCCAGTGTGAGGTTTGGTTTCAATTTTCCCAACTGCAAATCTTTACCTTCAAACTTCTTGAGAAATTGATTTAAACAGGAAAAAAGGGAGTGGGAGAGAACCCACAAAAACAGGTTGTGAAACTGAGCGGAATGAATCGTGATCATGAAAACTGCTGGACTGTTGTAAAAATCCAACTGGTTCAGTAATGTCCTTCAAGGAAGGGAACGTGCCACCCGGTCTGGACCTACACAAGACCCTGGTCCCTATTAGAGCAAAGATGAAGAGAGGGACAGTGTCAGACACAGAAATACAAACAGCAATATCCTTGTGGCAGGAGGAGAAGGTTAATTTTTGCATTTATTTAAAAAAATAAATTTAGAGTACCCAATTCACTTTTACCAATTAAAGGGCAATTTTAGCGTGTTCAATCCACCTACCTTGCACATCTTTGGATTGTGGGGGCGAAACCCATGCAAACATGGGGAGAATGTGCAAACTCCACATGGAAAGTTTTCAATTTATAACCTAACCAGAACTTGACAGAATCTTCCAAACCCTCAAACCCCACCACCTAGAAAGAGCAGGATAGAAGGTGTATGTGAACACCTTCAAGTCACACACCTTCCTGATTTCAGCACAGCTTGTGCATCAGGTGAATTCACCTGATGAAGGAGCTATGTACGATGAAAAGCTCGGTTAAAGAGTTGGGCTGTAAGGAGAAATTTGAAGGAGGAGAGGGGGCAATGAGGTCTAAGGAGGGAAATCCAGCACTTGTGGCCTGGACAGCTGACGTACCGTTCGCCATTGATGAATCAATTAAATCACAAATACTCAAGAGGCTAAGCCAAGATATCGCAACAGGATGGAAGATATAACGATATTGAGAGGAGAAGTCACTGGAGGATTTGAAAACAATGATGATGTAGGGGCTGGTTAGCACACTGGGCTAAATCACTGGCTTTTAAAGCAGGCCAGCAGCACGGTTCAATTCCCATACCAGCCTCCCCGAACAGGCGCCGGAATGTGGTGACTAGGGGCTTTTCACAGTAACTTCATTGAAGCCTACTTGTGAAAATAAGCGATTTTCATTTCATTTCATTTTTCATTCATTTCAATGTGAACATTGAGGTGCGCATTGCCAAGAGCCTATGTAGCTCAATGAGCACAGGTGTGTTGGATTAATAAGACTTTGTGCGAGTAAGGAGATTGGAAGCAATTATGAATGTCCTCATCTTTGCGTGCATCTGGGAATAGTCCAGTTTCGGGAGAATAAAGGAATGGATGAGCTGAAGCAAGAGTGAAGTTGGGCAAAATTACTGAGGTGGAAATAGTTGGTCTTAGTG
The DNA here is from genome assembly GCF_902713615.1 of Scyliorhinus canicula. Classification (NCBI taxonomy): domain Eukaryota; kingdom Metazoa; phylum Chordata; class Chondrichthyes; order Carcharhiniformes; family Scyliorhinidae; genus Scyliorhinus; species Scyliorhinus canicula. Next base: position 105,180,625 of record NC_052162.1, on the reverse strand, counting down.
ATATGTTGTCAGAAGCTCTGCTTGGGGTGAAATATGACACCAAGATTGTGAACAGTTTGGTTCAGCCTCAACGGTGTAAGACAGATGGATGGCATTGATGGTTAGGGATTAGAATTTGTAGTGGGGACTGAAGATGATGACTTCAGCCATCCCAATATTTCAATGCAGGCAATGTATTTTGGTCCAGGTCTGCATGTCAGGCTGACCTGTGGCTTGGAACTATAGAAAAGGCACAGCACAGGAGGCCATTTGGACTATCTTGTCCATGCCAGCCCGAGGGCACCCAGGTGTCCTTTCTAATCCCACTTTCCTGCACCCAGCTCATAGCCCTGTAGTTTACAGCACTTAAAGTGCAGATCCAGGTACTTTTAAAAATAGTTTAGAAGTCTCTGATTCCATCGCCAACTCGGGCAGCAAATTCCAGACTCCCACTACCCTCTGTGTAAAACAAAGTTCTTTCTCATATTCCCTACACCTTCTGCTACTTATCTTGAATCTGTGTTTCCTGGTTCTAGAATTTTCCACCAAGGGAAACAATTTTATCCTGTCCACTCCGTCTTTTTCCCTCATAATTTTATATACCATTATCAAGCCACCCCTCAGCTTTGTTCCAAGAAAAATAACCCTAATTTATCCAATCTCTCTTCGTAGCTGCACTTTTCTAGCCCTGGCAACATTCTTGTAAAACTCTTCTGTACTCTCTCCAGAGCAATAACGTCATTCCTGCAATGCGGTGACGAGAACTGCCCACAATACTCTAGTTGTGGCTTCACCGGTGTTTTATACATTTCTAACATTATATCCATGCTTTTATATTCTATACCTTTGCCAATATGCCTTCTTTACAACTTCGCCGATGTGAACCGCTGCCTTTCGGGAACTGTGTACTTTGGCACCAAGATCTCATTTTTTATCTTAGTATATTCCATTTACTGTGTACTCCCTATAATTTTTTGACCACCCTAAATGCATCTTTTGAAGGGGAACTTTGGAGGGGATGGTGTTCACTCGACAGGGTAGATGCAGGAAGAATGTTTCCGATGGTGGGTATGCCCAGAACCAGTGGTCACAGTTTGAGGATATGGGATAGACCATTTAGGAGAGATTAGGAGAAATTTCTTCACCCAGAGAGTGGTAGGCCTTTGGAATTTGTTACCAGAGGAAGTGGTCCAGCGGTAAGCTCAGCTGCCTCACAGCACCAGGCATCCGGGTACAATTTCGGCCTTGGATGAATGTCTGTGTGGAGTTTGTACGTTCTCCCCGTGTCTGCATGGGTTTCTTCCGGGTGCTCAGGTTTCCTGCCAAAGTCCAAAGATAGAACATAGAACATAGAATTCTGTGACACCGTGAAAGTAGTGGGAAAGGATTAAATTACCCATCCCAACTGGAAATTCATTGGGACAGTCCCACTGGGGAGAGATTGTTCACCTGCTCCAAGTGTGGGAATGGGCTCACTCAGTCACCCAACCTTCACACCAACAAATTCACACTCGGGAGAGACTTTCAAGTGCCCGGACTGTGGAAAGTGCTTTAAAATTTCTGGGGAGCTGATGTCGCATCAACATGTTCACACTGATGAGAGGCCATTCAGGTGCTCTGAATGCTGGACTGGGTTCATGCAATCATCTCAACTCACTGAACACCAACTGGGGAAAGGCAGTCCAACAGCTCAAAGTGTGGGAAGGGATTTGATTGGTCATCCACGCTGCTGGCACACCAGCGTGTTCACACTATGAAGAAGCCGTTCACTTGTTCTGAATGTGGGAAGGGATTCGCTCATTCATTCCACCTGCTGACGCACCAGCAAGGTCATACCGAAAAGAGACCTTTTAAATGCCCAGACAGTGGGAAGGGCTGTAAAAACTCTGGGGTACTGATGTCCCATCAACGTTCTCACACTACTGATAGACGGTTCAGGTGCTCGGACTGTGGGACTGGGTACATTCGGTCACCTGACCTCACTGAACGCCAGCGCACTCACACCTGGGAGAGGCCATTCAACTGCTCAGAGTGTGGGAAGGGATTCAGTCATCCAACCTGCTGATCCACCAGAAAGTTCACACGGGAGAGTTTGACCTGCTCGAAATGTGGGAAGGGATTCATTCGGTCATCCCACCTGCTGACATACCAGCAAGTTCATAAGTAACTATGTTGAATGTGTTTTGCTGTTAATTGTATCCAGGATTGATTCACATTGATTATATCCACATTCATTGGGATCTGTTTCTGCAGATTCTCATAAACTCCAGCCCAGTTATAGATGAACAAGATGTGGATGACTTGGAGCAGCAACTGTCTTCACTGCACATCATACATGACTTTATTGAGGGTTCAAGATTATGAACAATCGCCAGGCAGGAATGTACCCTTCCAGTCGGGAAACACTTCACCGGTCAAGGGCATTCAACCTCTGATCTTCGGGTAAGCGTTCTCCAAGGCGGCCTTCAGAACCCGTGACAACGCAGAATCGCCGAGCAGAAACTTATAGCCAAGTTCCGCACGCAGGAGTACGGCCTCAACCAGGACCTTGGATTCATATCGCATAACATTCATCCCCACCATTTGACCTGGGCTTGCGAAATCTTACCAACTGTCCTGGATTGAGACAGTTCATACCTCTTTAACCTGTGATTATCCCTCTCTCCAGTTGCTCTGTCTGGACCTGTAAAAGACTTACTTACCTGCAAAGACTTGCATTCAAAGTATCGTCTTGCATCTTTGACTTTGTCTATATATATGTTTCTGGAACCCACCTCTTCATTCACCTGAGGAAGCAGTGCTCTGAAAGCTAGTGATTTGAAACAAACCTTTTGGACTTTAACCTGGTGTTGTAAGACTTCTTACTGCAATCAAAGGAAGGACAGGGAAGGCAGGATTCGGGAACCATGGATGACCGGGGAAATTGAGAATCTTGTCAAAAACATGTGAGGTACAGGCAATGAAAAACAGATAAAGCACCTGAGGAATACATGGAAAGTAGAAAAGAGCTCAAGCAGGGAGTTGGAGGGCAAAAAGGGGTCACGAAACGTCCTTGACAAAGGAGAATCCCAAGGCATTTTATTCGTATATTAGGAACAAGGTAGCTAGAGAAAGCGTTGGTCCACTCAAGGACAAAGGAAGGAAATTATGTGTAGAACCAGATGAAGTAGGTGAGGTCCTTAATGAGTATTTTGCATGGGTATTCACAAAGGTTGGACACGCTGGTTGGTGGTATCTCAGAGGATGTGTAAACACTTTAGAACAGGTCATTATTACGAGGGAGGAAATGTTAGGTGTATTATAAAGCATTAAGGTAGGCAAATCCCTCGGGCCAGATGGCATCTATCCTAGAGTACTGAGGGAGACAAGAGATGAAATTGCTGGGCCTCTGACAGAAATCTTTGTATCTTCATTGGCCGCAGATGAGATCCCAGAGGATTTGAGGTCAGCCATTGTTGTACCATTATTTAAGTAGGGTTGCAAGGATAATCCGGGTAATTATAGGCCAGTGAGTTTGACGTCAGTGATAGTGAAATTGTTGGAAAAGATTCTCAGAGATAGGGGCTGGGATTCTCCCCTACCCGGCAGGACGGGGGGGTCCCGGCGTGTTGGAGTGGCGTGAACCACTCCGTCGCACCTTTAGAGGTCAAGCCCTCACATTGAGGGGCTAGGCCCGCGCCGGAGTGGTTCCCGCTCCGCCGGCTGGCGTGAACGGCTTTTGGCGCCACGCCAACTGGGGCAGAAAGGACTTCGCCGGCCAGCTTACGTCTGCGCATGCGCTGGAGCGTCAGCGGCTGCTGACGTCATCCCGGCGCATGCGCAGGGGAGGGAGTCTCTTCCGCCTCCGCCATGGTGAAGACCATGGCGAAGGCGGGAAAAAAAGAGTACCCCCACGGCACAGGCCCACCCGCCCATCAATGGGCCCCGATCGCGGGCCAGGCCACCGTGGGGGCACCCCCCGGGGTCAGATCGCCACGCGCCCCCCCCCAGGACCCCGGCACCCGCCCGCACCGCCAATCCCGCCGGTCAGGTAGGTGTTTTGATTCTCGTCGGCGGGAGAGGCCTGTCAGCGGCGGGACTTCGGCCTATTGGGGGCCGGAGAATCACCGCGGGGGGCCCGCCGACCGGCGCGGCGCGATTCCCGCCCCCGCCGAATCTCGGGTGGTGGAGAATTCAGGACACGGCGATTGACGCCGGCCCCGGGCGATTCTCCGATCCGGCGGGGGGGGGGGGGGGGGGGGGGGGGGGGTCGGAGAATCTCACCCAGAATCTATGCACATTTGGAAGTGAATGGTCTTATTACTTTTTCTGAGTTACGAAGCCAGGGCTCAGAGTGTGCACAGGGATGAACCCCTAATCCAGCTCCTTGCCTACTCCAAAAACCAATTCAACTTCAAATTGAATCCAATTCATGGTCCCCACAAGAGAGACATACCAGATCTGAGCCAAAAGGCAGAGCACACTGAGCTAAATAGCTGGCTTTTAAAGCAGACCAAGAGCACGGTTGAATTCCCGTACCGGAATAGAACATAGAACAGTACAGCACAGAACAGGCCCTTCAGCCCTCAATGTTGTGCCGAGCCATGATCACCCTACTCAAACCCACGTATCCACCCTATACCCGTAACCCAACAACCCCCCCCCTAACCTTACTTTTATTAGGACACTACGGGCAATTTAGCATGGCCAATCCACCTAACCCGCACATCTTTGAACTGTGGGAGGAAACCGGAGCACCCGGAGGAAACCCACGCACACAGGGGGAGGACGTGCAGACTCCACACAGACAGTGACCCAGCCGGGAATCGAACCTGGGACCCTGGAGCTGTGAAGCATTTATGCTAACCACCATGCTACCCTGCTATATATATAAATGACTTGGATAAAAATGTAGTGGGTCTGATTAGCAGGTTTGCGGATGATACTAAGATTGCAGGAGTTGAGAATACAACAGGATAGAGATAGGCAGCAAAATTGGGCAGAGAAATGGCAGATGGAATTTAACCCGGACAAATGCGAGGTGATGCATTTGGTAGATCCAATTCAGGTGGGAGCTATAAAATAAATGGCAGAACCATCAGGAGCATAGAGATATGGAGAGATCTGTACGTGTAGGTCCACAGATCCTTAAAAGTGGCAGCACAGGTGAAAATGGTGGTAAAGAAAGTATATGGCATGCTTGCCTTCATAGGACGGGAAAAGTTCAAAAATTATGTTAGTTATATAGAACGTTGCTTAGGCCACATTTGAAATACTGTGTCCAATTCTGGTCACCGCACTACCAGAACGATGTGGAGGCTTTGGAGAGTGTACAGAAAAGGTTTACCAGGATGGTGCCTGGTATGGAGGGTATTCGCTGTGAGGAGAGATTGAATAAACTGGGATTGTTCTCCCTAGAGAGACGGAGGCTGAGGGGCGACCTACATTAAACTCCTATTTTTTGACTACAGCTCCGCCTTCAACACCATAACCCCAGCCAAGCTCATATCAAAGCTCCAAAACCTAGGACTTGGCTCTCCACTCTGCAACTGGATCCTCGATTTTCTGACCAACAGACCACACTCAGTAAGAATGAACAACAACACCTCCTCCACAATAGTCCTCAATACTGGGGCCCCGCAAGGCTGCATACTTAGCCCCCTACTCTACTCCCTGTACACACACGACTGCGTGGCAAAATTTGGTTCCAACTCCATCTACAAGTTTACTGATGATACAACCATAGTGGGCCGGATCTCGAATAACGACGAGTCAGAATACAGGAGGGAAATAGAGAAACTAGTGGAGTGGTGCAGCGACAACAATCTCTCCCTCAATGCCAGCAAAACTAAAGAGCTGGTCATTGACTTCAGGAAGCAAAGTACTACACACACCCCTGTCAGCATCAATGGGGCCGAGGTAGAGATGGTTAGCAGTTTCAAATTCCTAGGGGTGCACATCTCCAAAAATCTGTCCTGGTCCACCCACGTCGATGCTACCACCACGAAAGCACAACAGTGCCTATACTTCCTCAGGAAACTAAGGAAATTTGGCATGTCCACATTAACCCTTACCAGCTTTTACAGATGCACCATAGAAAGCATCTATCTGGCTGCATCACAGCCTGGTATGGCAACTGCTCGGCCCAGGACCGCAAGAAACTTCAGAGAGTTGTGAACACCACCCAGTCCATCACATGAACCTGCCTCCCATCCATTGACTGGGGGCAGCACGGTAGCATGGTGGTTAGCATAAATGCTTCACAGCTCCAGGGTCCCAAGTTCGATTCCCGGCTGGGTCACTGTCTGTGCGGAGTCTGCGCGTCCTCCCCGTGTGTGCGTGGGTTTCCTCCGGGTGCTCCGGTTTCCTCCCACAGTCCAAAGATGTGCGGGTTAGGTGGATTGGCCATGCTAAATTGCCCGTAGTGTCATTAAAGGTAAGGTTAAGGGGGGGGTTGTTGGGTTACGGGTATAGGGTGGATGCGTGGGTTTGAGTAGGGTGATCATTGCTCGGCACAACATCAAGGGCCGAAGGGCCTGTTCTGTGCTGTACTGTTCTATGTCTATGACTCCATCTACACCTCCCGCTGCCTGAGGAAAGCGTACAGCATAATCAAAGATCCCTCCCACCCGGCTTACTCACTCTTCCAACATCTTCCATTGTGCAGGAGATACAGAAGTCTGCGAACACGCACGAGCAGACTCAAAAACAGCTTCTTCCCCGCTGTTACCAGACTCCTAAATGACCCTCTTATGGACTGACCTCATTAACACTCCACCCTGTATGCTTCATCCGATGCCGGTGCTTATGTAGCCACATTGTATACCTTGTGTTGCCCTGTGATGTATTTTTTTAAATTCCCTTTTCTTCCCATGTACTTAATGATCTGCTCGCAGAAAATTACTTTTCACTGACAATAAACAAATCCAATCCAATCCAATCCAGGTGGTTGGCCTAGATCAGTGTTCTTCAAACTTTTTTTCCGGGGACCCGTTTTTACCAACCGGCCAACCTTTTGGGAGCAAACCCGGCCGAACTTCGGGACCCAACGTGGCCGACCTTCGCGACCCGCGCCGGCTGACCTGCGCGACCCACGCCGGCCGACCTGAGCAACCCACCATTTTCTCTTACCTTGTTTGCTGCTGATAAAAATGGAGGAAATGGCTTTGGAGCCCTTTGGCCCTCGTACACGCTCCTCCAATGGAACCTGTTGGATGAAGGTGAAGTCTTCCTGTGTCAAAAGGTATGGAGTCTCCATCTGTCCAAAGTTCTGCATTTTTATCCTGTAAAATTTTATCAAATAAAACCCCTCCGAACTTGTAGAAAAAAAATAAAAAATAAAATGAATAAAATAAATGAATAAAACCCCACAGAACTTGTAAAAAAATAGAATAAAATAAATGAAAAAAATAAAAATTAAATGAATAAAATAAATGAATAAAACCCCCGAACTTGAAACAAAAAGATGCGACCATTAAAAAAATAGCGGCAGCACTGCGCATGCGTGCCCAATCATCGGCACGCATGCGCAAAACTATGCACATGCATGCCGATGATCGTACAATGCAGCCAAATTTTTTTTACATGTTCGCGGCCATTTTAAAGGCCACTTGCAGCCGGCGTTATTAAAAGCCGGCTGCTGCGCGGGAATTTGCGCGATCGGGAGCACCGCGAAGGACGGCTCCGCGACCCTCCCGACACCCGCCCGTGACCCACCCACGGGCTTATCACCCCCCTGACTTTGAAGAACACTGGTCCAGATAGGGCACGTTTCATCAAATAATTGCAAAATGGAATTTAGGTGCAGATTTAAGTTCCCTCCCTGGATACAAACATAAAAGTTAGGAGTAGGAGTCGGCCACTTGGCCGCTCAAACCTGTTCTGCCATTCAATAAGATCATGGCTGATTGGATTGTAACTTCAACATCACATTCCTACCAACGCCCGATGGAAAGTGTCAGGCCGTATTCCTGCAAAGCTGAGTTCAGTGGCCTTGACAGTACCACGCAAAACATAAGAAATCGGATAAATACAATCACAGAAGTAGTAAGCCATTCTCCCCCTCGAACCAGCTCCTCCAGTTGATAAAGTCATGGCTGATTTGATGTGGCCTTAACTCCACTTCCCTGTCTGTACCCGCATAACCTTAAATTCAATCCAATGTGAATGTGACTCGGGTAAACTCTCCCTTATTATCCATCTGATTCTGTCCGCAGACTCTGACCCACATTGACACCTCACAATGCTCGGCTGATTGACGGCAACTCTGGGCCTATAGGAAGAGAGGGGGTGGGACTGGATGACCGAACGGGAGCGGCTGGTCCTCCAACCAATCGGAGTGAATGAGGGGCGGGGCTGGGAGTGGAACATGGCAGTGTGAGTAATGGCGTTTTTTTCTACGATGTGCGATTGGTGAGGGAGAGAAATGGCGGTGAGGAGGAAGGTATAGGTCCGATGGATGGGTGGAGAAGCCACCTAAACATGTGTAAGGTGCAAGCGCCGATAATCAACTCCCTGGTCCGCTGTTTGCCGCGAACCGAAATTTTATCTCAAGTACTGACCCAAGTAAACGGCCGCAATGTTTACAGCGCACGGTTTTTACACACTTACAGAGAACGCACAGTGCAGAAGGAGGCCATTCGGCCCATCGAGTCTGCACTGACCCACTTAAACCCTCACTTCCACCCTATCCCCGTAACCCCATGTCACCTCTTTTGGTCACTAATGGCAATTTATCATGGCCAATCCACCTAACCTGCACGTCTTTGGACTGGGCGAGGAAACCCACCCAGACACGGGGAGAACGTGCAAACTCAGCACAGTCAGTGACCCAGCAGGGAATTGAACCTGGGACCTTGGTGCTGTGAAGCCACAGTGCTAACCACTGTGCTACCCACTTCTGCTATCGTGGTCCTTGGTGGTGGAGGTTGAGGATTTTGGATGTTCTCTCATAGTTCTGGTTGCATTTTGAAATAAGAAATATATCTTCATCTCCTCCCTCCTGTCTGTGTTCTCTCTCTTTGTCATTGATCCCGGGAAGTCCAGAGTCTTGCTTAGACCCACTTTGTGTGGCTGGTTCCCTTGAGGTGTTCTGCAGTCCTTGCTCTTTATTTCTGAGTTACAGGATGAGACAGACATATGTCTTGATTAATTTTCTTCAACTTGGACCAGAGGGAGCTGGACTCAAGAACATGTAATTGTAAACATGTAAATCCAACTAACCATCAGCAAAAGGAAGAAAACCAGTCAAGAGCCTTCTGACGAATTTCAATAATAGCTTGATTGTATTTTTCCTGATTATTACAAATGTCCAGGTTAACCTCAGTAAATATTCCCCCACCATCAGGGGAAGAGGTTTTGGATTCACTGAATGTTTGATACTGAAGACTAGCTGAGAAAATTTAAGATTCAAGAACATATATTAAAAATGATTTATCATAATCAGGAAGCTTGTGATCTGGTGGTTATACAAAGATTGGATATTGCAAAGATAAATAAATGCAGGACATAAAATATAACTAGTTCTCCTTTTTAAAAGAGAATCCAAAATTTAAACTTTACTTGTTACAGATATAAGAATTCTACAGGTAAGTAAACATATCCATCAAATATTAAAGTAATGTTTCCTTAATCTCCGAGTATGTGAGGCTGGCTACGTTCAGAATAGCCTTTAAGTCATTCTCTGAGAATTGAATGAATCTCCTCGGGTAATTCGTTTTAAAAATAAATTTAGAGTACCCAATTCAATTTTTTTCCAATTAAGGGGTAATTTAGCGTGGCCAATCCACCTACCCTGCACATCTTTGTGTTGTGGGGGCGAAACCCACGTAAACACGGGGAGAATGTGCAAACTCCACACGGACAGTGACCCAGAGCCGGAATTGAACCTGGGACATAGGCGCCGTGAGGCAACAGGGATATTCCACTGCGCCACCGTGCTGCCCCGCTCCTCGGGTAATTCTAATGAATTTTGGAGTTGTATCGTTAATGTTAACGTAGAAGATAATCTTTATTATTGTCACAAGTAGGCTTACATTAACACTGAAATGAAGTTACTGTGAAAAGCCCCTAGTCGCTTCATTCCGGCACCTGTTCAGGTACACAGAGGGAGAATTCAGAATGTCCAAATTACCTACCAGCATATCTTTGTGGGAGGAAGGAGCACCCGGAGGAAACCCTCGCAAACACGGAGAACGTGCAGACTCTGCGCAGACAATGACCCAAGCCGGGAATCGAAACTGGGATTGTGGCGCTGTGAAGCAACAGTGCGAACCATTGTGATACCGTACCGATCAATGCTTATTTGACCATTGATAGACCATCTTTAATTAGTATCCAATATTTGGTGAAATTACTACCTATTATAATGAGGGTGCTTGTTCCATTTCCAGGAAATGTTATTTTGAATTTATTCCTGAAAACTGCACATCCCATACAGTCCTGTTGTCGATGTTGCTTAGTTAAGGTATTGTGTCCAGTAAGATGATAAAATGTGGGCAGGATACTTTGTATTTTTTGTGTTTTTACTTATCAGAGCTAGTATTGTAATGCGCCTGTTCATGACATAGACCGAACAATATTTTAGTTGTGTATATTTCTTAGTAAATTCACCTTAATTGTGAAGGGAGTTAACGTTGCTTTTGCAAGCAAGTCTTGACCATGTTAAAATATGTTTTATTGAGTGTTTACCCGGAGTTTACCCTGATATTCCACTCTTAATTCCACATTATTTTGTTTTTATTCCTTCACACCCTCCCCTTTAGGTCATGAATGAACCAGTTTGTTTTTTATGACAGCTTGCAAGGTCATCTTTTTCCAGTGCCTGCTGCACAAATTACGAGATTCATCCAGCTCAAAATCACAACCTACCTTTGTGTTTTTGTGAGTTCTCTGTCACTCCCTTTTTTCTGTTTTAAATCAGCTTCACAGGATATTAGACGGTGAGGATTTGCAGTCAAGAAACTGAAACAAAACTTCACATCAGCCCGAGTCGCACAATTTATCATAATCTGCATTTCATCGGATTTTGAACATGGAAGGAAAAAGCACCATTCACGGTGGGGAGAAACTGACCACGGGTTCTGTGTGTGAACAAGGCTTCTATCAGTCATCAGGCCTGTCAAAACACAAATGCAGTAACATTGGGGAGAAGCTGTGGAACTGTGGGGTCCGTGAGAAGGAATTTGATTACCAAAGTGGGCTGGAAACGCATCAACTCAGTCACAATGGGCAGAGGCCGTTCATCTGTTCTCAGTGCGGGAAGGGATTCATTCATTCGTCTCACTTGCTGACACACCAGCGAGTTCACACCGACGAGAGACCTTTTAAATGTCCAGACTGTGGGAAGTTCTTTAAAAGTTCCGGAGAGCTCATGTCCCATCAACTTATTCACACTGACGAGAGACCGTTCAGGTGCTCTCACTGCAGGACTGGATTCAGGCGATCATCTCAACTGACTCGACACCAGCGAATTCACACTGGGGAGAGACCGTTCACCTGCTCCGAGTGTGGGAAGGGATTCACTCAATCAACTCACTTGCTGAGACACCAGCGAGTTCACAGTGATGAGAAACCATTCAGCTGCTCTCACTGTGGGACTGGATTCAAGACATTATCTGACCTCACTCTACACCAGCGAATTCACACTGGGGAGAGGCCGTTCACGTGCTCAGAGTGTGGGAAGGGATTTACTCAGTCATCCACCCTGTTGAGACACCAGCGAGCACACACTGTGGAGAGACCTTTTAAATGTCCAGACTGCAGGAAGTGGTTTAAAAGTTCCTGGGAGCTGATGTCCCATCAACGTGTTCACACTGACGAGAGACCATTCAGGTGCTCTCACTGTGGGACTGGGTTCAAGCAATCATTTAATCTCATTGTGCACGAGCGCAGTCACACTGGGGAGCGACCATTCACCTGCTCAGTTTGTGGGAAAGGATTCACTCAGTCAGCCCACCTCCTGAGACATCAGCGTGTACACACTGGTGAGAGACCATTTCACTGCCCAGACTGTGGGAAGTATTTTAAAAGTTCTGGGGAACTGATGTCCCATCAACGTGTTCACACTGAACTGAAACTGTTCAGGTGCTCTCACTGTGGGACTGAGTTCAGACAATCTTCCAATCTCACTGTGCATGAGCGAACTCACACTGGGGAGAGGCCGTTCACCTGCTCAGAGTGTGGGAAGGGATTCATTACCTCATCCCACCTGCTGAGACACCAAAGTGTTCACAAGTAACTACAGTGATTGTACTTTGTGTTAGTAACATCCAGGACTGAAACACGTTCATATGTTAACATTGAGAATAAACTCAACCTCAATTATAAATATTAATATTCTGGATAACAGTCAAATAAACATAGTGTTGAATCTTAAATATCTCCATCTCAAAAGGCTCTCCATTTCCAGTTGTCCATCCTGACATCAACCAGGTGTGAGCAGCTCATGGAGCTTCTTTGTTACTAAGATTGAGACAATCCGATCAGTTGGCTCTGCTGCTCCCCTCTGTTCCACTAGTCCAGTTTTTTTCTATCTTTTTTTCCGGGGACCCATATTTACCAAATGGCCAACCTTCGCAACCGCCCATTTTCTCTTACCTTGTTTGCTGCTGATAAAATGGAGGAATCGCAATCGCGCCCAAAGCAGGTGACGTCGACGTTCGGGAGGCATGACTTGCTCTCTGCCTCCCTTCAGGGGGGAGCATTACATTAAATTTAAAAACGAATCTTCTCCTGCGTCTCAGATTGCGCAAATTTGCATGCAGCAGCCGGGTTTTACCAATGCCGGCTGCGAGCGGCCTTCAAAATGACGGCCGTGACCATATAAAAAAAGTGCAGGCGCATTGCGCATGCATGCCTGCTCATCGGTGGACCTTTACCATTTTGTGTATTTTTAAACTGATGAAATGCATCACCTCATATTACATAGAACAGTACAGCACAGAACAGGCCCTTCGGCCCTTGATGTTGTGCCGAGCTTTGTCCGAAAACAAGATCAAGCTAAACCACTCCCTGTCATTCTGGTGTGCTCCATGTGCCTATCCAATAACCTTATTGTTCGGTGTTAAATTTTAGCTGATATCTTCCTGCCTTACTAAATCTCCAAAGTATCTTGAGTAAAAGAACTGGCAAGTCATGCTACAGTTGTATAGAACCTTGGAATATTGCACACAATTTGGTCGCCACACTACCAGAGGATGTGGAGGCTTTGGAGAGAGTGCAGAAGAGGTTTACCAGGATGTTGGTTTCGAGAGTGTTAGCTATGTGGAGATGCTGAATAGACTCAGACTGTTTTCATTAGAAAGATTGAAGTTGAGGGGTGACCTGATACAGGTCTACAAGACTATGAGGGATATGGATAGAGTGGATGGGCAGGCACTCTTTCCCAGGGTGGAGGAGTCAGTCACCAGGGGGCATAGGTTTAAGGTCCATGTGGCTAAGTTTAGAGGAGATGTGTGCGTCAAGTTTTTTACGCAGAGTATGGTGAGTGCCTGGAACGTGTTGTCACGGGAGGTTGTGGAAGCAGATACATTAATGGTGTTCAAAAGGCATCTTGACAAATACATGGATAGGATGAGTACAGAAGGATGTGGCACTGAAAGGGGAAATGCAGGTGGAGAAGGTAGTCAAGAAGGAATACGGCATGCTTGCCTTCATTGGCCGGGGCATTGAGTATAAAAATTGGCAAGTCATGTTGCAGCTGTATAGAACCTAAGTTAGGCCACATTTGGAGTATAGTGTTCAATTCTGGTCGCCACACTACCAGAAGGATGTGGAGGCTTTAGAGACTGTGCAGAAGAGATTTACCAGGATGTTGCCTGGTATGGAGCGCATTTGCTTTGAGGAGAGGTTGAATAAACTCGGTTTGTTCTCACTGGAACGAAGGAGGTTGACACAATTATGAGGGGCATAGACAGAGTGGATAGTCACAAGATCTTTTCCCAGGGTAGAGGGGTCAATTACTAGGGGGCATAGGTTTAAGGTGCGAGGGGCAAGGTTTAGAGAAGATGTACGAGGCAAGTTTTTTTACACAGTGTAGTGGGTGCCTGGAACTCGCTGCCGGAGAAGGTGGTGGAAGCAGGGACGATAGTGACGTTTAAGGGGCATCTTGACAAGTACATGAATAGGGTGGGAATAGAGGGATATGGTCCCTGGAAGTGTAGAAGATTTTAGTTCAGACGGGCAGCATGGTTGGCGCAGGCTTGGAGGGCCGAAGGGCCTGTGCTGTATTTGTTCTAAATGTTTCCACTTTGGATCAATTTGAAACACAAAGTTTCCAGGGGGGGATTGAAGTGGGGAGCTTCTCAACTATGTAACATTCCACATACCACACTAACCATTAAACAACAAGGAAATGTCACCGTTCCATATTGATACCTGTAGAAAACAATATTAGCTCATTTTCACACAAAAAAACACACGGTATCACCCCTCGCAGGTTTCTCAACAAAAACAGAAGATAAGCCTGAGAATGTGTTATCATGTCCAGAAGTCTGTGGCGGCTCTCTCTATTTGAAAGCATCACACTGCCCTGTTGATTGACGCCAGTCCGGGCAATAGGAAGAGAGGGGACTGAGTTAAGAGTGGAGCATGCCTCGTAGGAGGAGTAATGGCGGCGGGGAGATACTATTCTGATGGAAATCGGTAAGTGAATGGAATGATCGGGGGGGGGGGGGGGGGGGGGGGGAAGCAAAGACATTTCGGAAACGGGTCGTGTAAACCACCATATCCGAAAAATAACCTCCCAGTCCCCACTGGGCGGGGTTGCGGACTTTCCTGATGCAAACCCAGGTTCATAGCCACCATGTTTATTGGGGACAATATGCAGCAGAGCACGTGTATAGCAGCCATCTTTGTGTGGTGCTACACAAAGCGCATGTGAGGCTGTCATGTTGATTGGGGGCAATGCTCATCGATCCTTTAAAATGAAAGAAAGGTTGCAGTGCAGAAAGTCCATTCGGAGCATCATATCTTTTCTGACCAAAAAAGTGAACCGCCTCGGAATTCTGCAGCAAGTAACTCCCACCCTGACTCCCAAAGACTGTCCACCATCTATAAGGCACAGTCAGGCAATGGAATACTCTCCACTTGCCTGGATGAGTGCAGCTCCAACAACACTCAAGTTCAACACCATCTAGGACAGGGGTGGGCAAACTTTTCCGTGCAAGGGCCACATTCAGAAATTCACAATTCACAAAGGGCCGCATAGTATATTAAGTAAAATAATTACTTCACCCGGTTATGATTCTGGGCGCCTCATATAGAACATAGAACAGCACAGAACAGGCCCTTCGGCCCTCGACGTTGTGCCGAGCAATGATCACCCTACTCAAGTCAACGTATCCACCCTATACCAGTAAGTAACCCAACAGCCCCCCCGCATTAACCTTAAAAAAAAAATTAAAAAAAAAAAAAATTTAAAAAAAAAAAATTTTTTTTTTTTAATGACTTGGTGGGCCGCAGAAATACCTTTGGCGGGCCACATGCGGCCCGCGGGCCGTAGTTTGCCCACCCCTGATCTAGGACAAAGCAGCCTGCTTGATTGCCACCCCTTCCACAAACATTCAATCCCTCCACCATCGATGCACAGCAGCACCGCATTTGAGGCTGTCATGTTGATTTGGGGCAATGATCATCAATCATTTAAAATCAAAGGTTAGGGTGCAGAAAGTCTATCCGGAGCATCATGTCTTCTCTGACCAAAAGAGAACCACCTGATCATTTTAATCCCATTTCCCAGCACCTGGTCAGGTTATAGCACTTCAGATGCAGACCTGTGGACATGCACTGCAAGGTTTTGCAATACCTTTCCATTTATTGAGTTTTCCCTTGCTTTGTTTTGTTTTTTTAAATAATTTTATTGAGGTATTTTTGGCTGTATTGACATTGTATAGCACTGTACAAAAAGAAAAGCAAATAACGCATATTGCAAACCACGACTCCATTCTCGCAAGGACCTGCCGAAACCACCCCCTACTCTACCCTAGCCCCCCTACCGCCCCAGCTGACGATTAATTATCCGCAAAGAAGTCAATGAATGGCTGCCACCTCCGGGCGAACCCCTGATAGTGAACCTCTCAAGGCAAACTTAACTTTCTCTAGACCGAGAAAGCTCGCCATGTCCGATAGCCATACTTCGGTCTTCGGGGGCTTTGAATCCCTCCATGCCAACAGTATTCGTCGCCGGGCTACCAGGGGAGCAAAGGCCAAGACGCCAGCCTCTCCGACACCCCAAATATTGCCACCTCAGGACACATTACCACCCCAGTTTTCAAAACACGGGACATGATGTCTGCGAATCCCAGCCAGTACCCCCTGAGTTTCGGGCACGACCAGAACATGCGCACGTGATTAGCCGGCCCGCCGGCGCATCTAGCACACTTGTCCTCCAGCCCGAAGAATTTACTCATCCAGGCCACGTCATGTGGGCCTGGTGCACGACCTTAAACTGGATCAAACTCAGCGTGGCTCATGTTGCAGTCGTGTTTACTCTGCCCCGAGCTTCTGCCCAAATACCATCCTCCATCGCCCCCCCGCCCCTCCGAGATCCTCTTCCCACTTAAGTTTCAGGTCCTCAGTCTGTGTATCCTCTGCTCCCATTACTTCTTTGTAAATATCTGAGACTCTACCCTCACCTACCTCTCCCCTAGAAACTACCATGTCCTGCCTCCCATTTGGCGGGAGGGGTGGGAAGGATGGCACCAGTCTGCGCACAAAATCCCGCACCTGTAGGTATCTACGGTTATTCCCTCCCACCAGCCCAAACTTCTCCAACGCCCTCATGCTCGGAAAGCTCCCTTCCAGGAACAGATGACCCACCCTCGCAATGCCCGCCCTCCGCCACCGTTGATACCCACCGTCCATGTTCCCTGGGGCAAACCGGTGATTGCCGCAGATTGAGGTCCACACCGATGCTCTCGCTTCCCGTATACGCCTCCGCCACTGGCCCCAGATCCGAAGAGCCGCCACCACTATAGGGCTGGTGGAGAACCGCACCGGCGGGAGCGGCAGAGGCACTATAACCAAGGCTGCCAAACTGGTGCCCCTGCACGAAGCAGCCTCCATCCGCTCCCAAACCGACCCCGTACCCACCATCCATTTCGTTATCATCCCTATTTTTGCCGCCCAGTAGTAGTTGCTGAAGTTCGGCAACACCAGCCCCCCTTCCCCTCTGTTCCTTTTGAGCATCACCTTCCTCACCCACGGGGACTTCCCCGCCTAGACAAATCCAAGGATAATTTTATTCAGCCTCTTAAAGAAGGACCTCGGGATGAAAATGGGGAGACACTGAAATATGAACAAGAATCTCAGGAAAATGGTCATCTGAACAGTCTGCACCCTCCCTGCTAGTGACAGCAGGAGCGCATCCCACCTCCGAACCTCCTCCCTCACTCATTCCACCAGTCGGGATAGGTTGAGCTTATGCAACTTGCCCCAGTTCCGTGCCACCTGTATCCCCAAGTATCTGAAGCTTTCTCCTACCAGCCTGAATGGCAACCCCTTCAGCCTACTCTCCTACCCCCTTGCCTGAATTACGAACAACTCGCTCTTATCCATGTTCAATTTATATCCTAAAAACCGGCCAAATTCCCTCAGGGTTTCCATGATACCGTCCATCCCCGCCATTGTGTCTGATATGTATAACAGCAGGGCATCCGCATACGAGACTTTTCTGTTCCACTTCCCCCCCACCCCCACCCCCAGGCCAGCCTTTTCCAGTCCCTTGAAGCTCTCAGTGCAATTGCCAGCGGCTCTATGGCCAGCGCGAACAGCAGTGGGGAGAGGGGGAAACCCTGTCTTGTCCCGCGGTGCAGTCTAAAGTAATCTGATGTTGTCCTTGCACTAGCCTCTGGGGCCTGGTATAACAGCCTAACCCAGTCAATGAACCCCTCCCCGAACCTAAACCGTCCCAGCACCACCCACAGATAATCACACTCGACCCGGTCAAAAGCCTTTTCCGCATCCATAGCTACCACTATCACTGCTTTCCTGCTCTCCAGGGGCATCATAATCACATTAAGCAGCCTTCTTAGATTGGCCGCCAATTGCTTACCCTTTACGAACCCAGTTTGGTCTTCCGCAATTACGTCCGGTACACAGTTCTCAATTCTAGTCGCCAAGATCTTGGCCAGTAACTTAGCGTCTGCATTGATCAAAGAGATCGGCCTTGGAGACCCACAAGCCTCCGTGTCTTCATCCCATTTCAGAATAAGCGAAATAGTGGCCTGCGACATCGTCGGGGGTAGAACCCCTCTGTCTCTTGCCTCGATAAAAACTCTGACCAGCACCGACCCCACTACCTTGGCAAACTTTTTGTAAAACTCCACCGGATACCCATCCGGCCCCGGGGCTTTACCCGACTGCATGGCCTTCAGGCCCCCCAATACCACTTTGATCCAGACCAGGGCCCCCAGTCCGTCTACCAACCCCCTACCCACTCTTGGAAAGGTCAGTCCATCCAGGAATCGCCTCATCCCCTCCGGTCCCCTGGGGGCTTCCAAAGTGTACAGCTTACTATAAATGTCCCGAAACACCTTGTTCGCCCTGCCGAGTCCCCCACCAGATTTCCCTCCCCATCCGCTATCCTTCCTATCTCCCTAGCCGCTTCTCTCTTCCTTAGTTGTTGCGCGAGCATTCTGCCGGCCTTCTCTCCATGTTCATATATCGCACCTTTTGCCTTTCTAAGCTGCTCTACAGCCTTGCTTGTAGTCAGCACCCTGAACTCTGCCTGCAGCCTCTGTCGTTTCCTGAGCAACTCTGGCCTCGGGGACACTGCGGAGCTCCTGTCCGTTCGTAAGATGTCCTTAACTAGTCGGTCCATTACTGCCCTATCTGTCCTTTTCCTATGAGCCTCGATTGAGATCAGCTCCCCTCTCACCACTGCCTTCAGTGCCTCCCAGAGCACCGCTGCTGAGACTTCTCTGGTATCATTTACCTGCAGGTAATTCTGAATGCATTTCCTGAGTCTCTTACACACCCCCTCATCCGCTATGTGGGCGCTGAAAGCTATACTTACAAATCTGCAGATCTACCCAGTGCGGAGAATGGTCCGATGTGGTAATTACCGAATATTCTGCCCCCACCATCCCGGCCATTTGGGAATACACCTTGTGGACGTGGGAGTAGTATGAAAACTCCCTCGCCAACGTCCGGCTACATCTCCACGGATCAGCTCCCCCCATTTGCTCCATGAACCCTCTTAGTTCATTTGTCATCGCTGGCAACCTGCCCGTTTTGGAACACGACCGATCCAGGCTCAGGTCCAGGATTGTGTTAGTCCCCACCCATGATCAGTTTGCGTGAGTCCAAGTCAGGGATCTTCCCTAGCAACAAAGAACAAAGAAAATGACAGCACAGGAACAGGCCCTTTGGCCCTCCCAGCCTGCGCCGATCCAGATCCTTTATCTAAACCTGTCTCCTATTTTCTAAGGTCTACTTCCCTCTGTTCCCGCCCGTTCATATACCTGTCTAGATGCCTCTTAAATGATGCTATCGTGCCCGCCTCTACCACCTCCGCTGGTAAAGCGTTCTAGGCACCCACCACCCTCTGCGTAAAAAGCTTTCCACGCACATCTCCCTTAAACTTTCCCTCTCTCACCTTGAAATCGTGACCCCTTGTAACTGACACCCGCCACTCTTGGGAAAAGCTTGTTGCTATCCACCCTGTCCATACCTCTCATAATTTTGTAGACCTCAATCAGGTCCCCCCTTAACCTCCGTCTTTCCAACGAAAACAATCCTACTCTACTCAACCTTTCTTCATAGCTAGCACCCTCCATACCAGGCAACATCCTGGTGAACCTCCTCTGCACCCTCTCCAAAACATCCACATCCTTCTGGTAATGTGGCGACCAGAACTGCACGCAGTATTCCAAATGTGGCCGAACCAAAGTCCTATACAACTGTAACATGACCTGCCAACTCTTGTACTCAATACCCTGTCCGATGAAGGCAAGCATGCTGTATGCCGTCTTGACCACTCTTATCAATCTGCGTTGCCACCTTCAGGGTACAATGGACCTGAACTCCCAGATCTCTCTGTACATCAATTTTCCCCAAGACCCTTCCATTGACCATATAGGCCGCTCTTGAATTTGATCTTCCAAAATGCATCACCTCGCATTTGCCTGGATTGAACTCCATCTGCCATTTCTCTGCCCAACTCTCCAATCTATCGATATTTTGTTGTATTCTCTGACAGTCCTCCTCGCTATCTGCAACTCCACCAATCTTAGTATCATCTGCAAACTTGCTAATCAGACCACCTATACCTTCCTCCAGATCATTTATGTAGATCACAAACAGCAGTGGTCCGAGCACGGATCCCTGTGGAACACCACTAGTCACCCTTCTCCATTTTGAGACACTCCCTTCCACCACAACTCTCTGTCTCCTGTTGCCCAGCCACTTCTTTATCCATCCAGCTAGAACACCCTGAACTCCATACGACTTCACTGTTTCCATCAACCTGCCATGGGAAACCTTATCAAACCTTACTAAAGTCCATGTATATGACATCTACAGCCCTTCCCTCATCAATTAACTTTGTCACTTCCTGAAAGAATTCTATTAGGTTTGTAAGACATGATCTTCCCTGCACAAAACCATGCTGCCTATCACTGATAAGTCTATTTTCTTCCAGATGTGAATAGATCCTATCCCTCAGTATCTTCTCCAACAGTTTGCCTACCACTGACATCAAGCTCACAGGTCAATAATTCCCTGGATTATCCCTGCTACCCTTCTTAAACAAAGGGACAACATTAGCAATTCTCCAGTCCTCCGGGACCTCACCCATGCTCAAGGATGCTGCAAAGATGTCTGTTAAGGCCCCAGCTATTTCAACCCTTGCTTCCCTCAGTAACCTGGGATAGATCCCATCCGGTCCTGGGGACTTGTCCACCTTAAAGTCTTTTAGAATACCCAAAACTTCCCCCTTCCGTATGACAACTTGACCTAGAGTATTTAAACATCCATCCCTAGCCTCAACATCCGTCTTGTCCCTCTCCTTTGTGAATACCGATGCAAAGTCCTCATTAAGAATCTCACCCATTTCCTCTGAGTCCACGCATAAATTCCCTCTTTTGTCTTTGAGTGGGCCAATCCTTTCTCTAGTTACCCTCTTGCTCCTTACATATGAATAAAAGGCTTTGGGATTTTCCTTAACCCTGTTAGCCAAAGATATTTCATGACCCCTTTTAGCCCTCTTTATTGCGCGTTTGAGATTCGTCCTACTTTCCCGATATCCCTCCAAAGCTTCATCAGTTTTGAGTTTCCTCGATCCTATGTATGCTTCCTTTTTCATCTTAGCTAGTCTCAAAATTTCACCCGTCATCCATGGTTCCCTAATCTTGCCATTTCTACCTTTCATTTTCACAGGAACATGTCTGTCCTGCACTCTAATCAACCTTTCCTTAAAAGACTTTTCAAATGTGGGTTTACCCTTAAACAGCTGCTCCCAATCCACATTCCCTCCTGAAGCATCTATACCCAGGGATATTCAGTTGCCAGTCCTGCCCTTTCCACAACCAAGTTTCAGTAATACCAATAACATAATATTCCCAGGTACTGATCCAAGCCCTAAGTTCATCTGCCTTACCTGCTACACTTCTCGCATTAAAACAAATGCACCTCAGACCACCTTTGCGTTCATCATCTCTTCCCTGACTACTCTTCCCCTTAGTCATATTGTGTTTATTGTCTCGTACCTTACTGGCTTTAGTTGCTGTTTCTTTACTGACCTCTAACTTCCTAATCTGGTTCCCATCCCCCTGCCACATTAGTTTAAAACCTCCCCAACAGTGTTAGCAAAAGCACCCCCTAGGACATTGGTTCCAGTCCTGCCCAGGTGTAGACCATCCAGTTTGTAATGGTCCCGCCGCCCCCAGAACTGGTTCCAATGTCGCAAAAAATCTGAACCCCTCCTTCCTGCACCATCTCTCAAGCCACGTATTCATTCTGACTATTCTTGAATTTCTACTCTGACTGACCCGTGGCACTGGTAGCAATCCTGAGATTACTACCTGTGAGGTCCTACTTTTTAATTTATCTCCTAACTCCCTAAATTCTGATTGTAGGACCTCATCCCTTTTTTTACCTATATTGTTGGTGCCTATATGCACCACGACAACTGGCTGTTCACCCTCGCCCTTTAGTATGTCCTACAGCCGATAGGAGACATCCCTGACCCAAGCACCCAGGAGGCAACATACCATTTGGGAGTCTCGTTTTCGACCACAGAAACGCCTGTCTACTCCCCTTACAATTGAATCCCCTATCACTATAGCCCTGCCAGTTTTTTTCCCGCCCTTCTGTGCAGCAGAGCCAGCCACAGTGCCATGAACCTGGCTACTACTGCCTTCCCCTGGTGAGTCATCTCCCCCAACAGTATCCAAAACGGTATACCTGTTTTGGAGGGCGATGACCGCAGGGACACCTGCACTGCCTTCCTTCTCTTTCTCTGCCTTTTGGTCACCCATTCCCTGTCTCCTTCACCAATTCTAATCTGCGGAGTGACCAACTCACTAAACGTGCTATCCACGACCTCCTCAGCATCGCGGATGCTCCAAAGTGAGTCCATCCACAGCTCCAGAGCCATCATGCGGTCTAACAGGAGCTGCAGCTGGACACACATCCCGCACATGAAGGAGTCAGGGGCATCGGCCGCGTCCCTGAACTCCCACATTGCGCACGAGGAGCATAACACGGGTCTGGGATCTCCTGCCATTTTTACTCTTTACCTTAACTGATTACAAATATAGTATCAAATAATTAATAAGTGAAAGGAACAACGATTTTACTTACCAATCACAATACTCACCAACACACGAAGAGTTAAATTTCTCCCAGCAACTGCTAACTGGATAACTGATAAAATCCACATTGTCTGAATTAGAGGCATACACACTAACCAAGATTACTCTCACCCCTTTGAGCTTACCCCTAATCATAATAAATCTGCTGCCCCCATTCGCAACTGTACCCTCCGCCTCAAATTGAAACTTTTTATTAATCAGGATTGCAACCCCCCGTCTTAGTGTCGAGCTGCCTCACCTGCATTCTGTGTGCCCTGTCCACCACTGGCAGCTTCTGAAATATAACCTCCACATACGCGGCAGCATCCAGCCCCTCAGCTCCCTCCGGGAGGCCAATGATTCTTACATTCTGCCGGCGAGATCTGTTGTCCAGGTCCTCCAGCCTTTCCAGGAGCATTTTTTTGCTGATCCCTCAGCCTCCGAATCTCCACATTCGCCACCGTTTGAAAGTCGGCCTGCTCCTCCACCGTCTTCTCCAGCTCCTGGAGCTTCTCAGCCTGATCATGCAGCCTTTTTTCCAATCGGTCAAACGGCTTCTGGGGCAGCTCCAATTTATCGTACTTCAGAGCTAAAAAGCCCTCTGCATGGCCTGTAGCAGCTGCTCCATTGTAGGCTGGGCTGTCGGCACCTTGCTCTGGACATCGGCCATATTGGTCTCTCGCACAGCCTCCACCGTGCCCTTGCTTGACCACTTCTGCTGTTTATGGTCCCTCCGGCTTTTTAAGTCCATACAACTCTGTATGGGTTCAATGCCTGAGTACTCTTGCTTTCCAGTTCCGCGCTCAAAAGCGCAAAAAAGTCTGGGGAAAGGTCCAAACGTCCGACCGAAGCGGGAGCCACCAAATGTGCGACCTACTCCCTTATAGCTGCCATCGGAAGTCCCCCCTTGCTTTGTTTGTTTTCTCCAAATTCGTTACCTCACACTTTTCCAGACTGAATTCCATTTACCACTTCGCTGTCCACTCCACCAAACCATTGATATCATTCTGGACTCAACAGCCATCCTCTTCACTATCCACTACATGGCCTATTTGTGTCATCTGCAAATTTTTCATCATGGGTAGCACAGTGGTTAACACTACTGCCTCACGGGCAGCACGGTGTCGCAGTGGTAGCACTGCAGTCTCACGGTTCCGAGGTCCCAGGTTCGATCCTGGCTCTGGGTCACTGTCCGTGTGGAGTTTGCACATTCTCCCCGTATTTGCATGGGTTTCGCCCCCACAACCCAAAGATGTGCAAGGTAGGTGGATTGACACATGCTAAATTTGGGCAGCACGGTAGCATAATGGTTAGCACAATTGCTTCACAGCTCCAGGGTCCCAGGTTTGATTCCTGGCTTGGGTCACTGTCTATGCGGAGTCTACACGTTCTCCCCGTGCGTGCGTGGGTTTCCTCCGGGTGCTCTGGTTTCCTCCCACAGTCCAAAGATGTGCAGGTTAGGTGGATTGGCCATGCTAAATTGCCCTTAGTGTTGGGTGGGGTTACTGGATTGTGGGGATAGGGTAGGGGTGTGGGCTTGAGTAGGATGCTTTTTCAGAGAGTTGATGCCGACTCGATGGGCCAAGTGGCCTCCTTCTGCACTGTAAATTCTATGAACCTTAACTGGAATTTAAAAAAAAAATTCCAATAATGCCTCCCACATTTAAGTCTAAATCATTAATATATACCACAAACAGCAAGAGCCCAGCACAGCTAGTCAGAGTAGAAATGACAGGATATATAGAATGAATACGTGGCTGAAGAGATGGTGTCAGGGGGAGGGTTTCAGACTCCTGGGGCATTGGGACCGGTTCTGGGGAGGTGGGACCTGTACAAACTGGACGGGTTATACCTGGGCAGGATTGGAACTGATGTCCTATTTGCTAGAGCGGTTGGGGAGGGTTTAAACTAATATGCCAGGGGGATGGGAACTGATGCAATGAGTCGGAGAAAAAGGGAGCAAGGACAAAAGCAAAAGGTAGAAAAATGATAGGTGGAGTGATGCACCATCGATTGCACGCGAGGCGAGTGATTTACCAATGTCAGGCTTTAATTAACTAGAACACAGCCTGGCGATCGTCTACAGTGGAAAGGGACGATCGTCAGGCTTCTGAGCATTTATACCTCGTTGATAGAGGCATGGTTAACTCAGCCTCTCGGCCAATCAGTCGAGAGGCACATGACCGACCAGGGCCAATGGTAAGCCGACGTTCTGGCCCAATGGCAGACGAGTATGCAGATCATATCATCACATGGAGAAACCAAGGGCAAAATTCAAACAGGGAAATAGAGAAAAATATTGGGAACAAGACAAACATTGTGAAAAAGATAAACATAAAGGCTCTGTGTCTTAATGCACGGAGCATCTCAGGAAGGACATACTGGCACTGGAGCGTGTCCAGCGGAGATTCACACGGATGATCCCTGGAATGGCGGGTCTAACATATGATGAACGGCTGAGGATCCTGGGATTGTATTCATTGGAGTTTAGAAGGTTAAGGGGAGATCTAATAGAAACTTACAAGATAATACATGGCTTAGAAAGGGTGGACGCAAAGAAACTGTTTCCGTTAGGCGAGGAGACGAGGACCCGTGGGCACAGCCTTAGAATTAGAGGGGGTAAATTCAGAACAGAAATGCGGAGACATTTCTTCAGCCAGAGAGTGGTGGGCCTGTGGAATTCATTGCCGCGGAGTGCAGTGGAGGCCGGGACGCTAAATGGCTTCAAGGCAGAGATAGATAAATTCTTGATGTCGCGAGGAATTAAGGGCTACGGGGAGAATGCTGGTAGGTGGAGTTGAAATGCCCATCAGCCATGATTGAATGGCGGAGTGGACTCGATGGGCCGAATGGCCTTACTTCCACTCCTATGTCTTATGGTCTTATGGTCTTAAAGTGGATAATCTAATCGCGCAGATAGATTTAAATGGGTATGATTTCATCGGAGACATGGCTGCAGGGTGAACAGGGATGGAAACTGAATGTCCCAGGATTTTCAATATTTAGGAAGGACAGGCATAAAAGAAAAGGTGGTGGTGTGGTTAAAGAGGAAATGAACACAGTTGTGAGAAAGGATATTAGCTCTGACAATGTGGAATCTGTTTGGTCGAGCTGAGAAATACTAAGGGACAAAAAACATTAGTGGGTGTCATATATAGATCCCCAAACTGCAGTGATTAGGTTGGGAATGGCATTAAACAAGAAATTAGAGATGCGTGTAAGAAGGGAATATCGGTGATCATGGGCATGGGTGATTTTAATCTTCACATAGATTGAGCAAATCAAATTAGCCACAATGCCGTAGAGGAAGAATTCCTGGAGCATATATGGGATGGTTTTCTTGACCAGTATGTGGAGGAACCAACTAGAGAGCAGGCCATCTTAGACTGGGTACTGGGAAATGAGTAGGGAGTCATTGCCAATCTGGCTGTCCGAGACCCCTTGGGGATGAGCGACCATAACATGATAGAATGTTTTATCAAGGTGGAGAGTGGAATTGTTGATTTGGAGACTAGGGTGCTGAATCTTAATAAAGGGAACTATGAAGATATCAGGCGCGAGTTGGTCTTGGTAGATTGGGGAGAGTTACATAAAGGGATGAAAGTGGATAGACAGTGGCAAACATTCAAGGAATGCATGGGGGAACCAGAGCAACTGTTCATTCCCGTGGTACAAAAGCATAGGGGGTAAGAGGGGCAATCCATGTCTTACAAAGGAAATTAGAAATAGTATCCAATACAAGGAAGAAGTTTACAGATTGGCCAAGAAAAATAATAGGTCTGAGGATTGGGAGTATTTTGGAATTCAGCAAAGAAGGACAAAGGGATTGAGTAAAAAGGGGAAGGAACAGTACAAAAGGAAGCTTGCAGGGAACATAAAGACGAACACTAAGAGTCTCTATAGATATTTGAAGAGAAAGAGATTGGTAAAGAGAAATGTAGGCCCCTACAGATAGAAACAGGGGAATGCATAATTAGGGACAAAGATATGGCTGAGCAATTGAATATATACTTTGGTTCTGTCTTCACAAAAGAGGACACAAATGAGATACCAGAAATGTTGGAGAATGAAAGGGTTAGTGAGAGGGAAGAACTGAGGGAGATCAACATTAGTAGAGGTTCTAACAGGACTAGACAGGGTAGATGCAGGGAAGATGTTACCAATGATGGGTGTGTCCAGGGGTCACAGTCTGAGGATTCAGGGTAAACCATTTCGGACAGAGATAAGGAAACATTTCTTCACACAGAGTGGTGAGCCTGTGGAATTCATTACCACAGGAACTAGTTGATGCTAACACTTTGCATACATTCAAGAGGTGGTTGGATATAGCACTTGGGGAGAATAGGATCAAAGGCAGAGAAAGCAGATTAAGATATTGAGTTGGATGATCAGCCATGATCGTGATGAATGGCAGAGCAGGCCCAAAGGGCCAAAAGGGCTCCTCCTGCTCCTATCTTCTACGTATCTATGGAAACCGTGGAAATGTGGGGATTGTGGGAAGAGATTAATTTAAGAGCTGGAAACTCAACGACAGTGTCACATTGGTGAGCGACCATTCCCTTGCTCTGCTTGTGGGAAGGGATTCAAGCAGTCATCCTATCTGGTGACATACCAGCAAGTTCATACTGGAGAAAGACCGTTCACCTGCTTAGAGTGCAAGATGGAATTCACTCAGTCAACCCCCCCTGGTAACACACCAGTGAATTCAAGCTTGGGTGAGACCATTCATCTGCTCAGAGTGTAGGAAGGGATTCACTCTGTCATTTCACCTGACGCATGAGCGAGTTCACGCAGTAGAGAGACCATTTTCCGCTCAGAGTGTGGGACGGCGTTCTACGTCAATGGATATGCTGATACACCAGCGCTTTCACACTGAGGATAACCCGTTCATCTGCTCCACTTGTGGGAAGGAATTCACTACCTCCTCCAACCTGCTGAATCACCAGCAAGTTGTCACTGACGAGGGATCTTTCGAATGTTCAGATTGTGGGAAGTGCTTTAAAGGAACCACGGTCAATTTGTCTGATATCCCATCAATTCGCGCTGGACGAAATATACACCACTACAAATAGCCTTGAAACGAAACATCCCGAGGCCTTGTTCATTGTGGCAGGGGACTTCAATCAGGCCAAGAGCGTACTACCACGTTACCACCAACACATCACCTGTTCCACCAGAGGCCCAAACATCCTGGACCAGTGCTACACAAATATCAAACATGTCTGCCGCTCTCTTGCCCACCCACACTTTGGCAAATCTGACCACAAGGCTGTGCTCCTGCTCCCAGCTTATAATCAAAAACTGAAGCAGGAGAATCCATTAAAGAAAGTCGTGAAATGTTGGTCTGAGGAATCAGATGATCTCCTACCGACTGCTTGAGTTAGTGGACTGGTCAGTATTTAAAACTCTGCGACCAGCCTGAACGAGTACGCCACTACAGTAACTGACTTCATTAGTAAGTGTGTAGAAGACTGTGTGTCAAAGAAGCAAATCCGTGTGTTTCCCAACCGGAAATCCTGGATGAACAGGGATATCCATTGCTTGCTGAAGTCTGGATCTGAAGCGTTCAAGTCAGGTGACCCTGACCTATACAAGAAAGCCAGATATGATCTAAGGAGATCCATCAAAGATGCCAAAAGACAGTACCGGGCCAAGCTAGAGTCCCAGGCTAGCCACACGGAACCCTGCTGACTATGGCAAGGTCTGCAAGATGAAGGCATGTAAAATCTATGGCTCCAACGCACCCCTCCCTGATGGGCTCAATGCATTCTATGCCCGCTTTGAGCAAGAAGTCAGCAAGAGCATTCCCTCCACCCCAGAAGCCTCGGATGAACTTATATCTGAGGTCACCCTTGCAGATGTCAGAACAGCCTTCTCGAAGGTCAACCCACAGAAAGCCATGGGGTACCCGACGAGCACTCGGGTCTTGCGCGGATCAGTTGGCAGGGGTATTCGCTGACATCTTCAAAAACTCTTTACAACAATCTGAGGTCTCTATCTGCTTCAAGAAGACGACCATCATCCCTTTACCAAAAAAAAAGCCAAGCAGCGTGCCCCAATTCATTTTTTTTTAATAAGTGTATTTATTGGGATTTTGAACAAAGTATATTTACCGTTATGTACAGAGTAATAAATATATATATACATATATATAAGGGGCTGTTTAGCTCACAGGGCTAATCGCTGGCTTTGAAAGCAGACCAAGGCAAGCCAGCAGCACGGTTCGATTCCCGTAACAGCCTCCCCGAACAGGCGCCGGAATGTGGCGACTAGGGGCTTTTCACAGTAACTTCATTGAAGCCTACTCGTGACAATAAGCGATTTTCATTTCATTTCATATATGGAAGAGAAGGGCACACCCAAACATACCCAAAAAAAAGTAATAATAAAAAATAAAATGGAATAACTGGGAGGGTATTGTGCACCAGCTCAACAGCAGCGACTGTACAACTGGCAAAATTATTTGCAACATATAAGTAGGCGACTGTTTGTGGGGAAAAGGGGGTGGGGTGGAGACTGGGGAGGTAAATATACATTTGGGTGCTGGAGAAACAATTACAGTGGGCAACACTCGAATGGGTTTGGTGTTGATGTTGTCACTTGCTTCTCCCGGACGGATCTCGCTGTCGTTGTCGTCTCACGCTCACCTTCGCTTCAGCCGTTCCTCCCGTCTTTCGCCTGTATTCTCCTTGTTCTCTGTTCCTGGAGATGCCAAGTTTGTTATCGTATCCCGTGCCCTCCTTCCGGCTGCCATTTCTCTGCCTCCTCCCCACCTCCCTGGTTTCCCCTCTATTAGAACATAGAACAGTACAGCACAGAACAGGCCCTTCAGCCCTCGATGTTGTGCCGAACAATGATCACCCTACTTAAACCCACGTAACCCGTATACCCATAACCCAACAATTAACCTTACACTACGGGCAATTTAGCATGGCCAATCCACCTAACCCGCACATCTTTGGACTGTGGGAGGAAACCGGAGCACCCGGAGGAAACCCACGCACACACGGGGAGGACGTGCAGACTCCACACAGACAGTGACCCAGCCGGGAATCGAACCTGGGATCCTGGAGCTGTGAAGCATTGATGCTAACCACCATGCTACCGTGAGGCCCTCTATTGTTCCCTGTCTCCTCATTCTTGTCCCTTCCCTCTCCATCCGCCTCCCCTCCCCCTCCCCCTCCCCCTCCTGTGGTTCGCCTTTCTTTCCTCTTAGGTTTAGCTGTCACCCCCCCCCCCCCCACCCCTTCCCGGTCTATCTCTCCCTCTCATGCTTTGGCTGCTTTCTGCTTTCCCCTGATTCTTAGCTACCTGGCTATTCTTCTGCTTGTTCATTGGCCACAAACAGGTCCGGAACAATTGGGTGAATGGCTCCCATGTCCTGTGGAAGCCGTCATCTGACCCTCGGATGGTGAATTTGATTGTCTCCATTTGGAGACATTCTGAGAGGTCGGAGAGCCAGATTGAAGCTTTGGGTGGTGCTGCTGACCGCCAGCTGAACAGGATTCTACAGCGGGCGATCAGGGAGGCAAAGGCAAGGGCGTCCGCCCTCCTCCCCAGGAACAGATCTGGCTGGTCTGAAACCCCGAAGACCGCCACTTTCGGGCATGGCTCCACTCTCATCCCCACTACTTCGGACATTGCCTCGAAGAAGGCTGTCCAGTACCCTACAAGTCTGGGGCAAGGTCAGTACATGCGGGCGTGGTTGGCCGGGCCTCCTTGGCACCGTTCACATCTATCCTCCACCTCCGGGAAGAACCTACTAATACGGGTTCTTGTTGAGTGGGATCTATGTACCACTTTTAACTGCATCAGGCTGAGCCTTGCGCATGTGGAGGTGGGGTTGACCCTATGCAGTGCTTCACTCCAGAGTTCCCACCCTATCTCAATCCCCAGGTCATCCTCCCATTTCTTTCTTGTTGCGTCCAGTACGGTGTCGGCCCTTTCTGCCAGTCGGTCATACATATTGCTACAGTTTTCTTTATCTAGTATGCTTGCGTCCAGTAACTCTTCCAGTAATGTCTGTCGTGGCGGTTGTGGGCATGTCCTTGTCTCCTTTCGCAGGAAGTTTTTGAGTTGTAGATACCTTAGCTCATTCCCCCGGCTAGCTGGAATTTCTCTGTCAGTTCGTCCAGTGTTGCGATCCTGTAGTCCGTGTATAGGTCCCTGACTGTCAGTGTCCCTCAGTCCTGCCCCCACCTTTTTGAAGGTGGCGTCAGTCAGCGCTGGTATGAACCTATGGTTGTTGCAGATAGATTGGTCAGGTCAAATTGCTGCCGTAGTTGGTTCCAGGATTGGAGGATGGCTATCACCACCGGGCTGCTGGAGTGTTTTTTGGGTGGGGATGGGAATGCTGCCATGGCGAGGGCCCGGAGGGAGGTCCCCATGCAGGAGGCCTTCTCCAAGCGCACTCACTCAGCTTCTGGCTCCTGGATCCATCCCCTTATTCGCTTGGGCGTCGCCGCCCAGTGGTAGAACTGTAGGTTTGGGAGGGCTAGCCCCCCCACCCCCCTGGATTTTGTTTTCTGTAGGACCTTCTTTGGGATCCTAGCATTCTTCACCCCCATACCAACACCATGATTAGTTTGTCCAGTGCTTTGAAAAGGCCTTGGGGATGTAGATGGGAATGGATCTAAGTAGTCAGAGGTACCTGGGCAGCACGTTCATTTTGATCGTCTGGACTCTCCCAGCGAGGGAGAGTGAGAGTGTGTTTTATCTTTGAAGGTCCTTTTTTACTTCCTCCGTCAGATTGGTGAGATTCCATTTGTGGATCCCATTCCAGTCATGGGCTATTTGGATCCCCAGGTAGCGGAATTTGTGTCGGGCTTGTTTAAAAGGCAGTCCCGTTAGTGCTGCCCCCCCTACTTGTGGGTGTACTGGGAAGATCTCGCTTTTGCTCATGTTGAGTTTGTAGCCTGAGAAGGCGCCAAACTCTTTCAGGAGCACGATGATTCCGTCCATGCTGCTTTGTGGGTCCGAAATGTAGAGGAGCAGGTTATCTGCATAGAGTGAGACTCTGTGCTCTCTGCCCCTCCAGCTTTTTGTTGCTCTGAGCACAATTGCTAGTGGTTCGATCGCTAGAGCGAACAGCAGCAGGGACAGTGGGCATCCTTGTCTGGTGCCCCTGTGCAGCTGGAAGTATCGGGAGTTAGTGTTGTTGGTCCATATGCTCACCATGGGAGCGTTGTATAGGAGCTTTACCCAGGAGGTGAACCCTGTTCCATGCCCGAACTGCTCCAGTACCTCTATGAGGTATTTCCATTCGACTCTGCCGAAGGCCTTTTCTAGGTCTAGGGAGCCGATCACCTCTGGTGTTCTCTCCCTGTACGGGGTCATTATCACGTTCACCAGGCTTCTGATGTTCGGGGAAAGTTGTCTACCTATGACAAAGCCCGTCTGGTCTTCTGCGACAACCTCTGGTACATAGTCTTCTAGCCTTTTGGCCAGTATTTTGGCATCTGCATCCAGCAGTGAGATGGATCTGTATGACCCACATTCTGTTGGGTCTTTGTCTTTCTTTGGTATCAGCGAGATTGAGGCCTGCGCTAGCGTGTGTGGCACTGTGCCCCTAGCTAGCAAGTCTGTGAACATCCCCTGCAAGTGCGGGGCCAGTGCTGTCGCAAATTTTTGTAGACGTCCGCCCGGAACCCGGTGCCTTGCAGCGTGCATAAATGACTATCGTCCAGTGGCTCTGACATCCATCATTATGAAGTACTTCAAAAGGTTAGTCATGGCATGAATCAACTCCAGCCTCCCACCAGTCAGCTCTCCCCATCAAAGTGGAAAGCATGGTCATCTGGGACTATGGCAACTTTACTCTTTATTTCCAGCCAGATGGGAGTACTGACAATAGAGAGGCCTTGAGGGTGGGGCAGCTAGGTTTCTATGTTAAAAGCAAATTTTTGTGGATGCTGGCATCTGAAACAAAGCAGAAAATGCCAGAAAAGCTCAGCAGGTCTGATGGCCTCTATTGAGAGAGAACGGAGCTAAAGTTTCAAGTCTCAATGATTCTGGGGCTGGTTTAGCACACTGGGCTAAATCGCTGGCTTTTAAAGCAGACCAAGGCAGGCCAGCAGCACGGTTCAATTCCCGTACCAGCCTCCCCGAACAGGCGCTGGAATGTGGCGACTTGGGACTTTTCACAGTAACTTCATTGAAGCCTACTCGTGACAATAAGCGATTTTCATTTCATTTCATTTCATCAAAGCTTTCTTCGTTCTAGTTTTAGCTGAAAGCTAGCAGTTGAAGCCAGACCATGAAGCAGCATTCAACTATCTCTCAGCTCTGCTCAGGGAAGCTAAAGAGGACCCATCTCTTTACATTCTGTAAGAAAAACCCTACAATGGAGTGATGGTTCAGACAGCCAGTACTGGAGATCTACAGTTAAACTGGTCAGGAAACTAGAGAAATGAAGAAACATTTCCATTACATCTGGATTTAAAGGAACTAAGAAAAAACTGGGACAGAGAACAGGCTTCTGTTTAGAGAGCAAGATAAAGATGTGAAGAAATCGGTTGGTGCGACTATTGGAGAAATAATTATTTTTGGAAGGGCAGCAGGATGGCGCAGTGAGTTAGCCCTGCTACCTCACGGCACTGAGGTCCCAGGTTCGATCCCGGCTCTGGGTCACTGTCCGTGTGAAGTTTGCACATTCTCCCCGTGTTTGCGTGGGTTTTGCCCCCACAACCCAAAGATGGGCAGGGTAGGTGGATTGGTCACGCTAAATTGCCCCTTAATTGGGAAAAAAAATGAATTGCGTATTCTAAATTTATTTTTAAACATTTTTAAAAATAAACTTTTGGAAAACCTAACTATAGGGGGCAGCACGGTAGCACAAGTGGACAGCACTGTGGCTTCACAGTGCCAAAGTTCCAAGTTCGATTCCCCGCTGGGTCACTGTCTGTGCGGAGTCTGCACATTCTCCCCATGTCTGCGTTGGTTTCCTCCGGGTGCTCCATTTTCCTCCCACAGTCCAAAGACACGGAGGTTAGGTGGATTGGCCATGATAAATTGCCCCGAGTGACCAAAAAGGTTAGGGGTTATTGGGTTACGGGGATAGGGTGGAATTGAGGGCTTATGTGGGTCGGTGCAGACTTGATGGGCCGAATGGCCCTCTTCTGCACTGTGTGTTCTATGATTCTATGTTCTATAATTGTACAAAGTGCCTGTGAACAAATTATAAAGGATTGATTAATTGGATATCCGACGTGTTTTAACAGTGGAAACCATGATGAGCCAATCCAAAATCCTGGCACGAACTTTACGCTAAAAGTGCAAGTGCTCTGGGCAAATGGACCTTTTGGAAAACTTGGGCTCAATTTTTTAATGCAAATCGGCAAGTGAATGTATTGGTATGAGAGAAGATTTTTACAGCGTATTTTTGGGAGTGGAGTTTAGAAACTCCCATCTCATAGAATTTACAGTGCAGAAGGAGGCCATTCAGCCCATCGAGTCTGCACTAGCCCTGAGAAAGAGCACCTGACCCAAGCCCCCCGCCTCCACCCTATCCCCTTTATCCCCAAAACCCAGTCACCCCATCTGACCCTTTTGGACACTAAGGGCAATTTTGAATGGCCAATCCACCTAACCTGCACATCTTTGGACTGTGGGAGGAAACCAGAGCACCCGGAGGAAACGCACGCACACACAGGTAGAATGTGCAGACTCCACACAGACAGTGACCCAAGCCGGGAATCGAACCTGGGACCCTGGAGCTGCGAAGCAACTATGCTAACCACCATGCTACTGTGCTGACAATCATCTGGGGAGATTCTTGAGGAGAAATCTGCAAACATTAACTTTGTGGCCTAATGGACTTCCGCTGGCGACTATGAGGGAGTAGGTCGCATACTTGGTGGCTCCCGCTCTGGCCGGGCTTTTGGACTTTTTCCCCCGACGTTTTTGCGGCTTTGAGTCTTGATTTGGAAAGTGTGGACATTTAAGTACTGGATCCACACAGTGGTGCATGGAACGGAGTACCCCAAGGGACCGTAAGGGAAGAAACAGAAAGATAAGCAAGGGCTGGGTAGAAGTGGCTGCTGAAGTTAACATGGCCGAGGTTCAGACCCCTGCTGCGACGGCCCAGCCATCGATGGAGGAGCTGATGCAGGTCATTCAAGAGGGCTTCGCCAGACAGATACTAGATTGTCTCAACCCAATAAAGGAGTCGATTGATCGGATGGACCGGAGGCTGGATGCCCATGATCGGATGATCTGGAAATTGGAGAAAGCGCTGGCGGACCAGGAGGAGCACTAAACGGTGGTCGAGCTGGAGGTGGGGATGCTGAAGGATCAGCAAAAGGCTTTTAGAAAAAGTGGAAGAGCTGGAGAACAGTGCGTGCCGACAGAATGTGAGAATTGTCGGTCTCCGAGGGGGCTGATGCGGACGCTTTTGTGGTAAATATGTTCCAGAAGCTTCTGGGGGAGGGGGCTTTTCCTCGGCCGCTGGAGGTGGACAGGGCGTACAGGGTGATGGCGAGGAAGCCACGGCCAGGGGACCCCCCCCAAGGGCGATGGTGGTGCGGTTCCACAGATTTCTGGTCAAAGAGAGTGTCCTCCAGTGGGCCAAACGTATCAGGAGCTGCAAGTGGGACAATAGTATACTGCGTGTCTATCAGGACCCGTGTGTGGAGGTGGCCAGAAGGAGGGCAGGCTTCAGGCAGGTGGAGGAGATCCTGTTTAAGAGGAAAGTGAAATTTGGGCTCCTACCCGGTGCACCTCTGGGTCACCCATGAGGACCAGCACCACTGTGAATCGCCCGAAGAGGCGATGGACTTTGCCAAGAAGAGGGATCTGGCACAGAACTGAGGACTTTTTTGGACTTCAGCAGCAGCGTCTTTATCATTTTTCTTTTTTGAACGATGTATATATGGTTTGATTGTTGTCCTTTCTTTTTTGCTCGTCTTTGAAGTTTGGGTGAAGACGGGGGAGTGAAAGATATTCGGTCGTTATTGGGGTTTTATTTTCGGTGTTTTGTTGGGGGTGGTTGGTGGGGGCTTTCTATGTTTTATTTCGTATTATTTTAATTTGCACTATTGAGGGGTGTGCTGTGGGGGTCTCTGTTTGTCTTGTGCTGACTCCTATGGTAATTAGGAGATTGTTCGGTCTTGGTTTGATGAGGGAAGTGTTTTTGATGGGCGGGGGTGAGGGGAGCACGGAACAATAGGTGGAGACTTTGTGGCACCGGAGGCGAGGGCCACTAGTGAGCTAGTTCACGGAAGCATGGTGGGAGGGTGTATACTGGTTCAATAAAGGGCAGGGGTTGGGCTATAGAGTGATGTTGCTAGGGGAGGGAGGGGGGAGCTATTCTGCTGACGAGAGAGGGACTTGGGCCTGGGGATGGAGAGGAGGTCGGGGGTGCGGGCTGCCTGGGGGCAGGCAGTTGGTGGCGCGACGCACAGGCGGGGAGCGGGCCCAGAAAGGGGGATGGCTGATCAGCGCAGGGGGGGGGGGGGGGGGCACGGTGCCCCCCAACCAAGCTGATTGGGGGCAGCAGGGTAGCATGGTGGTTAGCATAAATGCTTCACAGCTCCAGGGTCCCAGGTTCGATTCCCGGCTGGGTCACTGTCTGTGTGGAGTCTGCACGTCCTCCCCCTGTGTGCGTGGGTTTCCTCCGGGTGCTCCGGTTTCCTCCCACAGTCCAAAGATGTGCGGGTGAGGTGGATTGGCCATGCTAAATTGCCCGTAGTGTCCTAATAAAAGTAACGTTAAGGTGGGGGGTTGTTGGGTTACGGGTATAGGGTGGATACGTGGGTTTGAGTAGGGTGATCATGGCTCGGCACAACATTGAGGGCCGAAGGGCCTGTTCTGTGCTGTACTGTTCTATGTTCTATGATCACCTGGAATGTTAGAGGGCTGAATGGGCCTGTCAAGAGGGCCTGTGTGTTCGCGCACCTGACGGCTCTGAAGGCAGACGTGGTCATGCTGCAAGAGACGTACCTAAAATTGGCAGATCAAGTTAGGCTGAGGAAGGATTGGGTCAGTCAGGTCTTCCATTCGGGGCTAGATACTAAGACGACAGGGTGGCGATTTTAATTAATAAGCGGGTGCAATTCCAGACGGACAGTATTGTTTTGGATGGGGGGCCATTATGTCATGGTGAGCAGTAAGCTGGAGGGGAGGAAGGTGGTATTGGTCAACGCCTATGCGCCAAACTGGGACGATGTTGATTTCATTAGGAGGGTATTGGGGAAGATACCGGATTTGGACTCGCACAAGCTGGTGATGGGAGGGGATTTTAATACGGTTATTGACCCCGCCTGGACCTGTCATGCTCGAGAACGGGGAAGG
This sequence comes from Scyliorhinus canicula, assembly GCF_902713615.1. NCBI lineage: Eukaryota > Metazoa > Chordata > Chondrichthyes > Carcharhiniformes > Scyliorhinidae > Scyliorhinus > Scyliorhinus canicula. Next base: position 105,143,585 of record NC_052162.1, on the reverse strand, counting down.
TGCCAGCGATGACAAAGGAGTTGATTGGGTTCATGGAGCAGATGGGGGGGATCGACCCATGGAGGTTTAGGCAGCCGACGGCTTAGGAGTTTTCTTTCTACTTGCATGTACACAGAGTGTATTCCCGGATCGACTGTTTCATTTTGAGTAGGGATCTGCTGGTGGGGGTGGTGGGTACAGGGTGCTCGGCCATCACTATCTCGGACCATGCCCCACGTTGAGTGGAACTGCAGGTCAGTGAGGAAAGCTTCCAGCACCCGCAGTGGCAATTGGACGTGGGCCTATTGGCGGATGAGGCAGTGCGTGAGAGAGTAAGGAAGTGTGTGATGGTCAATGACACAGGGGGAAGTCTCAGCAGCGGTGGTCTGGGAGGCGCTGAAGGCAGTGGTGAGAGGGGAGTTGATTTCAATCCGAGCACATAGAGACAGGACGGATAGGGCAGAGACGGACCGGCTGATCAAGGAGATCCTACGGATAGATAGGAGGTATGCGGTAACCCCAGGGGTGGAACTGTTGATGGAGCGTCGGAGGCTGCAGGCTGAGTTTGGGGTACTGTCCACGGGCAAGGCAGTGGAGCAGCTTAGAAAGGCGAGGGGGACGCTGTATGAATATGGGGAGAAGGCCAGCAGAATGTTGGCTCAGCAGTTGAGGAAGAGGGAGGCGACCAGGGGAATCGATAAGGTGGTTGATGGGGATATGAACCTGGTAGGGGATTCGGCCGGGCTAAATAGGGCGTTCAGGGATTTTTATAACTGACTTTACCGCTGAGAGCCCGAGTGGATGAAAGGCTTTTTGGAAGGGCTGACTTTCCCAAGGGCGGGCAGGGAGCAGGTGGGTGAGTTGGGGGCTCCGATTGGGGCCGAAGAAATTTCTGAGGGCTTGCAGGCAATGCAGTCGGGCAAAGCTCCGGGGCCGAATGAGTTGCCGGTACAATATTACAAGAAATTTTCAGGGATATTAGGGCCGTTGCTGGTTAAGGTTTTTAACGAGGTGAGGGATAGAGGGGTGCTGCCCCCGACGATGTCACAGGCCACTATCTCGTTAATATTGAAGCGGGACAAAAACCCAGAGCTGTGGGTGTCCTACAGGCCGATCTTGTTGCTCACTGTGGACGCTAAGCTGCTGGCCAGGATTGAGGATTGTGTGCCGGAGGTGATTATGGAGGACCAAACCAGATTTGTCAAGGATAGGCAGCTGGTGACCAATATTAGAAGGTTGGTTGACGTGATTATGATGCCCCCCAGAGGGTAGGGAGGTAGAGGTAGCTGTGGCCATGGATGCAGAGAAGGCGTTTGACTGGGTAGAATGGGACAATTTATGGGAGGTGTTGGGACGCTTTGGGTTTGGTAGAGGCTTTATTGACTGGGTCAGGCTGCTGTACCAGGCTCTGGAAGCTAGGGTAAGGACAAACAAGACAACCTCGGACTTTTTTAGGCTGTACTGGGGGACAAGACAGGGATGTCCCCTCTAACCCGCTGCTGTTTACACTAGTCATAGAGCCGCTGGCAATTGCTCTGAGAGCTTCTTGGGGCTGGTTCGGGCGGGGGGGGGGGGGGGGGGGGGGGGGGGGGCATAGTAGGGTATCGTTGTATGCGGATATTCCACCAGCCCCGTGGTGATGGAGGCCCTGAGGATCTGGGGTCAATGGAGATCTGTTGGCGCAGTGAGGGCGTCGGTTTGGTCCCCAATATGTAACAATCATCGGTTCACTCCAGGGAGCTTAGATGGGAGATTTTGGGTATGACAAAGGGCAGGGATTGAGAAGGTGGGGGACCTGTTTCTGGAAGGGAGCTTTCCTAGCTTAAGGGTGCTGGAGGAGAAGTTCGGGCTGAGAGCAAGGAATAATTTCAGATATCTAAAGGTGCGGGACTTTCTGCGCAGGCAGCTGCCATCCTTCCCACTCCTGCCACGAAGAGGGATTCAAGATAGAGTAGTGTCTAGGGGGATGGGCGGGGGAGGGAGGCATCTCGGACATTACAAAGAATTAATGGGGGCGGAGGAGACACATACAGAGGAGCTGAAGCGTAAGTGGGAAGAGGAACTGGGGGGTGAGATGGAGGACGGCCTACGGGCGGAGGCGCTGAGCAGGGTCAATGCGACCGCTACATGCACAAGGCTCAGCTTGATCCAGTTTAAGGTGGTGCACTGGGCACACATGACAGCAACCTGGATGAATAGATTTTGTGGGATGGAAGACAAGTGTGTCAGATGTGCAGGTGGACCAGCGAAACATGTCCATATGTTCTGGGTATGCCCAAAACTTAGGGGATATTGGCAGGGGTTTGGGGATGTCATGTCTAGGGTATTGAATACAAGGGTGGAAATGAGTCCAGGGGTAGCGATCTTTGGGGTGTTGGAGGACCTGGGTGTTCAGGAGGGAGGCGCAGATGTTCTGACCTTTTCCTCCTTGGTAGCCCGGCGACGGATACTACTAGCTTGGAGGGAGTCTAGACCTCCAAAGTCAGAGGCCTGGTTAACCGTCATGGCAAGCTTTCTCGGCCTGGAAAAGATCAAGTTCTCCTTGAGAGGGTCGGTCTCGGGGTTCGCCCGGAGGTGGCAACCACTCATTGACTTCTTCTCGGGGAATTAATAGTCAGCAGGGGGGGTGGAGTATAGGCTAGGGTAGTGTAGAGTAGGGGGTTAAATAGGCGGGCCTTGGAGGGAAAGATGTCGGCGGCTGTTTTTTGAATACTGTTCTTTGTACGCTATTGTTTTTTGTACTGTGGTTTTTTGTTATGCCAAAAATACCTCATTAAAAATTGTTTGTTAAAAAAAAATTTGTGGCCTAATGAGATGATTGTTGGTTCAAATGTACATTGTCATCTCTTTTTTTAAAAAATAATTTTTATTAAGATTTTCACAAAATATAAACAAAACAATATTAACAAAGCAGCCATGGTAAAACCCAAGAACACCCACCCAACTACAAAAGCAAAAAAAACAAACAAAAAGGAAAGAGATAACACCCGCCACATCCAACAAACCCATGTACACAGTTCTCCCTCTCACCGAACCAAACGCCCCCCCCCCCCCCCCCCCCCGGGGGTTGCTGCTGCTGCCGGCCTATTTCCCTACCATTCTGCCAGGAAGTCCAGGAAAGGCTGCCACCGCCTAAAGAACCCCTGTACTGATCCCCTCAGGGCAAATTTCACCTTCTCCAATTTGATAAACCCCGCCATATCATTGATCCAGGCCCCCACGCTTGGGGGCCTCGCATCCTTCCATTGAAGTAAGATCCTCTGCCGGGCTACTAGGGAGGCAAAGGCCAGGACACCGGCCTCTTTCACCTCCTGCACTCCCGGCTCCACTGTAACCCCAAAAATTGAGACACCCCAGCCTGGCTTGACCCTGGATCCCACCACCCTCGACACCGTCCTTGCTACCCCCTTCCGAAACTCCCCCAGCACTGGGCACGCCCAAAACATATGGGCGTGGTTCGCTGGACTCCCCGAGCACCTAGCACACCTGTCTTCGCCCCCGAAAAACCTACTCATCCTCGTCCCAGTCATGTGGGCCCGATGCAGCACCTTGAACTGTATGAGGCTAAGCCTCGCACAGGAAGAGGAGGAATTCACTCTCTCCAGGGCATCCGCCCACATCCCCTCCTCAATCTCCTCACCCAGCTCCTCTTCCCATTTACCCTTCAGTTCCTCCACCGAGGCCTCGTCTATCTCCTGCATTACCCGGTATATGTCCGAGATCCTCCCTCCTCCAACCCACACGCCCGAGAGCACCCTGTCCCGTACCCCACGTGGGGGCAACAAGGGGAACCCCTCCACCTGCCGCCTGGCAAACGCCCTAACCTGCATGTATTGTCATCTCTTTTGATTTTTATATAATTGTTAAGCTAAAGAAGGAACAGAGGAGTATTGTATGATAATCCATTTTTTCTTGTATTTTCCCTGTTAAAACTAATGAGCAGGACTGGACTCTGTTCCTCAATGATTTGCTTTTTTTTTCTTAGGATGTTTTGAGCCAGGGTTCCAATCTGGGATCTTCCTGTCCAGTTATGACATGAACTGAGATTATAACAAATGTGGGGGTCGCCCGGGATGTCAAAATGTGGAGAAATAGTTACTTGATGCTGATTAGTAACAATTTGGTGGGAAATTTTGAAATGTGGACAGCAAGTTACTGGATGTTGAATAGTAAAATTTGATCTGTGATTCTAGATAAATGGTGGGATATGTGAATTTTTGAAGTGGGTACTGAGATGCAGGTTAAAATAATTGGAGTTAATGGGAGATATACTGTACAGGTTAGAATCCAAAATGGTGTTGGAAATTGCAAAAACCTTCTTAAAGATGGAATAGGTATCTCCTGCTGGTTTATAGAATTACTCAAAAGTTGACTGAATTGGCAGATAAATTGCCAATTTACCTGCTGAGATTATTTAAAGTCAAGCGAAACATTTAAAATTGCAAGGGTTACCTGATAGACATATTATTAAAAACAGTGAGGAAATTGAATTAGCTAAACTTCAATTACAAACAGAAATAGAAAGGAAGAATTTAGAAATGCAGGAAGAGAGGGAAAGAGAAGAAAGAGAGAGGTTTTCAAGGGGAATTAGAAAAGCAGAAATAGCAGAGAGAGAAAAGGATAAAGAGAGAAAATTTCATTTTAAAAAATTTGTCCATGGGATGTGGATGTCGCTGGCTGGGCCAACATTTAGTGCTCATCCCTGAGGGCATTGAAGAGTCAACCATGTTGCTGTGGATCTGGAGTCACATGTAGGCCTGACCAGGTGAGGACAACAGATTTCTTTCCCTAAAGGATATTAGTGAACCAGATGGTTTTTTACGACAATCAACAATGGTTTCATGGTCATCTTTAGATTTCAGATTCCAGATTTTTATTGAATTCAAATTTCACCATCGGCCATGGCGAGATTCAAACCTGGGTGCCCAGAGCAGAATGGATCTCCCGATTACTAGTCAAGCGGCAATACCACTATTGCCTCCCCTAAATTAAAATGCAGTGAGTTGCAGCAGGGACACCAGAGCCAGGTGAGGAAGGTAGTTCTAGACAAGACTCTCGTGGGGAAATATTTAAATATATGCAAGCTGTTCCAAAATTTGAGGAAGAGGATATGGAAATGTTGTTTATTTATTTTGAAAAGATAGCTATACAGATGAAATGGCCACCAGAAATATGGACGTTACTTTTAAAAAGTAGACAAGTAGGTAGAGCTAATGAGGTGTATGCATCATTGTTAGGTGTATCTGTAGATTACGGTGTAACAAAGAAAGCTACTATTAGTGCACATGAGTTGGTTCCTGAGGCATATAGACAGAAATTTTGAAACGCAAGAAAACAATATTGAATTTGTGCCACTCTTTCACCAGCCACAAGGGTACAGATGGTCAAAATGCATGTGCTACCTACGTTCCTCTTAGTGTTCAGATCACTCCAGTCTTCATCCCCAAATCCTTCTTCACCGGGGTTGACAGGTTAATCATGCTGTTCGTTTGGAGGGCGGGGGGGGGGGGGGGGGGGGGGGGGACGGGCATGAGTTCCGAGGGTACGCAAGTCTATTTTTGGGTGGCATGTTGGTGCAGTGGTTAGCACTGATGCCTTATGGCACTGACGACCCAGATTTAATCCAGGCCCTAGGTCACTGTCCATGTGGAATTTGCACATTCTCCCAGTGTCTATGTGGGTCTCACCCGCACAACCCAAAGATGTGCAGGGTAGGTGGTTTGCCATGTTAAATTGCCCCTTAATTGGAAAAATTAAAAAAAATAGAGATTTTTAAAAAAAGTCTATTTTACAGTGAAGGTGGCACGTGGGAGGCCTGGCTCTAGTGAACCTTCTATTTTGCCACTGGGTGGCAATCGCAGAGAGGGTGAGGGGGTGGCTAAGGAAACCAGACACAGACTGGATCTGAATGGCGCACGGGGACATCTCTCACTGCGCGCGGGCCACAACACCATTCCCCCCCCACCACCCACGCACACACTCCAGGAGTCCAATAGCAGTAGCCACTCTAAGGACATGGAGCCAGTTTAGGCGCCACTTTGAACTTGGGGAGATGTCCCCAAGGGCCCCCATCTGCAACAATCACGGGTTCACACCAGCAAGGATGGAGGCCACATTTGGGACGTGGAGGCAGCCAGAGGACATGTATGTGGACGACAGACTGGCAATCCTGGGGGAACTCACAGGGAGGCTCCAACTCCCGAAAGGCAAGGAGCTTGGGTACCTGCAGCTGCGTGATTTCTCCGCAAGAAAACAAAAACATTCCCCCAGATACTCAGACACAGGTTCCTGGACACAATGGTATGGCTGGACTGGTTAGGAGACAATATGTGTGGCGAAACCTACAGACAACTTATAGAAAAGGTCAGGACCCCACTGGACGAGACTAGATAGAAATGGGGGAGGGGGGAGAAATGTGCATGGACAAAGGGGGGCGAATCTGGATTGAGGCGTTGCACAGAGTCAACTCTACCTCTTCCTGCTGGGCTGATACTGGGTAGTAAATTTGCCCAACCTCGGCCTGTATCCTGAATGGCCTTAGTGCTTTCTTAATGAGAGTCTTTCTTTCGACCATACCTGAACATTGTGGATGGTGGGGACTGCAGAATTTTAATTTTATGCTAACTGTTTACATACTTCCTTAAGCATTCCCCCAGTGAAATGTGTGTCCTGGTCTGAATCTATCTGCAATGGCATGCCCAACTGCGGGAATTACTTCCTGTAACATTATTCGAGCCACAATATTGGCTGAGCAGTTGTGTAAAAAAGGCTTCTAACATCTTTTTTCCACTGTTACTTTTCTTGAATTCATGATTAATTAATTGTTATTAAATATTTTGTTCTCCTTGACCTTCAAATTTTTTGAACCAACAATGTCATTTTTTAATTCTCTCTCTCACGGTCATAGTAAGATTCCCTTAAGGTTACTTTCTCTATTGCCTAGATTTTTCTAAAAGAAACATTTTTCTTGTGATTTGGGCCATGTTATCCATTTCATGTCAAAGGGGTCACTGACCCTATATCTTAGCTAATCTCCTCCTGTACAGTTCCAATGTGTCCGGTGATGGCCAGAGTTTGAAATTCAGCTCTCTTAAAGTTATGTCCTTTTTCCCTAACTTTATTTTCTATTTCAACATACGATTTTACATCTGCATTACTTACATTCTTATTCAGTTTTTCTGGAGAGACTTTGCAGTCTAATAAAGTATTCCTTTCAAACAGACATCAAACATGTCTATTTGATTTCAGGAATTAACAGGTTTTGATGTTTGCCTTCTTTCCCCTAAGCAATTTGTTTTTCCAAAGGTAACCCTCAAAATGATTGTGCTAACTTCATTTTAATTTTTAAAATGGTCTCCGCAATATTTTTGAGCTGCCTTCTTTGCCTCTGCTAAAAATGTTTAATAAAGCACAGAGGCCCATTGTACTCGAGGTGGAATGAATGAATTGATTTCATTAAAAGTTGAAATGAAATGAAAATCGCTTATTGTCACAAGTAGGCTTCAAATTAAGTTACTGTGAAAAGCCTCTCGTCACCACATTCTGCTCGGGGAGGCTGGTACAGGAATTGAACCGCGCTGCTCACCTGCCTTGGTCTGCTTTCGAAGCCAGCGATTAGCCCTGTGCTAAACAGCCCCACTTCAAGCTGCCATCGGAGAGCGTTAACTCCCTTTTTGTGTTGTGGGTAAGTCTAGTTCAAATTGCTTCTTGTTCCTTTAATAATTATTTATTTTGATGAGTTAGCAACCCTGAGCAGCAGTCATTTTACTTTTCTTATTTTTATTTGCCAAAACCAATAGCAAAACAACCCATGAACATCCACATAAAACTAAAGCAGCGCACACATTCTCAAAGCTGTAAATTTCAAACAGTTAATTATCAGCATTCCCTTGGAGACATAGTTTTTTTAAAGACAGATTGAATTGAATTTGGATTGAAATTGATTTATTGTCACGTGTAAATAGCTGCAGTGAAAAGTATTGTTCTGCGTAAGTCCAAACATATCGTTCCATACATGAAAAAGCAGATACAACACTGCAAACTCATAATCCCCGAATACAAATTTAGGAACACGCAGTAATCACATTCACACTTCTGTAATTTCATGCACTGCTAGATATATGTAATGATGTGGAGATGGCGGCGTTGGACTGGGGTGAGCATAGTAAGAAGTCTTACAACACCAGGTTTAAGTCCAACAGGTTTGTTTCAAACACGAGCTTTCGGAGCGCAGCTCCTTCACCTGAGGAAGGAGCTGCGCTCCGAAAGCTCGTGTTTGAAACAAACCTGTTGGACTTTAACCAGATATATGTAATACACACATTAAACAAGGAATGAAAACAACATACAAGACCAGACTACAGACAGTTAACAAGCCATCAGCATAAAACAGCACTGAGAGATGCACAAGGAATCATACTCAGACAGGAAAAGATGTATACTTCTGCAAAATACACAAATTCTCAAGTTATGTTTTTTAAGCCTTTTCACACAGCACCTGAAGTGGACTGTGGACTATGAACTTTATTTCTTACTTTTCTTAATATCTTGACCGTACTTGTGACTTGGTCGTATTTAGAGAAACAGATTGTTTTATATTTTGTTTAGGCACACAAGGAACTGGTGTGTCATCTTTCGGAAAAGGAAGCTTGCCTTCTTTAACTGTCACTACTAACGCTGCTGTTTTCCCAATTCCCCTTTTAACTTCACCACCCAAAAGATACACAGAGGTGACCAGTTTCTCTGAGAAGCTACTTGGAGCAATGGCAATCTGGAGGCTTTGCTGAAACAAAATAGTTATGCGAGCTGCTGGCTGCTTTTCTGCTGAAAGAAACAGACCGTGAAAAATAATGTTTCACCTGACTTTCTAAATCGATCACCCATCGCATAATTTCCATTTAAGTTCCACCTATGAATAGGCCCAAATTTCATCTCTTAGCCTATCCCTTTTATCCTTTAAACTAATTTTCACTTTCTGATGTTACTGAACCAAGTTTGAAAGAAATCTTAACACTTAATTTTTTAAAAACTCAAATGTTTTAAAAGGTTCAAATTGGATTGCTGCCAAACTGTATGCTTTATCTTTATGTTTTGGGAAAAGATTGGCCTCAATTCTACGTGTGTGCAGCATAATTTTAAATTCAACTGCTATCTTTTGAATCTAGCACAGTCCAAATTAAATGAAGTTTAGTTTCCTATCCAAACTAATTCTACATTTTTTTCCTCGACAACTAAACATGTCAATAAACAAAAACTCTTACTAGCATATCTAAGAACAAAAAAGTGAACTCATTTGCTAGGTTTTAACTTTAACTCCTTACTCACTCTCTAGTTCAAGGGAAGGGGGAATACATGAATGAATGTTTGAGACCAAGAGACTTCACAAGTTGACTCAGAGGTGGATTCTATGGGCAGCACGGTGGCACAGTGGGTTAGCCCTGCTGCCTCATGGCGCCAAGGTCCCAGGTTCAATCCCGGCTCTGGGTCACTGTCCGTGTTTGCGTGGGTTTCACCCCCACAACCGAAAGATGTGCAGGCTAGGTGGATTGGCCACGCTAAATTGCCCCTTAATTTGGAAAAATGAATTGGGTACTCTAAATTTATGTTAAAAATAGAGGTGGATTTTATTTCTAGTTTTGGGGTTAGACCAAGCTTCTCCCCACGTAATCACACAAGGTGCTGGACTTTTCCTTATCAACTCACGTCCAGCTCTGAATGACCTTTGATATGACATTTGATTAAGGTCTGCAACATGCTTTTTCACAGAAAGAGAATTTGTTTGACGCAAGTCTGTCGTTCATTTACAACTATAAGATACAGAAAGGAGTGCACACTGAGCCGAACAGATTGAATTAGAAGAAAAAAGGTTTAATGCATGATGCGACCATCAATTCACATGAGACAGAAAGTTAAAGTGAATCGTGGTTTTAATCAGCTAGAACTGTGCCTGCCTGCGACTGCTCTGCACTGTAGGGTAGCAGATCTATATACCTCCCCCAAGGGGGCAGAGCCCACAAGGGCACCAACATGATACAATGCGATGTAATGTAATACAATGATCCATAGGTGGAGCGCACAAGGGTAACAACATAGTACAATGCAATACAGTGGTGAATGGTTGCCGTAATACATTCACCACAATGCAACAGAACAAGAGTACAGAGCAGTTACTCTACTACAGGAGCCACCTCATAATTCATGTTTTATGCACTCCCCCGCCCTCAGTTAGGGGGAGGGGTTGATATTCCCAACTTCTTCCAGTCTCATAAGTGTCCCATGACCTGCTTAAGGTTTCAATAGTGTCCCATGACCTCCTTAACCCCAGGTAATGCCATTTACAGTTTAGCCAGCCTATTTTTTTCATTGTATCGATCAGTTTCCTATGCAATCAGGCGAGGTAAAGTGACATTGTACCCTCGTCTTTTCACTGCTCAACAAATTCAAGTTTCTTCAGGTTTAGTCTTACCCCTTTTTCTAGATTTACTAAATCTGTTGGTTAGGGCCACAAGAGCCATGGGCTGAGTATCCTTGTCCGAAGGGGTGGTCGGTGACTGTTTTATCGTACGAGGTGGCCCCGCCCCTATCTGCTCAATGGTGTCTCTGCAAACTGCAGCCACCGGCTTTTCCGGATTTTTCATTCATTTTTAAATATAAACTGATGACGACCATTACCTCTTCCTGTTCTTTGTCCTTTTTCTGACCCACGAGCCAGCACTTTTGTTCCTCAGGTTTATTCTGTGGGTTCCAATCGTCCTGCATTTTCTGAACTCATTTTGACTGTCGTTCCACGTAGAACCTGGTGATGGAGGTCTCTGCTCTCCCAATCTTCCTCTTTTCCTGATGGCATTCTGTCACTGCCTATCACTGCGCAGTTTATTTTTGAACAGGCACGATTCTAATCAAATTGATCACATGCAGTACATACTTTATGCACTTGAAAATGAACTCTCCCTGAGCTGCTTAAACCAGTTGCTGACCTGCCAATACGGCTTCACCTGAACGTGAGACTACGGTTTTGACTGTGGTCTGTGCTGCTTCAACTAAACCGGCCAGCCTGCCCTCTCAATTACTCGGTTGTGCCCTGACCTCTCATGCAGCTTCAACTCTGCCAGCTCACCTGCATTGCTCTGCCCCCTATATTGGCACCTCCCCCCTGCCCTGAGTTCTCCTCTCAGGTTTTTTGATACTCGACCAGATTGTTTGCAGACCGGCTCACTGCACTAAGTACGGGTGGTAAATAAAATACTCACCCTTTGTGCATAGCTGTTCTGATGATCTGATATGAGTATCCTGTTCGTGATGCCAATTTGTTTGTGGAGTAGATTATTATACAAAATAAGCTCAGAAGCCCTCGGGGACAGAAGGATCATTTAACAGCCAACATGTTGGGAGAGCACTGTCTCAGAGAAAGGTCCCTGAAGCAGACTCTACCCAAGTGAAAAACCATGAGACATACAGGTCACATAGGCAGTACTTGCTAAATTCCAACATTGTCTGTTTCGGTTCACATTAAACAATTTGCAGATTTTCAAAGGCAAGGTATCAATTATTTTAAGAATTATTTGTCTTTCCTAATTCTTTGAGGCTCTTCCTAATCTCTTGCCACTACTAGACTTGACCTCGCACTGCCAGATTTGTCAGCTCTAAGGCAGTGCAGAGCTCACCAGGCATTCAAGCTACTGATACTAGCTGGCTGTTTAACTACATAAGCAGCGGTTGCCACATCAGCATGTTCTTTAACCCGAGTGTGGAATTTTGTTTGACCGTCTTACTTAGTAAGTTACATAACTACTGCAGTCTCTTTTGATGCAATAATTTACCCCCTTATAAAAATTCCTTAATTAAGCATACCCTATGCCCTAATAAATTGTTGTAATATACCATAGAACATAGAACAGTACAGCACAGAACAGGCCCTTCGGCCCTCGATGTTGTGCCGAGCAATAATCACCCTACTCAAATCCACGTATTCACCCTATACCCGTAACCCAACAACCCCCCCCTTAACCTTACTTTTTAGGACACTACGGGCAATTTAGCATGGCCAATCCACCTCACCCGCACATCTTTGGACTGTGGGAGGAAACCGGAGCACCCGGAGGAAACCCACGCACACACGGGGAGGACGTGCAGACTCCGCACAGACAGTGACCCAGCCGGGAATCGAACCTGGGACCCTGGAGCTGTGAAGCATTTATGCTAACCACCATGCTACCGTGCTACACATATTCATTCCTTCCCTCTTACAATTATGTTTGACCTTCTTGAACTGTTATGTATGCTGAAGGTGCTCCCACATTGCTATTGGGTAAAGACTTACAGGTTATTCACCCAGTGTTTATGAAGGAACAGTGATATATGTCCAAATCAACAATAACAATTTGCATTTGTATTACACCTTTTATGTAATAGCACATTCCAAGTTATTTCCCAGGCAGGATATTAAGCAACATTTGACACTGAGCCACCTATTGAGGTATCAGGGCAGATGAATAAAGTAGTGGTTTAAAAGAGTGTCCTAAAGGAGGAACATGAGGGCGAGAGGTTTACAGAAAAAAATCCAGAACTTGGGATCTTCTAAATTGACAGAATAGACAACAACGGTAGAGCGATTAGCACATCAAATGTTAAAAAGGCCGGAATTAAAGGAGCACGGATGTGTCAAAGGATTGTGAGGTTTGAGGAGATTACACAGATAGGGAGAGATGAGACCATGGATGAATTTGAAAGCAAGGATGAGAAACTTAAAATAGTGGTTCTTCTTAACCACCAACCTTTGCAGGTCAGTGAATACAGGGGTGATGGATGAGCAAGACTTGGTGCAAATAAACACAGGGAAAGCAGAGTTTTGGATAACACTGATACTGGGAGTTCGGCTGGAAGTGTGTTAGGATAGTTACGTCGAGAGGTAATGAAGAAATTGACGAGAGTGTCAGCAGCAGCTGAGTTGACTGGAGTGGAGTTGGTCAATGCTACTGTAGTAGAAATAGCCGTCTTGGTGATGCTGTTGATATGTGGTTAATGTGGTGTACATGGACTTTCAAAGGGCATTTGATGCAGTGCCACAGAACAGACTTGGAATAAAAGGGACAGTCTGGCAATGGGTACAAATTGGCTGAATAACAGGAAGCAGAAATTAGTGAACAATCGATATTTTTTGGGTGGAGGAAGATTTGTAGTGGTGTGCCCCAGGGGTCAGCATTGGGACCCTTGCTTGTATATGAACACCTAGATCTTGGTGTGCAGGGGACAATTTCAAAGTTTTTGGTTGACACAAAATTTGCAAGTATTGCAAACTGTGAAGGGTGCAGTGTAGGACTTCAAAAGGACACAAATAAGCTGGTGGAGTGGACATATAGGAGGTAGATGGAAGTTCAATGCAGAAAAGTGTGAAGTTCATTTTAGTAGGACGAATGTGGAGAAAATATAAAATAAGGGGTAAAATTCTAAAAGGGGTGCAGGAGCAGCGGAATGTGGTTTTATACGTACATAGATCATTGAAGGTGGCAGGACAGGTGGCGACAGCAGTTAATAAAGCATATGGTATCTTGGACTTTATTAATAGGGGAATAGAGTACAAGAACAAGGAGGTTATGCTGAACTTACAAAAAGCACTAGTTAGACCACAGCTGGAATGTGGTGCATAGTTCTGGGCACCACGAAAGTATAAGAAGAATGTGAATAAATTGGAAAGAATGCAGAAGAGGTTTACAAGAATGGTTGCAGGGATGAGAAACCTCAGTTAGGAGGATAGATTGAAAAGTTGGGACTATTCTCTTTGGAGAGAAGAACACTAAGAGGAGAATAGATAGAATGTTCAAAATCATGAGGGGGCTGAACAGAGTAAATAGGGATAAACTATCCCATAAAATAAATAAAAAAATGAGAGGACACAGATCTAAAGGATTTTCAAAAGAAGCAAATGTGATGCGAGAGCAAACTTTTTCACACAACAGGTGATTCTGGTCTGAAATGCACTGCCTGAAAATGTGGAGGCAGGTTCAATCGAGCCATTTTAGAGGGCAGTAGACACTTACTTGAATAGAAACAATGTGTAGGGATATTCGGAAAAAGTAGAAGAGTTGCAATAAGCTATGCTGCTGGTTTGGAGAACTGGTACAAGTACAATGGGCCAAATAAGAACATAAGAACTAGGAGCAGGAGTAGGTCACCTGGCCCCTCAAGCCTGCTCCGCCATTCAATGAGATCATGGCTGATCTTTTGTGGACTTGGCTCCACATTCCAGCCCAAACACCATAACCCTTAAATGACCTCTCCTGCAGCATAACAATTCTGTGATGTGGTTGGAAGCTCACCTTGGGGTGAAATAGTTCACCATGGCTGTGAACAGTCTGGTTCAGTCTCAGACAGCTGTCAGGGAGAGGAATGGAGTCGGTGTCTAGGAAGTGGAGTTTGCAGCAGGGACTGAAGAAAATAGCTTCAGTCCTCCAAATGTTCAAATAGAGGAAATTGTTTATCATCCAGTAATGGATGTCGGACAACTCAGAATAGTGTATGACTTGGAGGTGATGGTGTTCACATGCACCTGCTATCCTGGTTCCTGCCAGGTGGTGGAGTTTCAGTGTTCTGGAGAATCTGTCAAAGTTCCGATGGGTGTTTAGATATTCACCGCTGCCTTCTCTGACCTCTACAAGTATATGAAAAGGAAGAGAGTAACTAAAGTCAACATTGGTCGCTTAGAGGACGAGACCGAGGAGGTAATAATGGGGTATACTGAAAAGTTAGAGACACTAAAACAAATTTTGCCTCGGGTTTCATGGTGGAGGATACTAGAACCATCCCATTAGTAACAGGTAATCAGAGGTTGTTGAAAAGGAGGAACTTAAAACAATTAGCATTACCAGGGAAAAGTACTGAGCAAACTATTGGAATTGAAAGTAGACAAGTTCCAAGGATTGATGGCCCACATCCTAGTGTCTTATAGGAAGTGGCAACAGAGACAGTGGATGCATTGGTTGTAATATTCCACAATTCCCTAGAATCTGGGAAGGTTCCTGAGAAGTGGAAAAAGGCTAATGCAGTACCCGTGTTCACAAAGGAAGACAGAAAGTAGGAAATTATAGACTAGTTAAACATCTGTTGTTAGAAAATTGTTGGAATCCATTATTAAGGAAGAAATAGCAGGATATTTGGGATGTCAAAACCATCAAAGTCAGCATAGTTTTATGAAGGGTGAATTATGATTGACGAATTTGCTAGAGTTCTTTGAAGTGGATGGGGTCCTGTAGGTGTAGTGCATCTGGACTTCCAGAGGCATTTCATAAGGTGTTGCACAAAAGGTTAATACACAAGGTAAGATCCCATGGGATTGGATAATATATTGGCTTGAATAGAGAATTAGGTATCCAACAAAAGCAGAGAGTCAGAATAAATGGGTCTTTTTCTGGTTGGAAAGCTGTAACTCGTGGTGTGCTACAGAGTTCAGTCCTTGTGCCCCAACTAATTTCAATCTACATTAATGACTTTGATGCAGAAATAGAATGTACTGTAGCCAATGTTGCAGACAACACAAAAATAGATGAGAAAGCAAGTTGCAATGAAAACATTTGTAAATGGCACATTGACTGTATCGTGGATAAGTTTGAGGTCATCCATTTTGGTCAGAGGAATAAAAAGGCAACTTAATATCTAAATGGAGAGAAACTTCAGAGTGCTTCAGTGCAGAGGGATCTGGGCGTCCTTGACAAATGAATCACAGAACGTTAGTATGCAGGTTCAGCAGGTCGTAAGGAAGGCAAATGGAATTTTGCGTTCATTGCTATTGGAATAATGTATAAAAGCTGTTGCAACTGTATAGGGCTTGGTGAGAGCACATCTGGATGATGGTGCACGGTTCTTGGCCCCATACTTGAGGAAGAATGTTACTGCGTTAGAGGCAGTTCAGAGAAGGATCACTAGAACCAGGAATGAAGAACGTGTCTCATGAAGAGAAACTGAGCAGTTTAGGCCTATACTCACTTGATTAAGAATGAGAGATCTAATTGAGGTATACAAGATGGTCAAGGGAGTCGAAAGGGTAGACAGAGCGGATATTTCCGCTTGTTGGGCATTCTTGAATGAGAGGCCATAGTTTGAGGATAAGGGGTGGCAGATTTAAAACAGAAATGAGGAGGAATTACTTCACTTCATGGGCAGCACGGTAGCATTGTGGATAGCACAATCGCTTCACAGCTCCAGGGTCCCAGGTTCGATTCCGACTTGGGTCACTGTCTGTGCGGAGTCTGCACTTCCTGTGTGTGCGTGGGTTTCCTCCGGGTGCTCCTGTTTCCTCCCACAGTCCAAAGATGTGCAAATTAGGTGGATTGGACATGATAAATTGCCCTTAGTGTCCAAAATTGCCCTTAGTGTGGGGTGGGGTTACTGGGTTATGGGGATAGGGTGGAGATGTTAACCTTGGGTAGGGTGCTCTTTCCAGGAGCCGGTGCAGACTCGATGGGCCGAATGGCCTCCTTCTACACTGTAAATTCTATGATTCACTCAAAGGGGCGTAAATCTGGAATCCTCGGCCCTAGAGTTCAGCAGACACCAGAAAACAAAACAATTTCAAGGAGATAGGTATTTAATTAGTGATGTGCATGAATGGTGATGGTGAGCGAGCAGGAAGGTGGAGATGAGATCAGCCATGATTGTATTGAATGGCAATGCAGGTTTGAGTGGCTGAACTGTCTACTCCAGCTCCCAGTTCTCATGTTCTTAGCACCATAGAATTTGCAGTGCAGGAGGCCATTCGGCACATCAAGTCTGCACCGGCCCTTGGAAAGAATCACCTACTTAAGCCCATACCTCCTCCCTATCCCCATAACCCCATCTAACATTTTGGACACCAAGGACAATTTATCATGACCAATCCACCTAACCTGCACATCTTTGGACTGCACGAGGAAACTTGAGCACCCAGAGGAAATGCATGCAGACACGGGGAGAACGTGCAGACTCCGCAGTGACCGAAGCTGGGAATCCAACCTGGGATCCTGGTGCTGTGAAGCAACTGTGCTAACCACTGTGCTGCCGTGCTGCCCAAGACAAAGAAAGCAGCACATGATGTCTTAACATGTTTTCCATACGATGGCTGCAAGCGTAGTTATTGTAAGGATTTTCACTGTGGAAAGGGGTTCAAGCAATCTCAACTCGCTGTACATCAGCAGGTTCACATTGGAGAGAGACTGTTCATTTGCTGTGTTTGTGAGAAGGTATTTTCAGTTGCTTATCCAATCTGCTCAGACACTAATGATTTCACAAGCAACTGAAGTGATTGGATTTTATTGTTAAATCAGACCCAGAGCTGAACAGTTCATTGGTGTCTATTTCTGTTGACGTTCATACAAGTGTTTACATTTAGATAGAAGTCAAATAAATCAGCTTTGTATAAAACAGTGAGCCAAGACTTTTTAATATCTCTGACACAAAGTTAGCTCCTTTTGACGGGTTCTCCCTCTCTCCCAGTTTCCTCCATCCTAACCTCCAAAAAGAAAGTGAGGAGCTCATGCAGCTTTTTTGTCACTGAGATTGAGACAATCCGATCAGCTGCTTGCCCCCCCCCCCACCCCCCACCCACCCACCCCACCCCCCCACCCACCCCCCACCCCCCCCACCCCCACCAGTAGCCCACCAGGACACACTGTCTAAAGTTTCCACTTGTCAAAGCCCTGATCTTACATCTTTTGCCAATTTCTCTCTTTTTAAAAAAGAAAATCATTATTTCCCACATATGGAGCAGATGAACATCATCTCCCTGGGTGTGAACTTTCTGGTTGTAGGGATTAGAACTCTTACAATCAGAATCAGACATGAGAATACTGTTCAGTTATGGAGCAACTTTATCAAGGGAACAAACAGGCAAACTGAAAGACTAAAGATAAAGTACAGGCAGTGATTTACAGAACAACATAAAGTTTTATACTTCACGTGTTGTGTCTTGACAGCAGAACATACTTCTTTCCTTGTAGCCTTCGGTATTCCTACGGAGTTGCAACTTTTTTACTTCTTTATTATTGGTTTTCTTTCCTTGGCTCTTTTCTCCACCGCTCCATCCCCAGGAAGACTGTTCTTGTGCTGGAAACTCCCCAACTGGCTCTCCTGAGGCTACCAATTAGAACTGTTCATCGACATTTCACTAGTTATGTGGCTCTTGCCCAATCATAGTGTGTTCATGTGAATAACATTCACAGGTTAATGAGCTCACAAATTCTTCTGGTTACATATAACTCCTACTATCTCAGTTCAAAACTCATGCAAGCTTGTTCAAAGCAATGGCACAACCACCAGATTCTAACCTACAGACCAACACACAAAGAACACAACTGCTACAGACTATATTAATACATACACAACGAAAGAACACAATTCTTTACAGACTGTATCTGGAGATGGAGTGACTGAGTGAATCTCTGTTACTGTTTACGGCTTCTCCTCACTGTGAATGTGCTGTTGTTTCTGGAAGTTGGATGATTTGGTGAATTCCTCCCCACACTCGGCAGCTACCCAGTGTGAGTACATCAAAGGATTTCTGGCTGGGACGGGGAACGGAATCCCTTCCCACAGTTGTCACATTTCCAGAGTTTCATGGTGTTGTGGATGTCCTTGTGTCTTTCCAGTTGAAGCCTCATAGAATTATACAGGATGTGCAGAGCTGTGACAGGCCATTCAGCCTAATGAGTCAATATTGGTATTTATCTTGCATTCAAGCCTTTACACATCTTTTCACTTCACTGTAACCCGATATTCCCGTCTCCCAGAACTGTTTGTCCACCCTAATTCAGAAGGGATATTAATATTTTTCCCCGCCACCAATGTTAAGGTTACAAAATGTTGCTGCTGCCGCCATGTCAGAAATGATTGAACTTCCAAACTTCATCAATATCAATGTTGAGCGATGAGGCTTTTTTGATGTTTGTAAAATATGCCCCTGATCACATTCCTTGATCATTCCATTAGGAAGAGGTGATCGTGCTGCTGCTGCTGCTGCATCATCTGCTGCTTAAACATCATCTGCTGCTTAAACGGAAAGCCCATGGTAATTTAGGGGCAGCAGGGTAGCATGGTGGTTAGCATAAATGCTTCACAGCTCCAGGGTCCCAGGTTCGATTCCCGGCTGGGTCACTGTCTGTGTGGAGTCTGCACGTCCTCCCCCTGTGTGCGTGGGTTTCCTCCGGGTGCTCCGGTTTCCCCCCCACAGTCCAAAGATGTGCGGGTTAGGTGGATTGGCCATGCTAAATTGCCCGTAGTGTCCTTAATAAGTAAGGTTAAGGGGGGGGTTGTTGGGTTACGGGTATAGGGTGGATAAGTGGGTTTGAGTAGGGTGATCATGGCTCGGCACAACATTGAGGGCCGAAGGGCCTGTTCTGTGCTGTACTGTTCTATGTTCTATGTGTGTAATGTGCAAGTCATTAAGAACAGGCAGCAAGGATTCATCAACAATTTCTAATCAGAGTGGTAAATTAGTGAAACTTTCAGACACTGAATTGCAGAATTTTCATGAAAGATCAATTTAGGATTGAAGGAAAGTGCAGAATTTCATAGTCATGGAGTTTCTGTTGAGGATTCTTGAATTGGGGGGGGAGAAATCACAAATGGTGCTTTTGAAATGGCACACTGTAGCCCCAAAAACCAATGACAGATCCAGAATATAGAACTCCAGCCGGTTACAGGGTTATTAGTATCAGCAGAACAAATCTAATATACTAAGACTAAGTCCTGGATATGATTAACCGCAGCAGAATCCAACACATGCAGTCACTTCTGTATTCACTGGTGAGCCTGCAGGTGTGAATCCCTTTCCACACACAGCAGGTGAACGGTCTCTCCACAGTACAAATTATCTCATGTGCAGTGAGCTGAAATGACAGTGAGCTGAAATGACAGCCTGAAGCTTTTTCCATAGGATGTGCAGCTGAATGAAGTCTCCTAGGTGTGAATCCGGTGGTGTGACTGGAGGCCAGATAGTCGAGCAAATCCCTTCCCACACATGGAGCAGGTGAACGGTCTCTCCCCAGTGTGAATTCGTTGGTGTCTAACCAGGTCGAATGACTGAGTGAATCCTTTCCCACAATCGGAGCAGGTAAATGGTCTCTCCCCCGTGTGAGTCCGTTGGTGTACAGTCAGAGCAGAAGAATGTCTGAACCTCTTTCCACAAGTACTACAACTGAATGGCTTCTCCTCAGTGTGAATTCGTTGGTGTTCAATGAGCACAGATGACTGCCGGAAACTCTTCCCACAAGTACTACAGCTGAATGGATTCTCCTCAGTGTGAATTCGCTGGTGTAACTGGAGGCTGAATAACCGAGGAAATCCTTTCCCACACACTGAGCAGGTGAATGGTCTCTCCCCTGTGTGAAGTCGCTGGTGTCTCACCAAGTCAAATGACTGAGAGAATCCTTTCCCACACTCTGAGCAGATGAACGGTTTCTCCCCAGTGTGAGTGCGTTGGTGTACAGCGAGGGTGGATGACTGCCCGAAGCTCTTTCCACAGTAAGTGCAGCTGAATGGCTTCTCCTCAGTGTGAATTTGCTGGTGTGACAGAAGTCCGGATGACCGAGTGAATCCCTCCCCACACGTGGAACAGGTAAACGGCTTTTCCCCTGTGTGAACTCGCTGGTGATTCAGCAGGCTGGCTGACTGAGTGAATCGCTTTCCACACATGGAACAGATGAATGGCCGCTCCCCACTGTGAACTCGTTGGTGTGTAGTGAGGGTAGAAGAATACCTGAACCTCTTCCCACAGCAAGTGCAGCTGAAAGGTCTCTCCTCAGTGTGAATTCTCTGGTGTAACATCAAGGAGGTTTTCTGAGTAAATCCCTTCCCACACACAGAGCATGTGAATGGCCTCTCTCCAGTATGACTGCGTTGATGGTATTTCAGTCTGGATGGATAATCGAATCCTTTACCACAGTCCTCACATTTCCACAGCTTGTCCATGACCCCTCTTTGTGGATCTCCAGGTTTGGATGATCAATTGAAGCTTCGTCCACACAGAGAACAGTGCACAGTTCCTCCCTGCTGTGAATGATGCAATGTTGTTTCAGTCTGTGAAACTGGTTAAAGCTCTTTCCACAGTCTGTAGGCTGGGACTTGGGTGTGTGTGTGTCAGATCTTTTCCAGTCACACTGATATTTGAAATCTTCTCTTGAGAGACTGGACAGATGAACATTCCTCCTTCTAGATTCAAAGGCTGCTGACATTCGATTTTGAATAATCTCGTGACTCAACCAAGTTGTTTGTTTTCCCTTCTAATACCTGTAAAAAGGAGTTTCCAGAAATAATCATGGGTAAATGCAGCATAGAAATTCAGAACAGACAAAACCTCCATAGCAATTCAGAAGACAATTGTGGTTTGCATGAAACTTATCTTCCTCTTGATTTGCAAACTGCAGTCACGTCCCGTTTTATACATTATCCCATCTTCTGTGCTAAATACCAACCCCATCACACCATTTATTTCCTTCACTTCAGATTTTCTCCCTTTCACTCCTCTGGTTTCTCTTTGGGGAGAAGGACATCAGGGGTGGGTAATAAATGCGTCTCTGCCCAAATCCTGTCAAGAGAACAATAATAAAATCAATGAACCAATCGATTTCTATCCTGGTCACTGAGAGTCCGCCCACTCTGAAGCCTCACCAGGAGAACCGAACATACAACCTGCTCCTCGCTGAAACAAGATGGCGACAGTTAATCAGGGTCTGTTCCGGAAAAATCCCCGGATGGTAAACGCGGTTCTGCAGCTTTTTATTGGGGGTTTGCGGCTGTTGCTGACTCCTCCCAGCCCACCACCCAGGAAACAGACACTGCGCATGCGCCATATCACAATGCCGAGTGTGATTGACGGCACGTCCAAACCAATAGGAAGGAGGGGCGGATCTGGAGGACCGACCGGGAGAGGTTAGCCCTTCAACCAGAATGGAGAAGGGGCGGGCTCAGGTCGGGTCAGCCTCATTGGCTGTGGTGGATGAAGCGCGCTGTCAAGATGATGCCAGTTAACTCAGGCCTGTCAATGGAAAAAGCCCGAGCAACTATCATCGTTATTAATAGGTATTTGAGATTTGGAGTCTACACCGGCTCCCTCCCTCCCCGGGTTTTGGTTTTATTCCTCTTTTCTCTGGGCACGGTTTTGAATTGTATTTAATCTGAGGGAGGTGGAGGATTGTTGGTGTATGTGGAGCCAGGACACTGAGGAGGGGGTTGGGAGTCTGGGGGCTCTGGCAGGGGTCACCACACGAGCAGGTGAAGGTTGGCCAGTTAACGGGAGTGTGATTTGGGGGGGAGCAGGCGTTCAAAGGAACAATGGGTTGAGCCTGGCCTGGGTTTGATAATGGCGGATGGGTGGGGCTGAGAGACTCCCAATCAGAGCAGTAACGTGGACGTGAGGGGATTGAGACCGAGCGATTTTGAGAACTTGAAGGGTTTAAAAGCTGATGTGGTGATGGTCAGGAGACCTATTTGAGCGTCCGAAAGGCTGGGGGAGTCAGGTGTTTCATTTGGGTTTCAATAGTAGGGCTTGGGCCCTACTAAGCATTGCTGCCTCAGTGTCAGAGACCAGGGTTCGATTCCCCGAGGTGGAATTTGCTTGTTTTCCCTGTGTCTCTGTGGTTTCCTTTGGGTGCTCCAGTTCCTCCCACAGTTCAAAGATGAGCAGGGTAGGTGGATTGGACACACTAAATTTCCCCTTAGTGTCCAAAGACGTGTAGGTTAGGTGTTGCTTATTGGGGTGGGCCTAGGTAAGGTCCTCTCTCAGAGTTGGTGCATATCGAAGGGCTGAAGGGCCTCCTTTTGTACTGGGATTCTGTGGGGAAATGTTTCTTCCCACATAACCTATTTATATCCTTCATAATTTTGTATAGAACATAGAACATTACAGCGCAGTACAGGCCCTTTGGCCCTCGATGTTGCGCCGACCTGTGAAACCCCTCTGAAGCCTATTTGACCTACACTATTCCCTTATTATCCATATGTCTATCCAATGACCATTTCAGTGCGTTTAGTGTTGGCGAGTCCACTACTGTTGCAGGCAGGGCATATACTTCGATGTGGGCCCCACAGCCTTCTCTGCTGTGTCACAGCATCATAGAATTTACAGTGCATAAGGAGGCCATTCTACCCATCAAGTCTGCACCGGTTCTTGGAAAGAGCACCTGACCTAAACCCATACATCCACCCTATCCCTGCACCTCCACCCTTTCCCCATAACCACACCTGACCTTTTTTGGACACCAAGGGCAATTTAGCATAGCCAATCCACCTAACCTGCACATCTTTGGACTGTGGGAGGAAACCGGAGAACCTGGAGGAACCCTTGCAAACATGGGGAGAACGTGTAAACTCCGCACAGACAGTGACCCAAGCCAAGAATTGAACCTGGGATCCTGGAGCTGTGAAGCAATTGTGCTAATCACTACCTACCATGCTGCCAAAGGTGGACAGGTCCCTGCCGTGCTCACAGACCAGGGGGTGGGGAGTAGGGCGAGGGGGTGAAGGGATTGGATGGGCTCATGAGCGGGTTGGGGGGGGGTGGCGAGTGAGTGGACCCATGGAGGTTTTTACTCCCAAGGGATTGAGGATATTCATTTTTCTCCCAGTGCAAATGGTGTATTCAAGGATTAATTTTTAAAAAAAATTAGAGTACCCAATTCATCTTTTTCCGATTATGGGACAATTTAGCGTGGCCAATCCACTTAGCGTGGCCAATCCACCTACCCTGCAGATCTTTGGGTTGTGAGGGAGAAACCCATGCAAACATGGGAGGATTAACTTTTTTGCGGTGGGAAAGGCACTGTTGGCTGGGGTTAAGAGGTCTGCATGGATGGATGTGGTTTTGGAGATGGGGGCAGCCTTGAGGCCAGGGTGGAGAATGGATGTGGGGTTGTTGGCAGACTGGAGCTTCCATGACAAGATAGGGACAGTGATTGAGGAGTATGTGTGATTTCATTGCATGGGGGAGGTCTCGCAGGTGGTGGACTGGAAGGCTCTGAAGATGGTGGTGAGGGGAAAGGTGGTCTTTCTGAAGGCCAAGGTGGAATGGGAGGATCGTCAAACTTTGATAGAAAAGATTTTGGAGGTGGATGGGAGGTATGTGGGGGTCCTGCACAGGTTGCCTTGCAAAGAGGAAGGAATTACAGGTGAGGTTTGACCTATTCTGATGGAGTAAGTGATGCATTAGCTAAGAAAGGCAACGGAAGCTGTCTATGAGTATGGGGAGGGATGTTGGCAGGTCAGCTCCGAAGGGAGGCCGCGGTGAGGGAGATAGTTTGTGTGTGGGATAAGACAGAAGAATTGGTGGTGGCTCCGGAACAGATTAATCTTGTGTTCGAGGGGTTCTATAGGGACCTGGACAGGTCAGAGCCCCTGGAGGAGGAGCGGGAGATACGGGAGTTTCTGGATGGGCGGGCATGTCTGAGGTTGGGAGAAGTGGAGAGGGCAGGGTTGGAGGAGCTGTTGGGGGAGCAGGAGGTGAAGGTGGCAATTGGCAGGATTCAGGCAGAGAAAGCAGTGGGGCCCGATGGGTTTCCGGTCGAATTTTATAAAAGATTTAAGGACAAGCTGGCGTCACTGATGGTGGGAATATTTGAGGATGCGATGGGTAGGGGCTCTTGCCGCGAACAATAGGGCAGGCTTCCGTCTCGCTGTTGTTGAAGAATGACAATGATCCAGTGGAGTGTGAATCGTATAGGGCCATATCTCTGCTGAATGTAGATGCCAAGATATTGGAAAGGATGTTGGTGTTAAGGTTGGAAGGGCGACTCCCAAAGATGATTTGGAGGAGGACCAGATGGGGGTCGTGAGGAGAAGATACTTGTCCTCGAATGTGACGGGTTTGCTGAACGTGGTGCTTTCTCCTACAGAGGGGAGGGAGACGGTGGTGGTGGTGGCGGCGTTAGATGCAGAGAAGGCGTTTGATTGGTGGAGTGGAGTTATTTAATGGCAGTATTGGAGAAATTTTGGATTGGGCTGGTTTGTGGTGTGGGTGCAGCTCTAAGGAGCCAATGACGAGTGTGCGCACAAAGAGCAGGAATTCAGGGTATTTTGCATTACACTGGGGTACGAGGCAGGGATGCCCCATGTCCTCCCTTCTGTTTGCATGGAGCCCCTGCTTATTGTGCTGAGGCGCTCTGGGTTGTGGAAGGAGATAATGAGGTGGGGGTGAAGCATAGGGTGTTCTTGGATGCAGATGAATTGTTGCTGTATGTTTCGGAGCCAAGCACTTTGGTGTGGAGTATAATGGGGTTGCTCTAGAGATTGAGGCGTTCTCAGGATACAAACTGAATTTAGGGAAAAGTGAGTATTTTGTGGTTTCCCTCCAGAGTGGGAGCGGGTGTGGAGGGGCTACCATTGTGTTTGGGGGTGCAGGTGATCCAGGATTGGGCAGGGCTTCGTAAATTTAACTTCACTTATTTGGTGGGGAGGGTGAAGACTGATTTGCTGAGGTGGGACAATCCCCCTGTCATTGGAGGGCTGGGTGCAGGCAATTAAGATTAATGTTTTGCCACAATTCCTGTTTTTGATTCAATGCCTGCCAGTCTTTTCACCCAAGGCATTTTTTAAGGGGTTGACAGATTGATCTTGTTTGTTTGAGCGGGGGAGGTGGCCAGGATTAGGAGGGTGATACTGCAGGAGGAACGTCAGAAGATGGGGGGGCGTTAGGGTTTCCAAATTGTTGTATTATCATTGGGCGGCAAATGTAGAGAAGGTGTGGGGCTGCAGTAGGGAGGGCTGGCTCTGTGCGTGAGGATGGAGGCAGGCTGTTGCAGAGGGTCGGGGTAGAGGGCATGGGAACTATCGATGGGCCCAGAGACGTATTTGGTGAGTCCAGTGGTGGTGGCCACGTTGAGGATTTGGAGGCAGTTTGGACAGTTTTTTAGGTTGGGGCCCGGGTCGGGGGGGATTGCTGATTACGGGGAAATCATGGGGAGGATGTTTGCGAGGTTTCCGAGATGGGAAGAGAGGGGGATTAAGGGAATGAAGGACCTGTTCCTGGGAGGGCGATTTGTGAGTTTGGAGGAGTTAGGTGAGAGGTTTGGCTGACGCGCGGTGGAAGTTTCAGGTACATGCAGGTGTGGGACTTTGAAGATGGTTTTTCCGACCTACCCGATAGCGCATGCCTTCTCATTGCTAGAGGTGGTGCTGTTAGTGGGGGGGCTGAAGAGAGATTTACGGTAGGGTTTTGGAGGCAGACAGGGTGTCCTTGGGTTGGGGGGGGGGGGGGTGGGTTATGGTTAAGACGAAGTAGGAGGAAGAGTTGAGGGTAGTACTGGAGGAGGGTCTGGTATGAGGTGTTGCGAAGCGTAAATGCCTCAACTTCTTGCACAAAGTTGGAGCTGATACAGTTGAAGGTAATGTACAGGGCGCACCTCACAAAATCACGGATAAGCAGGCTGTTCGAGGGGATGGAGGATGTCTGTGAGTAGTTTGGGATGGGTGGTGTGAATCATGTGCATATGTTTTGGTCCTGCCCAAAGCTGGAAAGGTTTTGGAGGACGGTGTTCAGCACCATTTTGGCGGACCATACATGCGGACATGGAGCCCGGTCCCCTAGAAACCTTTGCCTCGCTGATTGCTCGTAGACGGGTTTTGTTGGGGTGGAGGTCAGCTTTTCCACCATGTGCCTCGGCGTGACGGGGAGGATCTGCTGGAGTTTTTGACCCTGGAAAAGGTGATGTTTTCTCTGAGGGGGTGAGTGATGGGTTCTACAATTGTTATGGTCTGTTCAGCATGGATTTTCAGGAGTTGGTTACAGTTGACTGTTGAGAGGGGTGGTTTGCAGGGGCTGGGGATTTTGCAGGATGGTTTGGAATTATAAAATTGTTGAAAATTTGCTGAATAAAAATACCTTAAAAAATATACCGAGCGAGTACTGCACTGTCAGAGAGTCAGCACTGACGGGCTCCCTCATTGCCAGAGTGTCAGTGTGGAGAGAATGTCGCACTGTCAGGGGGTCAGTGTTGAGAGAGTGCCTTGCCATCCGACAGTCAGGACTGAGCAAGTGCTTCACAGTCAGACAGTCAGTACTGAGGGAGTGTCTCACTGTTAGAGGTTCCACACTGAGGGGGTGCTTCACTGTCAGAGGGTCAATACTAAGAGAGCGTCTCACTGTCATAGGCTCAGTACTGAAGGAGCACTGCACTCTTGGAGAGCAGTACTGTGGGAGTGTCTCACTGTCAGAGGGTCAGTACTGAATGTCTCACTTTTGGAGTGTCTAACTGTCGGAGGGTCACTACTGAGGGAGTGTCTCACAGTCGGGGGGGGGGGGGGGGGGGGTCAGTGCTGAGGGAGCACTGCACTTCAGATAGCAGTACCGAAGGACTCCCTCACTGTCAGAGCTCAGTACTGAGGGAATGTCTCACCGGCAGAGGGTCAGTACTGAGGGAGTTGCCTCACTGTCGGAGACTCAGTACTGAGCGGGTATTGCACTCGTGAACAGCACTGTAGGAGTCCTTCACTATCAGCGTGTCAGTACTCAGAGAATATCTCGCAGTCAGGGGGTCAGCACTGAGGGAGCGTCTCACTGTTGGAGAGGGAGTGCTAGCCCCAGCACCCGAAGTCAAGGTTGGCCCGCGTTAGTCGCGAAGGTCGGCCGGCGTGGTCTGCGAAGGTTAGCCAGCATGGGTCCCGAAGGTCGGCCGGCGTGGGTCCCGAAGGTCGGCCGGTTGGTAAAAATGGGTCCCCGGAATGTTACATACTGGCTCACTGGGCCTGCTCATTCCATCCCAACTTCCTTCACTTATGGGAAAGTGACTGAAATAGTGCAACAGACAGACATTTGGGGAAAAATTTGCTACTCAAATGAGGTCAGGTCTCTGTATCTAGAAGAACTGGAGCAGATGCAATAACCCATGGGGAGGCAGTGGTATTGTCACTGGACTGGCAATTCAGAGACCCAGGGTAATGCTCTGGGGACCTCGATTAGAATCCCACCACATTCCAAATCTGGAATTTAAAGTCTAATAATGGCCATGAAACCAGTGTCAATTTGTTCACTAATACTCCTTTTGGTAAGGAAACCTTGCCTACATGTGAAACATGTCCCACAGCAATGTGGTTGTCTCTTAAATGCCCTCCAAAATGGCCCAACAGTCACTCAGTTGTATGAAGCTACTACAAATACTACATAAAGGAATGAAACCAGATGGAACCTACACCAGATGGACTGCAGCGGTTCAAGAAGGCAGCTGATCACAGCCTTCTCAAGGCCAATAAATGCTGGCTGAGCCTTTGAATTAACTTTTTAACAAAGAAAGAAAAACAGCAATGATGACAAACTCTGATTACATCTCAGAAAAGATTGGACATGCTCTAAATGTCTTATTTGGTTTGAAATAATGAAGGATGACCTGGTCGTTTAAGATTTGACAGGATAGAAAAGTGCAGATAGACGAGAATAAACATCTGTTAGCCATGAATCCATGGTGCAAATCAGGAGCAACTTTTCTTAACAGAAATTAAAGCAGAGAATTCTGGAAATACTCAGCATACTGTGGATGGAGAAAAAAAGTTAATCTTTCAGGTCTGTGCACTTGCAGTGCAGTTCTGATGAATCGTCAGGCCTGAGATGCGAACTGTGTCTCTCTCTGCATAGATGCTGCTAGATTGCTGCGTATTTCCAGAATGTTCTGTTTATATTTCAGAATTCCAGCTACCACAATGTTTTGCTGGAGAATATTATTTTATTGCTGGAGAGTTTCAACAGGAGAGTGCTGACAATGTGAAACTCGTGTCAGAAGGATTTGGGATTCCCATCTAAACGGGTGTAATCCTTTCATTAAAAAGTTAGTTTACCAGCTGAATTAGGAAATTAATTCACTTGGTGATCCCACTCACTGTCAGAACAGCAAAGTTACACCAGAGGGAGACCATACAAAGAACTTACAGGTCCTTCGGCCCTCCAAGTTGTGCGGATAATGATGCCTGTCTAAATTAGAACCTTCTGCACTTCCAGGGTCTGTATCCTTCTATTCCCATCCTAATCATGTATTCGTCAAGATGCCTCTCAGACATCGCTATTGTATCTGCTTACACCGCCTCCTGTGGTAGTGCGTTCCAGGCACTCGCCACCCGCTGTGAAACCTTTGCCTCGTAGATCTCCTCTAAACATTCCCCCTCGCATCTTAAACGTATGTTCTCTTCCAATTAACGTTTCTACCCTGGGAAAATGTGTCTCACTATCCACTGTGCCTATGCCACTCATAATTTTATATACCTCTATTAGGTCGCCCTGTGGTTCCAATCTCTCCTCATAGCGAATACCCTTCAGACCAGGTGACATCCTGGTAAACCTCTTCTGCATCCTCTCCAAAGCCTCCATGTCCTTTTGGTAGAGTGGTGACCAAATGTTGCACATAAGTAAAAGGATTTAACCAGTTTTCCCATGAGTTGACATTGCAGCTTTCAAAACTCAAAATATTTGACCCATTATCAGCACATTCTTAGAGACGAGGGGGCGTTTAACTGTTCTGTCCAGGGTAAAAATAATGATCTCACTTAATTCTACTGTGCATTTACATTTAACTATAGGAATTGTTATTGTTGTTAGGTTCACCTAGGACAGACGTGGTGGGAAGAGAATGCTGGTTAGTTGCTGTATCAATTGAGTTAATCATTGGAATTACCGTGGTCAGTAGCTGCAATTGTAATCAAATCGCCGATTAATTATTTCCATTAAACAACATGAGTTGGAATGGCGGAATGTTTGGCCAGCATTCGCCGCGGGTTAAAATGTGCCCTATTCTGGCCACAGGAGATCCGCGTCGGCGCAGTCCAATTTGTGAATAGCGCATGCGTAGTACGGGCTGTCCCTGAAGCTGCAATGAGCCAATAAGGAACAATAGAGAACAGTTGAGTTCTGGAATCGGGCGGGGGGCGGAGAAATGAAGTCAGCGGAGTGGTCGGTAAGGCTTCAGAAACATGCAGTGGAGATTTCTAACTCCGAAAACAAAATACCGATCCCGCTTTAGCAATGAAAGGGAAGTTAGATTCAGAGCCGCGTCTCCGGTAACCGGAAATAGTCCGAGTTAACGGCCGTCATCTTTATATGGGGCAGTGAGCTGGCGAGTGCATATGTGACAGCCATCTTTATCGGGGGCAATGCGCTCCAGGGAGCATGCGTGGCCCCCGTCTTTTGCCCCCATCAAAGAACAAAGAAAAGTACAGCACAGGAACAGGCCCTTCAGCCCTCCAAGCCTGTGCTGACCTTGCTGCCCATCTAAACTAAAATCTTCAACACTTCCTGGGTCTATATCCCTTTATTCCCATCCTATTCATGTATTTGTCAAGATGCCCCTGAAATGTCACTATCGTCTCTGCTTCCAACACCTCCTCGGGCAGCGAGTTCCAGGCACCCACTACCCTCTGTGTAAAAAAACTTTCCTTGTACATCTCCTCTAAACCTTGCCCCTCGTACCTTAAACCTATGCCCACGAGTAATTGATCCCTCTACCATGGGAAAAAGCCTCTGACTGTCCACTCTTGTCTATGCCCCTCATAATTTTGTAGGCCTCTATCAAGTCGTCCCTCAACCTCCGTCGTTTCAGTAAGAACAAACCGAGTTTTATTCAACCGTCCCTCATAGCTAATGCCCTCCATACCAGGCAACATTCTGATAAATCTCTTCTGCACCCTCTCCAAAGCCTCCACATCCTTCTGGCAGTGTGGAAACCAGAATTGAACACTATACTCCAAGTGTGGCCTAAATAAGGTTCTATACAGCTGCAACATGAGTTACCAATTTGTATACTCAATGCCCCGGCCAATGAAGGCAAGCATGGGAAGCATGGTGGTTAGCATAAATGCTTCACGGCTCCAGGGTCCCAGGTTCGGTTCCCGGCTGGGTCACTGTCTGTGCGGAGTCTGCACGTCCTCCCCGTGTGTGCGTGGGTTTCCTCCGGGTGCTCCGGTTTCCTCCCACAGTCCAAAGATGTGCGGGTTAGGTGGATTGGCCATGCTAAATTGCCTGTAGTGTCCTAAAAAGTAAGGTTAAGGGGGGGTTGTTGGGTTACGGGTATAGGGTGGATACGTGGGTTTGAGTACGGTGATCATTGCTCGGCACAACATCGAGGGCTGAAGGGCCTGTTCTGTGCTGTACTGTTCTATGTTCTATGCCATATGCCTTCTTGACGACCACCTCCATTTGTGTTGCCCCTTTCAGTGACCTGTGGACCTGTACACCAAGATCTCTCTGACTGTCAATACTCTTGAGGGTTCAACCATTCACTGTATATTCCCTACCTGTATTAGACCTTCCAAAATGCATTACCTCACATTTGTACGGATTAACCTCCATCTGCCATCTCTCCGCCCAAGTCTCCAAACGATCTAAATCCTGCTGTATCCTCTGACAGTTCTCATCGCTATCCGCAATTCCACATACCTGTGTGTCATCTGCAAACTTACGAATCAGACCAGTTACATTTTCCTCCAAACCATTTATATACTACGAACAGCAAAGGTTCCAGCACTGATCCCTGCGGAACACCACTAGTCACAGACCTCCAATCAGAAAAGCACCCTTCCATTGCTACTCTCTGCCTTTTATGTCCTCGCCAGTTCTGTATCCATCTTGCCAGCTCACCCCTGATTCCGTGTGACTTCACCTTTTGTGCCAGTCTGCCATGAGGCTTTACTGAAGTCCACATAGACAACATCCACTGCCCTACCTGCATCAATAATTTTTGTGACCTCTTCGAAAAACTCTTATCAAGTTAGTGAGACACGACCTCACCTTCACAAAACTGTGTTGCCTCTCGCTAATACGTCCATTTGCTTCTGGTTTAGCACACTGGGCTAAATCGCTGGTTTTTAAAGCCGACCAAGGCAGGCCAGCAGCACGGTTCAATTCCCATACCAGCTTCCCCGAACAAGCGCCGGAATGTGGCGACTAGGGGCTTTTCACAGTAACTTCATTGAATCCTACTCATGACAATAAGGGATTTTCATTTTCATTTCATTTTCAAATGGGAGTAGATCCTGTCTCGAAGAATTCTTTCCAGTAATTTCCCAACCACTGATGTAGGCTCAGCGGCCTGTAGTACCCAGGATTATCCTTGTTACCCTTCTTAAACAAAGGAACAACATTGGCTATTCTCCAGTCCTCCGGGACATCACCTGAAGATAGTGAGGATCCAAAGATTTCTGTCAAGGCCTCAGCAATTTCCTCTATCCTCCTTCAGTATTCTGGGGTAGATCCCATCAGGCCCTGGGGACTTATCTACCATAATATTTTTCAAGACGCCCAACACCATGTCTTTTTGGATCTCAATGTGACCCAGGCTATCTACATACCCTTCTCCAGACTCAACATCCACCAATTTCTTCTCTTTGGTGAATACTGATGCAAAGTATTCATTTAGTACCTCACCCATTTCTTCTGGCTCCACACATAGATTTCCTTGCCTGTCCTTCAGTGGGCCAACCCTTTCCCTGGCTACCCCCTTGTTTTTATGTATGTGTAAAAAGCCTTGGGATTTTCCTTAACCCTCTTTGCCAATGACTTTTCGTGATCCCTTTTAGCCCTCCTGACTCCTTGCTTAAGTTCCTTCCTATGTTCCTTATATTTGACACAGGCTTCGTCTGTTTCCAGCCTTCTAGCCCTGACAAATGCCTCCTTTTTCTTTTTGACGAAGCCTACAATATCTCTCGTTATCCAAGGTTCCTGAAATTTGCTGTATTTATCCTTCCGCACAGGAACATGCCGGTCCTGAATTCCATTCAACTGACATTTGAAAGCCTTCCACGTGTCAGATGTTGATTTGCCTTCAAACATCCACCCCCAATCTGGGTTCTTCAGTTCCTGCCTACGAACATAGATCATTACAGCGCAGTACAGGCCCTTCGGCCCTCGATGTTGTGCCGACCTGTGAAACCACTCTAAAGCCCATCTACACTATTCCCTTATCATCCATATGTCTATCCAATGACCATTTGAATGCCCTCAGTGTTGGCGAGTCCACTACTGTTGCAGGCAGGGCATTCCTCGCCTTTACTACTCTCTGAATAAAGAACCTACCTCTGACATCGGTCCTATAATTATCTCCCCTCAATTTAAAGCTATGTCCCCTCGTGCTAGACATTACCATCTGAGGAAAAAGGCTCTCACTGTCCACCCTATCTAATCCTCTGATCATCTTGTATGCCTCAATTAAGTCACCTCTTAACCACCTTCTCTCTAACGAAAACAGCCTCAAGTCCCTCAGCCTCTCTCATAAGATCTTCCCTTCATACCAGGCAACATTCTGGTAAATCTCCTCTGCACCCTTTCCAATGCTTCCACATCCTTCCTATAATGTGGCGACCAGAACTGCACGCAATACTCCAAATACGGCCGCACCAGAGTTTTGCACAGCTGCAACATGACCTCATGGCTCCAAAACCCAATCCCTCTACCAACAAAAGCGAACACACTGTACGCCTTCTTAACAACCCTCTCAACCTGGGTGGCAACTTTCAGGGATCTATGTACATGGACATAGAGATCTCCCTGCTCATCCACACTACCAGGAATCTTGCCATTAGCCCAGTACTCTGTCTTCCTGTTATTCCTTCCAAAATGAATCACCTCACACTTTTCCGCATTAAACTCCATTTGCCACCTCTCAGCCCAGCTCTGCAGCTCATCTATGTCCCTCTGTAACTTGTAACATCCTTCCGCACTGTCCACAACTCCACCAACTTTAGTGTCATCTGCAAATTTACTCCCCCATCCTTCTACGCCCTCCTCCAGGTCATTTATAAAAATGACAAACAGCAGTGACCCCAAAACAGATCCTTGTGGTACACCACTAGTAACTGGACTCCAGTCTGCACATTTCCCATCAACCACCATCCTTTGTCTTCTTCCAGCTAGCCAATTTCTGATCCAAACTGATAACTCACCCTGAATCCCATGCCTCTGTATTTTCTGCAGTAGCCTACCATGGTGAACCTTATCAAATGCTTTACTGAAATCCATATACACCACATCAACTGCTTTACCCTCATCCACCTGTTTGGTCACCTTCTCAAAGAACTCAATAAGGTTTGTGAGGCACGACCTACCCTTCACAAAACCGTGTTGACTATCTCTAATCAAATTATTCCTTTCCAGGTGATTGTACATCCTATCTCTTTTAAACCTTTCCAAGACTTTGCCCACAACAGAAGTAAAGCTCACTGGTCTATAGTTACCGGGGTTGTCTCTTCCCTTCTTGAACAGGGGGACAACATTTGCTATCCTCCAGTCTTCTGGCACTATTCCTGTGGACAAAGATGACTTAAAGATCAAAGCCAAATGCTCAGCAATCTCCTCCCTAGCTTCCCAGAGAATCCTAGGATAAATCCCATCCCAGGGGACCTATCTATTTTCACTCTTTCCAGAATTGCTAACACCACCTCCTTATGAACCTCAAGTCCTTCTAGTTCAGTTGCCTGTATCTCAGTATTCTCGACAACATTGTCTTTTTCCTGTGTGAATACTGACGAAAGATATTCATTTCGCACCTCTCCTATCTCCTCGGACTCCACGCACAACTTCCCACTACTGTACTTGACTGGCCCTACTCTTAACCATAGTCATTCTTTTATTCCTGACATATCTATAGAAAGCCAGGGTTATCCTGGATCCTACTTGCCAAAGACTTCTCATGTCCCCTCCTGGCTCTTCTTAGCTCTCTCTTTAGGTCCTTCCTAGCTAAGTTATAACTCTCGAGCGCCCTAACTGAACCTTCACATCTCATCTTTACATAAGCCTCCTTCATCTTGACAAGTGTTTCAACTACTTTAGTAAACCACGGTTCCCTCGCTCGACCACTTCCTCCCTGCCTGACAGGTACATACTTATCAAGGACACGCAGTAGCTGTTCCTTGAACAAGCTCCACATTTCCATTGTGCCCATCCTCTGCAGTTTCCCTCCCCATCCGATGCATCCTAAGTCTTGCCTCATTGCATCATAATTGCCTATCCCTCAGATATAACTCTTGCCCTGCGGTATATACCTATCCCTTTCCATCACTAAAGTAAACGTAATAGAATTGTGGTCACTATCACCAAAGTGCTCACCTACCTCCAAATCTAACACCTGTCCTGGTTCATTACCCAGTACCAAATCCAATATGGCCTCGCCTCTCGTTGGCCTATCTACATACTGTGTCAGGAAACCCTCCTGCACACATTGGACAAAAATTAACCCATCTAAAGTGCTCGAACTATAGCGTTTCCAGTCAATATTTGGAAAGTTAAAGTCCCCCATAACAACTACCCTGTTACTTTCACTCCTCTCCAGAATCATCTTTGCAATCCTTTCCTCTACATCTCTGGAACTTTTCGGAGGTCTATAGAAAATCACTAACAGGGTGACCTCTCCTTTCCTGTTTCTAACCTCAGCCCATACTACCTCAGTAGACGAGTCCTCATCAAACGTCCTTTCTTGCCACCGTAATACTGTTCTTGACTAACAATGCCACCCCTCCCCCTCTTTTATCACCTTCCCTGAGCTTACTGGAATATCTGAACCCCGGCACCTGCAACAACCATTCCTCTCCCTGCTCTATCCATGTCTCCGAAATGACCACAACATCGAAGTCCCAGGTACCAACCCATGCCGCAAGTTCACCCACCTTTTTCCGGATGCTCCTGGTATTGAAGTAGACACACTTTTTAAACCACCTTCCTGCCTGCCGGTACACTCCTGCAACTATGAAACCTTACTCATGACCTCACTACTCTCAACCTCCTGTATACTGGAGCTACAATTCAGGTTCCCAATCCCCTGCTGAACTAGTTTAAACCCTCCCGAAGAGCATTAGCAAATTTCCCCCCCAGGATGAAATGAAAAAATGAAAATTGCTTATTGTCACGAGTAGGCTTCAATGAAGTTACTGTGAAAAGCCCCTAGTCGCCACATTCCGGCGCCTGTCCGGGGAGGCTGGTACGGGAATCGAACCGTACTGCTGGCATGCTTGCTCTGCTTTAAAAGCCAGCAATTTAGCCCAGTGAGCTAAACCAGCCTCTATTGGTACCCCTCTGGTCCAGGCGTAGACCATCCCGTTTGCAGAGGTCCCACCTACCCCAGAATGAGCCCGAATTATCCAGGAACCTGAAACCATCCGTCCTGCACCTTCCCTGTAGCCACTTGTTCAACTGCTCTCTCTCTCTATTCCTCGTCTCGCTAGCACGTGGCACGGGTAACAACCCAGAGATAATAACTCTGTCCTAGATCTAAGTTTCCACCCTTGCTCCCTGAATTCCTGCCTGACATCCCTATCCCTTTTCCTACCTATGTCGTTGATACCTATGTGAACCACGACTTGGGGCTGCTCCCCCTCCCCCTTCAGGATCCTAATACTGTTATAATTAGCCTTCCCCCAGTTTAGCACGTTCACCCTAGGACCACTCTTATCCTTGTCCACAGCACTTTAAAACTTACTGAATTGTGGTCACTGTTCCCGAAATGCTCCCCTACTGAAACTTCTACCACCTGGCTGGGCTTATTCCCCAATACCAGGTCCAGTACGGCCCCTTCCCTAGTTGGTCTATCTACATATTGTTTTAAGAAGCCCTCCTGGATGCTCCTTACAAACTCTGCCCCGTCCAAGCCCCTAGCGCAAATTGAGTCCCAGTCAATATTGGGGAAGTTGATGTCTCCCATCACAACAACCCTGTTGCTTTTTCTCCTTTCCAAGATAACCAGGTCTCATCTGCCTAACCCGGAATACTTCTTGCATTCAAACATGTTGTTTGCAGCAACATCTCCCTGTCTGCTCTTCCTCAGAGCCATACTGGCCCTATTCCCTAGTTCTCCCTCATCTTTTCACCTTCTGACCTTTTCCCCCGTACCCATCCCTCTGCCATACTAGTTTAAACCCTGCCATGTGACACGAGCAAACCTCGCGGCCAGGATATTTATGCCTCTCCAGTTTAGATGCAACCAGTCCTTCATATACAAGCCACACCTGCCCCGAAAGAGCTTCCAGAGGTCCAGATAACGGAAACCCTCCCTCCTACACCAGCTGTTTAGCCACATGTTTAGCTGCTATATCTTCTTATTTCTAGCCTCATTGGCACGTGGCACAGGGAGTAATTCCGAGATTACAACCCTCGAGGTCCTGTCTTTTAACTTTCTGCCTAGCTCCCTGAACTCCTGCTGCAGGACCTCATGCCCCTTCCTGCCTATGTTGTTAGTACCAATATGTACAACAACCTCTGCCTATTTGCCCTCCCCCTTCAGGATGCCCGCTACCTGTTCTGAGACATCCTGGACCCAGACACCAGGGAGGCAACGTACCATCCTGGAGTCTCTTTCACGTCCACAGAAGCGCCTATCTGTGCCCCTGACTATAGAGTCCCCTATGACTATTGCTCTTCTGCGCTTTGACCCTCCCTGCTGAACATCAGAGCCAGCCGTGGTGCCACTGCTCTGGCTGCTGCTGTTTTCCCCTGATAGGCTCTTCCCCCCCAACAGTATCCAAAGCGGTATACCTGTTCAAGAGGGGAACAACCACGGGATTCCAGCACTGATTGCCTACCCCTTCTGGTGGTCACCCATCTCTCTGCCTGCACCTTGGGTGTGACCACATTAATATAACTCCTATCTATCAAGCTTTCCGCCACCTGCATGCTCCTAAGTGCATCCAATTGCTGCTCCAACCGAACCACGCGGTCTGTGAGGAGCTGCCATTGGTTACAGTTGCTGCAGACGTAATCGACCGGAACGCTGGAAGCGTCACAGATCTGCCACATCTCGCAGTTCAAGCACTGTACCCCGCTGAGTGACATTTAAGCACGAATTAATTAATTTAAAATAAACACTTGAATTATTGTTAGATTGAGTTCCAAATAACTGTATGGGCCTGATGCTAGATGATTTTTACTGTAAAACTAAATACTAAATATCGATCACTGCCCTCGGGTTTAGTTACTCCACTATCTAAGAACAAAGAAAATTACAGCACAGGAACAGGCCCTACGGCCCTCCCAGCCTGCGCCGATCCAGATCCTTTATCTAAACCTGTTGCCTATTTTCCAAGGGTCTACTTCCCTCTGTTCCCCGCCCATTCATGTATCTGTCCAGATGCCTCTTAAATGATGCTATCGTGCCCGCCTCTACCACCTCCGCTGGCAAAGAATTCCAGGCACCCACCACCCTCCGCGTAAAAAAAACTTTACACGCACCTCTCCCTTAAACTTTCCCCCTCTCATCTTGAAATCGTGACCCCTTGTAATTGACACCCCCACTCTTGGAAAAAGCTTATTGCTATCCACCCTGTCCATACCTCTCATAATTTTGTAGCCCTCAATCAGGTCTCCCCTCAACCTCCGTCTTTCCAATGAAAACAATCCTAATATAGAACATAGAACAGTACAGCACAGAACAGGCCCTTCGGCCCTCAATGTTGTGCCGAGCCATGATCACCCTACTCAAACCCACGTATCCACCCTATACCCGTAACCCAACAACCCCCCCTTAACCTTACTTTTATTAGGACACTACGGGCAATTTAGCATGGCCAATCCACCTAACCCGCACATCTTTGGACTGTGGGAGGAAACCGGAGCACCCGGAGGAAACCCACGCACACAGGGGGAGGACGTGCAGACTCCACACAGACAGTGACCCAGCCAGGAATCGAACCTGGGACCCTGGAGCTGTGAAGCATTTATGCTAACCACCATGCTACCCTGCTGCCCCTAAAATGTTCGGCTGTTTCTATTTTTCGGAGCAGCGTAATAAATTCTCCCACTTCCCTGCATGATATCCCCTCTGTCATGTGGCCACCGATTCACGTTACTGTCCAACCTGTTTGCATCTCTTCGCGTCCTTGCGTCATAATTTACTCCTATCAACTAAATTTCAATCACAGGCTCCAGCGAGAGCTGAAATCGCGACCCTTGGTTTACGAGACCAGTGCTCTAACCACTGAGCTATGGAGCCAGCTACTCAACCTTTCTTCATAGCTAGCACCCTCCATACCAGGCAACGTCCTGGTGAACCTCCTCTGCACCCTCTCCAAGGCATCTACATCCTTCTGGTAATGTGGCGACCAGAACTGCACGCAGTATTCCAAATGTGGCCGAACCAAAGTCCTATACAACTGTAACATGACCTGCCAACTCTTGTACTCAATACCCCGTCCGATGAAGGCAAGCATGCTGTATGCCTTCTTGACCACTCTATCGACCTGCGTTGCCACCATCAGGGTACAATGGACCTGAACTCCCAGATCTCTCTGTATATCAATTTTCCCCAGGACTCTTCCATTGACCATATAGTCCGCTCTTGAATTAGATCTTCCAAAATGCATCACCTCGCATTTGTCTGGATTGAACTCCATCTGCCATTTCCCTGCCCAACTCTCCAATCTATCTATATTTTGCTGTATTCTCTTGACAGTCCGCCTCGCTATCTGCAACTCCACCATTCTTAGTATCATCTGCAAACTTGCTCATCAGCCCACTTATACCTTCGTCCAGATCATTTATGTATATCAAAATCAACAGTGGTCCGAGTACGGATCCCTGTGGAACACCACTAGTTACCTTTCTCCATTTTGAGACACTCCCTTCCACCACTACTCTCTGTCTCCTGTTGCCCAGCCAGTTCTTTATCCATCTAGCTAGTACACCCTGAACCCCATATGACTTCACTTTTTCCATCATCCTGCCATGGGAAACTTTATCAAATGCTTTACTAAGGTCCATGTATATGACATCTACAGCCCTTCCCTCATCAATTAACTTTGTCACTTCCTCAAAGAATTCTATTAGGTTTGTAAGACATGACCTTCCCTGCACAAAACCATGCTGCCTATCCCTGATAAGTCTATTTTCTGCCAAATGTGAATAGATCCTATCCTTCAGTATCTTCTCCAACAGTTTGCCTACCACTGACGTCAAGCTCACAGGTCTATAATTCCCTGGATTATCGCTGCTACCCTTCTTAAACAAAGGGACAACATTAGCAATTCTCCAGTCCCCCGGGACCTCACCCGTGCTCAAGGATGCTGCAAAAATATCTGTTAAGGTCCCAGCTTTTTCGTCCCTCGCTTCCCCCAGTAACCTGGGATAGATCCCATCCGGTCCTGGGGACTTGTCCACCTTAATGCCTTTTAGAATACCCAAAACCTCCCCCTTCCTTATGCTGACATGACCTAGAGTATTTAAACATCCATCCCTCGCCTCAACATCCATCATGTCCCTCTCCTTGGTGAATACCGATGCAAAGTACTCATTAAGAAGCTCACTCATTTCCTCTGACTCCACGCATAAATTCCCTCTTTTGTCTTTGAGTGGGCTCAAAGTTAATCTAGTTAATCAATTAGATTTTTTTGCAATATTATTTTTTTTTCAAATTTAACAGATTCCCAATCAGCCAATCAGGTCGCAGCTTTACTGTGATGTCACTTGCAGTCCCCCCCGCCCAATTGTAAAAGGAAATAAGGATCACTTACCTTCCCAGGATGCTCTCTGGTTCTCTCCCTGCAGATTAACAGTTACAAGCCAGGAGAAGGGAAACAACACGGTAGGGATAAAAAAAACCTCCTCCCACTCTGCTCCGAATTACCTCACTGTACCAAATTACCAAGTTCCAATTCCCACTCTGGATTTGTTTCACTCACTCAGGATGTGTCTCCTTCACCTGCCCAAAGCTTACTGAATGCGCTTTTTGTCTGTCTTTTATACAGACCTCAGCTAACCAGGGTGACTCATACTCCTTAAGCTTCAAACAGAATACAATGTACAAGCCTCAGCTGAGGTAGAGGCTGCATAGAATTAGGCAGAATTTGGTGTGAAATCAATGGGTTGTTGTAAAAACGGGAGATCAGGGTGACAACAACTCTATGAACATCATCAATCATGGAAACCTTACAGCACGGGAGGAGGCCACCCGGCACACCGGGTCTGCACCGACCTTCTGAAAAGAGACCCCACCCAGGCCCATGTCCTTTCCCCATCCCTGTAACTCGGTAATCCCACCTAACATTTTGGACTCTGGGACAATTTATCACTGCCAATTCCCCTAACATGCACATGTTTGGACTTTGGGAAGAAACCGGAGCACCAGGAGGGAACCCACTTCAGACACAGGGAGAACGTGTAAATTTTATAGTCACGCAAGGCCAGCATCAAATCCGGTCACTGGTGCTGTGCTAACCACTGTGCCGTCCATCATCCCAGTGAACTTCATTGGAAAATTATCAAACAAAGTCTGACAAAAGGAGATATTAGGGCAGGTTTGGGCAAAGAGTTTTAAAGAGAGTCTGAAATAGTTGCTTGTTTGTTACAAAACCTGAGTATCACTGAAAAACGAAAGAGGCCGAGGAAGCTGTTTGACTCATGCCCATCAGGGCAGATGCAAACAGGAGATCTGAGTGATGACACAGTTATGAGGCCAACAACTCATCCTGAGATCAATCTTGACCAGACTGACTTCATCTCAGAATGTTGCAGGGAGAGGAATGGAGCTGGTATCCAGTGAATGGAGATTGGAGCAGGGACTGAAAACTGTCTTCAGT
This sequence comes from Scyliorhinus canicula, assembly GCF_902713615.1. Lineage (NCBI taxonomy): Eukaryota > Metazoa > Chordata > Chondrichthyes > Carcharhiniformes > Scyliorhinidae > Scyliorhinus > Scyliorhinus canicula. The sequence goes on along the minus strand of NC_052162.1, from coordinate 105,102,122 downwards.
CTTCTCAATGTTTAACTGGAGTTAATTCATCATCAGGAAGAGAACCAGAATGGGCCATGAGACTGACCCCAGGCTTAACTGGGTTACGGGGATAGGGTGGAGGTGTCGGCTTGGGAAGGGTGTTCTTTCTGGGGGCCGGTGCAGACTCGATGGGCTGAATGGCCTCTCTGCACTGTAAAGTCGATGACTAACATAGTTCGAGGAAGAGAAAGAAGGAAGGAAACCCTGAGAGGTTTGGAGAAATCACCTTCACCAACGCTCATTAAATCTCCACACAGTAAGTTTAGGTTGTAACAAGGTTGATGTCTGCTGTCCTGGATGGTCAGTCAGGGGGTTTCAGATTAATTTTTTGTCACGAGCAATGAGTGAAGTGAATATTCAAACATATTGTTATCTCTAGGTGTACAAGTTTGTTAAAAAGATACAGAAAAACTGTCCAAAACTTTGTTTGGATTTCAGCACAGGGAGGTGTGTGGGATGGGGATTTGCACCTTTTGGGGAACAAGAGAGGAAAATAGGCCCCTTAGAAACTAGAATTGTCTGTTCTGAATTTCTATCCTGTACTAACAGTGATGACTTTTTTCAACTCATCTTGCAGAAAGTTAGAAGCGGAGGATTTGCTGACGGGAAACTCAAACCAAACATTACATCAAGATCTGAGTCACTGAACTCATCAGGACCTGAATATCATCAGCCTTTGAATGTGGAAGGAGAATTGTTTGTTCTACCTGTGGGAAAACATTTGAAACATCAATAATGAATTCACCAATAGGCGTGCGCACACACATACCCAAGTGAGAGTGTTCCAGTGAACTGACTGTGGAAAGAGCTTTGACAAGTTAAACAACCTGAAAAAAATATCACACCATTCACAGCGAGAAACTGTACACGTGTTCTGTGTGGTCGAGGATTCAACTGATCATCAAACCTGGAGAGACACAAAGACACGTGCACCATGGAGAAACCGTGGAAATGTGCCGATTGTGGGAAACGATTCAATTACCCATCAGACCTGGAAACTCATTGGCGTACTCATTCTGGGGAGAGGCCGTTCATCTGCTTCCAGTGCGGAAAGGGATTTACTCAGTCATCTTACCTGCTGGTACACCAGCGGATTCACAGTGGGGAGAGACCTTTCACCTGCCCTGAATGTGGGAAAGGATTCACTGGTTCCTCTGATCTACTGAAGCACCAGCGAGTTCACACTGGAGAGACGCCATTCAACTGCACGTCCTGTGGAAAGGGATTCAAGTCTTCACCCAACCTCACTGCACACCAGCGCATTCACACTGGTGAAAGGCCATTCATCTGTTCTGAGTGTGGGAAGGGATTCACTCAATCATCCAACCTGCTGACACACCAGCGAGTTCACACTGGAGAGAGACCGTTCATCTGCTCTGCATGTGGGAAGGGATTCTCCCGGTCTTTCCACCTTCTGACACACCAGCGAGTTCACACCGGAGAGAAAGTGTTCACCTGCTCCAAGTGTGGGAAGGGATTCAGTCAGTCATCCCACCTGCTGACACACCAGCGAGTTCACAAGTGACTAGGGATTGGTTTCTGCTGTTAGTCACATCCAGGACTGAACCATGCTCATTCAGTCATTCACCCACAGTTGTGGTTTGATGTTAATAATCTCTGTAACTGGGCTGGTGTTTAATATTCTGGATCTATAGCTGATTGTGTTCTTGGGGCTGCGGTGTCCCTTTCAGAATCACTGTCTGTGATCTTTTCCATAATTCAGGAACTCTCATCAGAAATTAGTTTAAAGATTCTGAACTTTTATTTCAATCCTGAATTATTCTGTTGTATGAACTGCACAATTCAGTGTCTGAGTGGTTCTGAGGAAATGAATAAATGAATGTGATAAAATTAGAATTATTAGTTAAGATAGGATAGATAGTAGGGCCGGTCCGATGTTAGTAGGGCCGGTCTGATGGTAGGGGGCTCACAGACAAAGGACAAAGAGATTTAGCCAAAGCCTGTTTGAAACCATCGGGGGAGGGTGGCCGCATGGTGAGCATGGTGAAAAGGATGCTGGGGTTACAATGCAAAGTGACCAATTAGGATATAGGGCCAGGTCAGGAGGTGTATAGAATGACCAATGGGAAGCTTATATGTGAATCGTACTGTGATTTTGAATATATCAGCAGAAGTTTCTTTGTGTACTCTCTCTTTATTCTGGGCTCTCAGAAGACAGTGTGTGTGTCCTGAGGTCCTATGGATTGAGTCAGCCTTGCAAGTTAGTTATTATTAAATGATATGATACCTGCAAATCCATCTCAGATTTTATTGAATCTAGACTGACAGCAAATTAACCAGGAATCAACATTTGGTGCCGAAATCCGGATTTCTCGACTATCTTGCCTTTCATCTGCGAAATCAGAATTGGACTGCTCGCAGACGGTGAGAAAGGAAATGGGCCCACGATGTTTTTATATCGATTTTCCTCTGTCTCGTATTCTGCTAACAGTCTAATCACTCGCATTTGATTAGGTCCGATTGTCTCGACGAAATCAAAGGTCAGTCTGATGGATTCAAAGATTTTATTTCAGTCATTGCAGGTATGGTTAAGTTTTGGAATGAGGCGAACAGTTCAGTTGGTGTCTGATGGGATGTTGCCTGGTTCCTCAGTTGCATGAGGCGAACAGTTCAGTTGGTGTCTGATGGGATGTTGCCTGGTTCCTCAGTTGCATGAGGCGAACAGTTCAGTTGGTGTCTGATGGGATGTTGCCTGGTTACTCAGTTGCATGAGGCGAACAGTTCAGTTGGTGTCTGATGGGATGTTGCCTGGTTACTCAGTTGCATGTGAGTAGCAAATTAAAAATTGGCTTTATTAAATTATACTTTAATTCGGTTAAGGTCTTTAACGGATTGATGTGATGTCGCGCAACAGTTCAGTAAAAGACCGCTGATGGAATGTTGGTGCACACTTCAATTCCGTTCAATTCTAATTTGATTTAAAAATTGGTTAAGGTCCGTACCGGGTTGATGTGATGTCGCGAAACAGTTCAGTGAAGGAAGGATCGCTGATGGAATGTTTGCGGACAGTTCAATGCCGTTCAACTATAGCTTCGCGAAGATATGGGTTGTTTGAATGAAACAGAATTGGGTTATAAATGACTTGTGTGTTGATGAATGAACGTATACGGATGTAAATTCCTTTGTCTGAATGGAGATCTCCAATGAATGAATGAGTCTGTTTGATACGAATGTGATAACCTCTGTTCCTAGTTTTGTGAAATGTTGTGTTTTAGGAGGTATTAAAGTGAGAGTTAAAACGAGTAAGTATTTGAAAGTTCTTCAGAACCTTAGTAATAATGATGTGGGAGTTAATTAAACATAATTCTCAGGAAGAAAACAAAAAGTGAAATCAAACTGTATAAATTGGGATTTGTAAATGATTAGTTGCAACTCGGCATAGTCTTGGCTGCAAAAAAAATAAATAAATAAATAAATCAAATAGTTTCACATCAATTAGAAGTTATAAATGGCCGGCGAGCAATGTGCTCAGCACTAAATGGACACAAAGAGATTTCCAAGCAGACAGCTTTGTGTAAGCTGTACTGCATGGCTCTGCAGGGTCCTAGTGCCCGACGAGGACGAAAAGTCACTTGCAGAAATAATGATGTAGACATTGAAGAAGGAGATTTGGAGAATAAAGATATTGGACCAGAAGTTAGATTAAGAGAATTAATTGCAGTATCAGGAAATGAGAATCTGATTGCAGGGAAATATTTAATAAAAAAATTGATGCAGAAAAATTAAGATATTGAAACCAATTGCTAATTTAGAGGAAGTTTGGGTGAAGCTACCAACTAAGACTGCAGGGAAAATCATCCGTGAAGCTGTAAAATGTAAAGACAAGATTGTTCAGATTCTGGGTACACATACAGTTGAATTAGAGAAGCATGGTGTCTGGAGCAAAAGAAATTGTATCACAATTAAAACACATGATCCAATGGGGGAGAAGACAGTGAATTAAAACCTGTTAGCAGCATTGATTGGACAGCTGATAAAGTTCAAATGTCATGTTTGGATCTTACTTTCATACAAATCCGGTCGTCATCAAAATAAAGTAATTAAAGTAAATGCAGTAGCACTATCGGGAATGTATCAGGGGAAGGTTTTGACTAGATTGGATCACTGGGTGAGCAAAAGAGGAGGAGTTTGAGATTCTTCGCATCTCACTCAGGGGTGCAATAACAGAAGGAGGAGGCTTAACAGGCCTTAATTGTGTGATGTACATCAAGGATAAGGAAAATAAAAAGGTTCAAAAAGACGTTATGTCAGAATTTAAATAAAAAGGTTCAAAAAGAAGTTATGGCAGAATTTAAAAATCTGGTCACATTGATCAAATACAGAGGAATTATGATACTCGATCGGCAGCCTACGGGCAATGAGCGTAGGAATGTAATCAGTAAAGATTTAAATGTATGGAATGATAGAACAAGGGTGGTGCTTAATGGCCCTCAGTTTAAAATGGTTCACAGTGAGTATTGGGAAACCACCAGTCAGGATTGTGGGGCATTCTGTAGCCGATTGTTTGGACTGGTAGTAGTCATATGAAACCCAGGAGACGGTCAGATACTGAGTATTCAGGAGAATGGATAATGCATTTGCAAAGACAGCGATGGGATGCTGCAGCCCCCAGGGAGATTTGGGGCATTCAGGTTTGTCCTGATTGTTTTGTGGAGTATCAGGCAACTTTAATGATTGAGGTTTGTGACCACAGGGGGGATTTTGAATCCAAGAGCATGGAGCAGTGCAGCACAGGGCAGGCCCTTCGGCCCTCGATGTTGTGCCGAGCAATGATCGCCCCACTCAGACCCACGTATCCACCCTATACCCGTGGCCCAACGGCTTCCCCTCCCCCTTAGCCTTGCTATTGGGACACTACGGGCAGTTTGGCATGGCCAATCCACGGAACCCCGCACATCTTTGGACTGTGGGAGGAAACCCACGCACACACGGGGAGGACGTGCAGACTCCGCACAGACAGTGACCCAGCCGGGAGTCGAGCCTGGGATCCTGGAGCTGTGAAGCATTTGTGCTAACCACCATGCTACATAAGTGTCAGTGTAAGTGGGATAGATTAATGACAATGTGCAATTACTGCAAGGATAATTTGGCCGACAACAATGTGACTTTAAAAGGCTGTGCAATCTTGTAGACAAGTGACAGACTTATGGTATCGATTTGTGAGGCAGTACGTGGGCTATGCTAGATGGTACTTCTGGAATATCCAAGCACGGATAGGAAGATACAAATTAAGAAATAGGGCCCTCTCCGCCTTTGACCTGTTCGTTTTAGTTTCAGATGAAGCAACGATCATACCGATGAAGAACCTGAACAACACTCTGCAGAAGAATGTTTCAGACAGTATGGGACAAAACTAATGATACAATTGGCTACATGTTTGAGGGAATTGAATGATAGAGCCCGGAAGAAAAACCTTACGGGTTAGCAACAAATCAAAATATCAAATTATTACTGAATACTGAAACCTCCGGTCAGACATCTCTAACGGGACGTTAGCCGATGGGTGATTTGTGGTCTCCAGGAGGGACGTATTACGCGGAGGAGTTATTAAGGGTCTCGGCAGACAGCAGCGACTGACGAGGAACCCCCGTATTTTAAATGACAGTAGTCTGGAACAGTGCATCTCAAACTATCTGATGTGGTGTACCGGCAGTTTTTCCAATGTGCCAGGGACCGGTGAGCGAAACGAGCCAATCCAGGATTACTGTCTCTTTCTTTTCTGGAAACACTCCACGTACCGGTACGTACGCGTACCACACTTTGAGAGGCACTAGTCTAGAATATTAGCAGCTTGCTGCCGCGAGGGGAAATTTGTAACCGATATAGCATTGGAGAGTATAACAGTTATTACAGACTAAATGTCCTGTAAGTTGTTAGGGACTGTTATGTATAAATTCAATTGGGTTGTAACCACAAGAAGTTAACTGTACTAAGTGCGTGAGTGGTGTTTAAGAAAAAACAAATAATGGCAAGTATACACTCCATGCGGTAAGGAAAATGATAATAGACAACAGGGGGTTGAAGAAAACGGAGCTATTGTCTCAAGTAAGCCAGGGCGGGCAGGCTACATGATTCAGTACAATGTTCGACGTCAGAGTCAGGAAGTCAGAAATAGAAACAGGATTGGTTGACGCTCCTGCAATTAATAAAGCAAGATAATCAGTGCATGATACAAAATATCATCAATTACCATTCCTATGGGAAACGGAAAGCACTTCCTACAAAAAAAAACCCCCCAGTGAGGGATAAGGACCTTTTGGTCGCTGATGGACTGAGTTGTGGGCTGCTTCTAAGGGACATGAGGACGCTTTTATGGTGCTACTGCCCCGAGGTAGTCAGATGCCTTGGAGGTAGTGGAACAACCGGAATGGCTATTGTGTTACCTTCCTGAGCGGCGCCAGCTATGGTTCACGGTGATTGGACTTGAGGAAAGCACCTCACAAAGGGTCTAATGACACTGGCCTGCGAGATGGATGCATTTACCATTGATTTTCCTGCACAGTTTACAAATCATGACATGTAAACACGAATGACAAGGCTGAGGGATAGTTGCTAGTCAGTATAACTATACGAAGGATATAAATCCTAAGGGCAACACGGTAGCATTGAGGATGGCTATCTCTCTAGTCGGATTCAGCTCGGGGTTATCTCTCATAGCTTGGCCATGGGGTTTTACCTGATGCATGGATTGCTAATACTTGTTATTATAATTGTATACTGCATAATCATTGGATGCCTTAATATGTGTTGTACGCTGGCTATGGCTCGGATGATGCCGATAGGCTTGGCCCATCATTATTCACCAGAGAGGACACCTCGTCACTGGTGACCATGACACCAGACGGAAGAGGACGGAGAGCCAAAGGCTGTAAAAATGTGATGAGATGTTTATGTACGGAATACCGGCTCAGTTAAGTTCTGTTAACGGGCCTCATTTTATTGGATAGGTTAACAAGGAGTTCTGCTCTCAGTTGGGGATATGCCAGCAGTTAGACTGTGTGGACAGACCGCAGTCAGCCAGGTTGGTTGAGAGACATAATCAGACCCTCAAAACTAAATTGGCTAAATTAAGAGCGGACACGGGGCCGACATGGCTTAAGTTGCTCTCCGGTGTCCTCATTCAGCTGTAGGTCACACCTGCAGGATCGGCCTGGCTCTCTCCTGCCGAGTCTTTTCCGGCAGGCCCATTAGAACACCCTGGAACCTGCCTGTTCCCAGATTGGTCCAGGTTCACCATCTGACTAAAGAAAGGACTAACTATGTTCTAGCCCTCACTAACGCCCTCAAGGAGCTCCATGGCCAGGTCCGCGCAGCTCACTCGTCACCATCCCTATCACATAGCTTGCTCTCAGTGCAGCCTGGTCGTTATGTCATGGTCAAAAATTGGACTCGGAAAGGGTCAGAGCCATGATGGGAGGGGCCTTTCCAAGTTCTCCTTACCACCCCCACTGCAGTTAAAGTGGAGGGGTGGAGTGTTTGGGTCCACCTCCACCACTGTAAAAGGTCGGTCACTAACCTGCCTCCCTTCCCCAGCGCTATTTTACAGGTGTGAAGCATGATGGGGTGGCTACACACCACCTGTGTGATCTTCGGCATCGCCTCGCTTAGAGTGACATCGGCGGCGGTAATGGAACAGGGGAATATCATCTACATCTGTAACCCCAACCGAAGTACCCGGACATTCCACCTCTGCAAAGATGACGTTCTTCGCTGCCCCCATATACGAGGACGTGGTATCGACTCATGGAAGGTCATCCGGTTAACGGACCATGCAGGACTTATGACGCAATTGCACCGGTCCCAACGATGGGAAGGGAAGACTGCATGGACATTGCCTTGTTTTTGGAGCATATGTAAATTTGATTTTGGATGTGTTAACCTTGATGCCTTACAGGTAAAATCAGACTGTGAGGAGGGGGTAGGAAGAGGTTGTGAGAGAGAAAGAGGGACTAGACAGAGGAAGGGCTGTGTAAGAGGGGAGGTACAACCAGACATAGGTTATCAGGAGATGTACTTAATTTATTTTGGACCCGGAATGAGGGAAACCTGGACGGTATAAATCTCTTCTAGATTTACCACCGCTTGTATGGCCAGGGGAGGGTTGTCTGCTACCCAAACCCCACATCGGTGTCTAGGTTATTTTCTGTTTCACCGCTTTGGGGCACTCCCCAAACTGTGGTTCATTGTCAGAGTTCCGAGCCACCACCCGCGCAAGTTACTCTTCCTTACGATCCGGGTTCGGCCCTACCGGCTATTCGCCTTCCCCTTCCTCGGGATAATTCCCACTCTCAGTAGGATAAGCTTCAACGGTGGAGGGCATATATACCTAGCCCCTTCACTCCCAATAGAGACTCCTGGTCATACGAGAATTGTTTCAGCAGTGAGAGGTACGGCTGTTGCTGGTAGAGATGAAAATGAATATAACATGTCTGTCCTCCACTTGTACTGATCCAAAGTGTTGCATAATTGCATAACCCTGACATCAGGTCAATGTGCCTGTTACAATGCCACTTGTGTCCCGTTGACGCTAGGCATCCAACTCCTTTGTAGCTGGGCGAATGTCTCTCATATCACTGTTGGGTCTAGGGCGTTCCGCATTGCTATGAGGCCTGAATGGGCATTCCGAAGCTGGATGAAATGGGCTACTGGGGGTTCCCTGCTCAATCAATACACTGATTGTGATGCTAGCCTGTACACGGAGCAGGGATACTACTTTTTCTTTAATGGTACAGCGATCAATGTTTTGTCACCCCCATTTCCCCGCCAAATTGCTATCGGGACTCTCGTCCCCACCACAGTCCCCTGCCCCACTGAGTGGATACTGCACCATAAATTGGCGCGCCGGTCAGTCTCAGCCGAATTCTGCGAAGGTTGGAAGAAACCTCAGGTCCCAGCACCCAACCGGGGCCACTCAGCCGGATGGGGAATTCTGAGCGCCTTGACACTGGGGGGTGTGGGGGGTTCCTTGGCGGTCAACGATAGGAAGTATTTTATTTGCGGCCTTACCATCCTGGGAAACGAGACCTTAGGGGCTCGGGGCAATAACCAGGGAATTATCTCAACTGCGGTTGTTTGCCATGCAGAACCGGTATGCTCTTGACTATCTTCTGGCCCGTGAAGGTGGGGTATGCGCCATAGTGCAGGGTAAGTGTATCATGGGAGTTCAAGATTTAACCGCTAACATCACTACATTTATGGATCGCATAAGGGACCACCTGGACGGTATGCGGGACCCTGGCTCTTGGGGTAGCTGGGGATTCCGAGGTTGGAAGGATTGGTTGATAAATATGGCCATGTATCTAGCAGTGGCACTCGGCTGCACCTTTGTGTGCCTGGCCGTCCTTAAATGCGTGATAGGTAAAATGCAGGATGCGCTGGAACAGATAGCCGCCCCTAGAGTCTTGGCTGTTCGGATGCACGAGGATGCAGAGGATGATGGGGTGCTGCAACAGGAATTAGAAATACAGCGACGAATGTTCCTAGATGAGGGGCCGTGACTGCGGCTTGGACCGATAGTTTATCATGAAATGATAAAAGGAGGGAATGAGGAAATGAATAAATGAATGTGATAAAATTAGAATTATTAGTTAAGATAGGATAGATAGTAGGGCCGGTCCGATGTTAGTAGGGCCGGTCTGATGGTAGGGGGCTCACAGACAAAGGACAAAGAGATTTAGCCAAAGCCTGTTTGAAACCATCGGGGGAGGGTGGCCGCATGGTGAGCATGGTGAAAAGGATGCTGGGGTTACAATGCAAAGTGACCAATTAGGATATAGGGCCAGGTCAGGAGGTGTATAGAATGACCAATGGGAAGCTTATATGTGAATCGTACTGTGATTTTGAATATATCAGCAGAAGTTTCTTTGTATACTCTCTCTTTATTCTGGGCTCTCAGAAGACAGTGTGTGTGTCCTGAGGTCCTATGGATTGAGTCAGCCTTGCAAGTTAGTTATTATTAAATGATATGATACCTGCAAATCCATCTCAGATTTTATTGAATCTAGACTGACAGCAAATTAACCAGGAATCAACAGTTCCACTTATTAACAGCTCCAATTAAAATGTGCTGATTAATCTTTGCTGACAATTCTTACTGACTTGCACATACACACAGTGACACCTTTATTATCCATGATGTGGCGATGCCGGCGTTGGACTGGGGTGAGCACAGTAAGAAGTCTTACAACACCAGGTTAAAGTCCAACAGGTTTGTTTCAAACATGTGCTTTCGGAGCGCAGCTCCTTCCTCAGGTGAATGGAGAGGTATGTTCCAGAAACATTTATATAGACAAAGTCAGAGATGCCAGACAATGCTTGGAATGTGAGCATTTGCGGGTAATCAAATCATTACAGATCCAGAGATAGGGGCTGATACCAGGTTAGAGGTATGAATTGTCTCAATCCAGGACAGTTGGTAGGATTTTGCAAGTCCAGACCAGATGGTAGGGGGTGAATGTAATGCAACATGAATCCAAGATCCTGGTTGAGGCCGCACTCATGCGTGCGGAACTTAGCTATAAGTTTTTGCTCGGCAATTCTGCGTTGTCGCGTGTCCTGAAGACCGCCTTGGAGAACGCTTACCCGAAGATCAGAGGCTGAATGCCCTTGACTGCCCTTCCCTGACTGGAAGGGAACATTCCTGCCTGGTGATTGTCGCACGATGCCCGTTAATTCGTTGTCGCAGTGTCTGCATGGTCTCGCCAATGTACCACGCTTCGGGACATCCTTTCCTGCAGCGTATGAGGTAGACTACATTGGTCGAGTCGCATGAGTATGTGCCGCGTACCTGGTGGGTGGTGTTACCATGTGTAATGGTGGTATCCATGTCGATGATCTGGCATGTCTTGTAGAGATTGCCCTGGCAAGGTTGTGTGGTCTCGTGGTCGCTGTTCTGAAGGCTGGGTAATTTTCTGCAAACAATGGTTTGTTTGAGGTTGCGCGGTTGTTTGAAGGCAAGTAGTGGGGCTGTGGGGATGACCTTGGCAAAATGTTCATTTTCATTGATGATGTGTTGAAGGCTGCGAAGAAGATGTCATAGTTTCTCCGCCCCAGGAAAGTACTGGACGACGAAGGGTACTCTGTCAGTTGTGTCCCGTGTTTGTCTTCTGAGGAGGTCGGTGTGGTTTTTTACTGTGACGCGTTGGAACTGTCGATTGATGAGTCGAGCGCCATATCCTGGTCGTACGAGGGCATCTTTCAGCATCTGTAGGTGTCTGTTAAGCTCCTTCTCGTCTGAGCAGATGCTGTGTATACGGAGGACTTGTCTGGCATCTCTGACTTTGTCTATATAAATGTTTCTGGAACATACCTTTCCATTCACCTGAGGAACGAGCAGTGCTCCGAAAGCTCGTGTTTGAAACATACCTTTATTATCCAGAAGAAAGAAGGGAAATTCATAGAATCCCTACCTAGGCCCACGTCCCCACCCTTTCGCTGTAACCCAGTAACCCCACCTGACCTATGGGCAATAAGGGGCAATTTAGCCTGGCCAATCCACCTAACTTGCACATCATTTTCTTGCACCGATAAGCGCTGAGGATATGGAACTCAGAACCAGAGCATCTATGTCTGAGCTGAATACTTATAGGTAAACTCACACTGTAAACAAATTGTTCAACAGCTGAAAATGGAAAGGAGTTCACTCTCAGGCAGTGTAAATCATTTTTCCCTTTACATTTGGTATTCTTGTGAATTGCCCTGCTGAGTGCAAAACGAAAAGCTTCAACAACATGAGCCTTTTATCAGCAATCCTCAGATTCTGTATCAAACAAATAAACTCCCAATTCACTGAATAGAATGGCAGAATGACTATGAAGGAGTCTCCATGGTGTTTAGAGACAGGAAATGGAGGAAACTTGCAGTACAGGAAGAGGGCATTCAGCCCAGAGTGCTACTTTCAAAGTGATTAGTTGTTCAGGAGTAACATTTGTGCCTCTGTAAACAACGTGCAGTAAAATCAGTTTGATTACCACCCATTTTCACTTTTTCCTTTGCACCAACATCGCTATCGTCAGTTCAGATCTGAGTCCAGGAAGTTATTTTGTGGCTGTCCCAGCCACCCGTATATGTGCCTGATCCAGCTATCCCCCACCTCATTTGGGAGCAGCAATATCTCCAGCAGCGCATTATAATAATAATCACTTATTGTCACAAGTAGGCTTCAATGAAGTTACTGTGAAACGCCCCTATTCGCCACATACCGGCGCCTGTTCGGGGAGGCCAGTACGGGAATGGAACCCGCGCTGCTGGCATTGTTCTGCATTACAAGCCAGCTATTTATCCCACTGTGCTAAACCAGCCCCAACTCCAGTAGTTGGAATGTTGGTAGCTCCTTTTGCGCAAAGACCCGCACCTGCCAGGATCTAAACTCACTCGCCCTCGGTCGCTCAAATCCCTCCCGCAGCTCATCCAACCCAGCGAATTTCCCCTCCGAGAAGATATCCCTGACCTGCTTCAACCCCTCCTCTTACCGCCTATTCATCCTATCCATCCCCCACGGCTTAAACCTGTACAGTGGTGTCAGCACCGACATGTGGCCCAGCTTAAAGTGCCTTCTCAACTGATTCCAGATCTTAATAGCCGACTCCACCACCGGACTCCCCCTATACATCCTCAGAGTCAGCGGCATCGGGGACGCCATCAGAGCTCTCAAACTTGAGCTCCTCGTCCTCTCTGCCAACAGCACCCTCGTGGGGGCCACCGAGTATCTCTTGTTGACCTCAGCTATCTCGTCCAATAAACTGCTGTTCCTCCTCCCTCCTTATCCTATCCCTATGGGCCTTAAACAAAATAATTTCCTCTCGGACCACTGCCTTCATGGCCTCCCAAAACGTAGCTACCGTTCTGGTTGAGCTCCACATTGTTCTTAATTGCCACTCTCATCCTCCCACAAAACTCCTTATCAGCCAAATTTTCTGAATCCAGCCTCCACCAAGGCCTCTACACCTGTCCTGAACAACACCTTACATCCAACCAGTGCGGTGCATGATCTGAGTTCACAATCCCTGCATATTCCATCCCTGCTCACCACGAAAAATTAACTCCGAGAGTGCACCTTATACACATGCGAGAAGAAGGACTACTCCCTTTGTTCCCTTCCTCCCGGGTTCCCAAACCTCCATGGATCCGTCATCCCCATCCTTACCATGAACCCAGCCAGCTCTTGCCATCTTCGACTTTCCCATCGCCTTAGGGCTCAACCTATCGAACCTTGGCTCCAAAACATAATTCAAATCCGTCCCCCAGGACAAACTGGTGAGAGTCCAGGTCCGGAATTGTTCCCAGTAACCTCTTTACAAAACCAACATCATCCCAATTAGGCCCATACATGTTCAGCAACACCACCAGCGTCAACCCAAAACCTCGCGCCCTATCACGTACCACCAACCCCCCCCCCCCCCCCCCCCCCCCCACAGGATTCCGCTCCTTCATGGCCTCCGTTCTCTTGCTCAACAAAATTGCTACCCCCTTGATTTCGTATCAAACCCCGAGTTAACCACCTTTCCCTTCCTCAGTCTCACCTGGTATTTCACCGGGAGAGGCGTCTGCTGCAAGGAAATCACCTCCGCCCTCGTGCAATACGAGGCAGCACGGTATCACAGTGGTTAGCTCACTGGCTTCACAGCTCCAGGGTCCCAGGTTCAATTCCCGGCTTGGGTCACTGCTGTGTGGAGCCTGCACGTTCTCCCCGTGTCTGCGTGGGTTTCCTCCCGGTGCTCCAGTTTCCTCCCACATTCCAAAGATGTGCAGGTTAGGTGGATTGGCCATGGGAAATTGCCCTTCGTGTCCAAAAAGGTTAGGTGAGGTTTCTGGGTTACGGGGATAGGGTGGAGGTGTGGGCTTAGGTGGGGTGCTATTTCCAAGGGCCGGTGCAGACTCGATGGGCCGAATGGCCTTCTGCACCGTAAATTCTATTACAACCCTTACAAAAACAAAACATCAAAAGACACAAAAGATCTCCTGAAAAAAGTAGGGGGGGCGGATCAATCACCCCCCTTACATATTGACAACTTCTTAACTTCCCCCCCCACATCAGCAAACAAAAACAATTACAAAAAAACAACTTTTGCGGACGCATCTCCTCCCTCCCAAGTCAGCATTCAGCTCTCCCCCAGCTTATGAAAAAAAAAATGAAAATCACTTATTGTCACGAGTAGGCTTCAATTAAGTTACTGTGAAAAGCCCCTAGTCGCCACATTCCGGCGCCTGTCCAGGAGGCTGGTACAGGAATCGAACCGTGCTGCCAGCCTGCTTTAAAAGCCAGCGATTCAGCTGAGTGAGCTAAACCAGTGAGCTAACTCCCTGATAAAGTAATTCGCCTTCTCCAGCATCCCAAAGTAACATTATTCAAAGCCTGGCTGATACAACACACCAAATCAAATCTGTCACTGGTACAGCACTGCCTTGGCCTTCTTGAACCCAGCCTGCATCCTAGCCAACTCCGCTCCAATGTCCTGATAAATCCGGACTCCATTTCCCTTCCATTTGCCCTGGCCCACCTCAGAATCTTGTTCAGAAACCTGTGCACCCGCACTTACACAGCCCGTGGTGGCTCCTCAGTTCTCGGCTTCAGCCTCGAAAGACCTAAGGGCCCTGTTCATCTCTGGGCCTTGTCCAACACCTTCTCCTCCACCAACCTGGCCAACATCCTTCAAGCATAGTTCATGGCACTCGTTCCCTCCACTTCCTCCGGTAGACCCACAATCCGATGGTTTTGTGGCCTGGACCTATTCTGGTCCTCCACCTTCATCCACAGTGACTTGCACAGATTTTCCAGAATCATCACCTCTGCCTCCAAAGACACAATGAAAATGAAATGAAATGAAAATCGCTTATTGTCACGAGTAAGCTTCAATGAAGTTACTGTGAAAAGCCCCTAGTCGCCACATTCCAGCGCCTGTCCGAGGAGGCTAGTACGGGAATCAAACTGTGCTGCTGGCCTGTTTGGTCTGCTTTAAAAGCCAGCAATTTAGCCCAGTGAACCAAACCAGCCCCTGGTTTACTCTGGTCACTCTGGTCAGATACCACCTTCTCCACCTCCCGGATCATCGCCCCTGTGTTTCGAGGCACCCATCAACACCAGAGTCCTGTGAAGAGGTGCCACTGCCCCCTCAATCACCTTCGACCAGTCGCTCTGCATCTCCTTCCTTTGCTGTTGAAACTCCTCTTTAATGAAGCCCATCAACTCTCCATCGACAGCTTTCCCTCCACTGAAAAACGTTGCCCCTCCGCCATCTTTGTAATTGGAACTGCGCCATAAGTCTCCTCCAGACCTTTTGCCAGGTCTTTCACTGTCTTCTGCCAGGTCCGATTGTCCACAAACATGCCCATCCAGGGGAGACCTTCCTCCCCTACACTCTCTGCTCCACATTTAGCTGAATCTACCCAAAACATGGGTGAAAAGAGCCAAAACCAATACCTTCAAGCAGGATACGTCCTATGTGCGACCACTCTCTCCATGGCCGCCACCGGAAGACCCAGCCTATGGTCATCTATAGGTATGGCGACTTTACCGTTACCTTCTACCTGCTTAAATAATATTTTTTGGAAAAATTATCAATTAATATTTTGTTTAATATCCTGGTGAATAGGGAAACATATATTTGTGTCTCATTATTTAATACCTCTGTCCTTTTTATGTCTAGAAATTCACAAAGGAAAGGGATGATGCGGATGTTGTTGTCCAAGAGGAACATGTGAAATATTGGATAAAATAATCATAACGAGCGAGGAAGTGTGAGAAGAGTGGAATCCTTGAAAGTGGATAAGTCACCAGGCCCTGATGGATTCATAAAATCTCTACTGTGCAGAAGGAGGCTATTCGGCCCATCGAGTCTGCACCGACCCTCCGAAAGAGCACCCTACCCACGCCCACCCATCCCCGCAACCTCACCCAACCCTTGGGCACTAAGGGACAATTTAGCACGGCCAATACATCTAACAGGAGATCAGGGATGAAATAACAGATGCTTTGAGGATTATTTCCAATCTCCACTAGACACATGGGATGTTTCAGAGGATTGGAGGAATGTAAATGTGGTTCCATTGTTCAAAAAATGGGGCAAAAGAAATGTCAAACAAATCCAGGTGTCCCCTTTCATGAACAGTTGCCGTGTTTCCTTAATTCACTTCAACTGGGGAATGATTGCTTGGAAAGCACCATGTGACATCAGCTGGTGGGGAAAGGTGTTTTGTTTAGGTGAACTGGACAGTCTGAATTCTCCCTCAGTGTAACAGAACAAGTGCCGTAGTGAGGCGACCAGGGGATTGTCACAGGAACTTCATTGCAGTGTTAATGTGAGCCTACGTATGACACTAATAAAAATTATTATTATTAATGCAAATTTGTTTTTCTTTAACTAAATTCAATGCTAGTTCTCTGGTTACTGAACCTCGTCAGCAGAAACAATTTCTCCCTATCTGCTCCATAAAACCACCCACCCTCACACCATTAAACAGCTCCACGAAATCTCCGTTTAACCTTCTTTACTCAAAAGAGACAAATCCAAGTCTCCACAATCTCTCCACAAAACTGAATTTCCTCATCTCTGGACATGCATGGCAGAGGATTGAGAGAGGCTTTGGAAAATATTCTCAGTTTCCAGGTGGGGAAAATAGAGAAGGAACCAAACCAGAAAACCCAGACTCCAGCTTTGTAAATCTTTAGAAACTCTGGGAACCAGAATCAGAGGAAAATGAAGGGTGAACTGTCTGACTGCTCAGAGACAGACAAGGCACCTTTCCCTTCTTTAAGAAGTTGAGACATTGACTCTGATGTTATCAGTGAAATTAACTGATCTGAGATATTGAAATCAGGAATTCAAATCGAAGATCAGTATTGGGGCAATTGGCATACTTGGTAACAGACAAGACACTGAAAGGTTCCAAGGGGATGGCACTGTTTGTAGCAGAGCTGGTTCCGGGTAACATGGGCTTGTCTGAAATGGTTGGGATGAGACTGTTCCCATGTGTCCACAATGAATTTACCACCATTTATTTCCATAGAATCCCAACAGTGCAGAAGGAGGCTATTTGGCCCATCAACCCTTTGCAAGAGCACCCAATCTAGGTCCTATCCCTGTAACACCACCTACCTTGCACATCTTTGGACACTGAGGGCAAATTTTAGCATGGCCAATTCACCTAACCTGCACATCTTTGGACTGTGGGAGGAAACCCATGCAGACATGGGGAGAATGTACAAACTCCACACACAGTCACCCAAGGTGGGAATTGAACACGGATCCCTCATTCTGTGAGGCAGTAGTGCTAACCACTATGCCACCGTGCCGTGATGTTGGAAGAGTAAAACTGATAGAGAACAATAGTCATTCCACGAGTGGTAATATGAAGTTTTAACTCGCTGACACCCTGATTTAGGATATCTTGTGGGCTCTTTGTGTCTCAGTCTCTGCAACACAATTGGTCAGCATGTTCAGCTGTTAATTGAAAGGTTGGTGGTTCGAGACCAACCAGGGATGGCACATTCACTATTTCGTCCCCATCACCTTTCATTGTCAAACAGTTCCGAGATGTGAATGAGTCCTCAGGCAAAAAATATTATTTTCCTCAATTTCCTGGGATCTCGATGTTGTGGCGATTTCGGAGACATGGGTAGAGCAGGGACAGGAATGGTTGTTGCAGGTTCCAGGATTTAGATGTTTCTGTAAGAACAGAGAAGATGGTAAAAGAGGGGGGGGGGGGGGTGTGTGGCATTGTTAATCAAGGAGAGTATTACCGCGGCAGAAAGGACGTTTGAGGACTTGTCTACTGAGGTAGTATGGGCCGAGGTTAGGAACAGGAGAGGAGAGGTCACCCTGTTGGGAGTTGTCTATAGACCTCCGAATAGTTCCAGAGATGTAGAGGAAAGGATAGCAAAGATGATTCTCGGCAGGAGCGAGAGTAACAGGGTAGTTGTTATGGGGGACTTTAACTTTTCAAATATTGACTGGAAATACTATGGTTAGAGTACTATAGATGGGTCAGTTTTTGTGCAGTGTGTGCAGGAGGGTTTTCTGACACAGTATGTAGACAGGCCAACAAGGAGCGATGCCACATTGGATTTGGTACTGGGTAATGAACCCGGCACTTTGGTGATAGTGATCACAATTCAGTTATGTTTCCTTTAGCGATGGGCAGGGATAGGTATATACCGCAAGGCAAGAATTATAGCTGGGGGAAAGGCAATTATGATGCTATTTGGCAAGATTTAGGATGTATAGGATGGGGAAGGAAACTGCAGGGGATGGGTACAATCGAAATGTGGAGCTTTTTCAACGAACAGCTACTGCGTATCCTTGATAAGTATGTACCTGTCAGGCAGGGAAGAAGTTGTCGAGCAAGGGAACCGTGGTTTACTAAGGAAGTTGAAGCACTTGTCAAGAGGAAGAAGAAGGCTTATGTTAGGATGAGACATGAAGGCTCAGTTAGGGCACTTAGGAGTTACAAGTTAGCCAGGAAGGACCTAAAGGGAGAGTTAAGAAGAGAGGGAGAGGACACGAAAAGTCGTTGCCGGATAGGATCAAGGAAAACCCTAAGGCTTTCTATAGGTATATCAGGAACAAAAGAATGACTAGAGTAAGATTAGGGCTAATCAAGGATAGTAGTGGAATGTTGTGTGTGGAATCAGAGGAGATAGGTGAAGCGTTAAATGGATATTTTTCGTCAGTGTTTACACTGGAGAAATGATGTGGAGATGCCGGCGTTGGACTGGGGTGAGCACAGTAAGAAGTCTTACAACACCAGGTTAAAGTCCAACAGGTTTGTTTCAAACACGAGCTTTCGGAGCACGGCTCCTTCTTCAGGTGAATGGAAAGGCTTGTTCCAGAAATGTTTATATAGACACAGTCAGAGATGCCCCGGAATGCGAGCACCTACAGGCAATCAAATCATCAAAGATGCAGAGAGAGAGGTAACTCCAGGTTAAAGAGGTGTGAATTGTCCCAAGCCAGTTCAGTCGGTAGGCCTCTGCAAGTCCAGGCTTGTTGGTGGGGGCCGAATGTAATGCGACATGAATCCCAGATCCCGGTTGAGTCCATTTATAGCTAAGTTCCGCACGCATGAATGCGGACTCAACCGGGATCTGGGATTCATGTCGCATTACATTCGGCCCCCACCAACAAGCCTGGACTTGCAGAGGCCTACCGACTGAACTGGCTTGGGACAATTCACACCTCTTTAACCTGGAGTTACCTCTCTCTCTGCATCTTTGATGATTTGATTGCCTGTAGGTGCTCGCATTCCGGGGCATCTCTGACTGTGTCTATATAAACATTTCTGGAACAAGCCTTTCCATTCACCTGAAGAAGGAGCCGTGCTCCGAAAGCTCGTGTTTGAAACAAACCTGTTGGACTTTAACCTGGTGTTGTAAGACTTCTTACTGTGCACACTGGAGAAAGACAATGTTGTCAAGGAGAATACTCAGGTACAGTCGACCAGGCTAGATGGTATTGAGGTTCACAAGGAGGAGGTGTTAGCAATTTTGGAAAGTGTAAAAATAGATAAGTCCCCTGGGCCAAATGGGATTTATCCTAGGATTCTCTGGGAAGCCAGGGAGGAGATTGCAGAGCCTTTGTCCTTGATCTTTATGTTGTCTTTGTCGACAGGAATAGTGCCGGAAGACTGGAGGATAGCAAATGTTGTCCCCTTGTTCAAGAAGGGGAGTAGAGACAACCCTGGTAAATATAGACCGGTGAGCCTTACTTCGGTTGTGGGTAAAATGTTGGAAAAGGTTATAAGAGATAGGGTTTATAATCATCTTGAATAGAACAAGTTGATTAGCGATACTCAACACGGGTTTTGTGAAGGGTAGGTCATGCCTCACAAACCTTATTGAGTTTTTTGAGAAGGTGACCAAACAGGTGGATGAGGGTAAAGCGGTTGATGTGGTGTATATGGATTTCAGTAAGGCGTTTGATAAGGTTCCCCATGGTAGGCTATTGCAGAAAATACAGAAGTATGGGATTGAAGGTGATTTAGCGGTTTGGATCAGTAATTGGCTAGCTGAAAGAAGACAGAGGGTGATGATTGATGGCAAATGTTCATCCTGGAGTTCAGTTACTAGTGATGTACCGCAAGGATCTGTTTTGGGGTCACTGCTGTTTGTCATTTTTATAAATGACCTGGTTGAGGGTGTAGAAGGATGGGTTAGTAAATTTGCAGATGACACAAAGGTCGGTGGAGTTGTGGATAGTGCTGAAGGATGTTATAGGTTACAGAGGGAAATAGATAAGCTGCAGAGCTGGGCTGAGAGGTGGCAGATGGAGTTTAATGCGGAAAAGTGTGAGATGGTTCACTTTGGAAGGAGTAACAGGAATGCAGAGTACTGGGCTCTTGGCAAGATTCTTGGTAGTGTAGATGAACAGAGAGATCTCGGCATCCAGGTACATAAATCCCTGAAAGTTGCCACCCAGGTTAATAGGGCTGTTAAGAAGGCATATGGTGTGCTAGCCTTTATCAGTAGGGGGATTGAGTTTCGGAGCCACGAGGTCATGCTGCAGCTGTACAAAACTCTGGCGCGGCCGCACTTGGAGTATTGCGTGCAGTTCTGGTCACCACATTATAGGAAGGATGTGGAAGCTTTGGAAAGGGTTCAGAGGAGATTTACTAGGATGTTGCCTGGTATGGAGGGAAGGTCTTACGAGGAAAGGCTCAGGGACTTGAGGTTGTTTTCGTTAGAGAGGAGAAGGCTGAGAGGTGACTTAATAGAGACATATAAGATAGTCAGAGGGTTAGATAGGGTGGACATTGAGAGTCTTTTTCCTCGGATGGTGATGACCAACACGAGGGGACATAGCTTTAAATTGAGGGGTGGTAGATATAGGACAGATGTCAGAGGCAGTTTCTTTACTCAGAGAGTAGTAGGGGTGTGGAACGCCCTGCCTGCAACAGTAGTAGACTCGCCAACTTTAAGGGCATTTAAGTGGTCACTGGATAGATATATGGATGAAAATGGAATAGTGTATATCAGATAGGCTTCAGATGGTTTCAAGGGTCGGCGCAACATCGAGGGCCGAAGTGCCCGTACTGCGCTGTAATGTTCTATGTTCTTTGTTCACTTCACTGTTATCCAATGTTCTCTGCACTATTTAGTTAATTCATATAGATTTCAATCACAATATGCATATTCATATATTTATTAAAAATATGCTGTTGGACTTTTTTTTCTTTTTAAAATGTTTTCCTATTAAGGAAACCCTGCCCAACATTTTGGATTGTGGGAGTGAGACCCATGCAGACACGGGGAGAATGTGCCAACGCCACACAGACAGTGACCTAGAGCAGGGATCGAACCTGGGTCCTTGGCACGGTGAGGCAGCAATGTGCCACCGTGCCACCCTGCTGATAGACTTAGCATGTATCAACATCTAACCCATTCGAAATCTGAAATTATTACATTGAAATAAACCCATCAATTATTTTCTCTTTCTCAGCTTCACAGTGATTGAAACAGGGAAAAGCAAAAAGGCAGCAATGTTCCGGCCCCCAATCTCCAAACACCCGCCAGCAGAAAGCATTGGCAATTTTAATGAGTTTATTTTTTAAGAACAGATGAAATGCAAATATGCAATATTTCGATTGTTATCATATTCAACAATAAGATTGCGTTGAGGGGTTTTTAGAACACTGAATTTTGATCATATTTCTGCCTCCTTTTGAAATGGGGAGACTTTCACATAAGATGAAAGTGATAAACAGGAGACAATGGAACACTGCTCATAAGCAAAGTGACTGCCCCAGAATGTCAAACTGTGCAGTCTGATTGCACTTCAGAACAATTCAGAACAATTGTGGAAGGACAATTCAGCTAAAAATCTTCTCAAAACCCCTCTAAATCTCCTGCTCCTTACCTTAAATCTATGACCCCCAGTTAATGAACCCTCTATTAAAAGGAAAAGTTCCTTCCTTTCTGCCCTATCTATATCCGTCATAACTTTATACACCACAATCACCCCCACCCCAGCCTTCTCTGCTCAAAGGGAAAAAAAAGTCTAAATAGCCTATCTTCATAGCTGAAACGCTCCAGTCAAGGAAACATCCACGTGAAACTCTGCACTCTTTCTAGTGGAATTGCATACCTTGGTTTGTGGGAGTAGACTTCGGCTGAAAACCAGCCATGTGGTAGAGAAATTGATCGAGCATTAGAATCATAAAATTATATTTGTCCAAATTTTCGTCTCTTTCTCCAGGGGTATGAGACATCAGTCATTTTCAAAAGCTGGTCTCACATCACAAAATCTGAATTAATTACACAAATTGTTTCAAAATGTTTCCTCCTCCTCAGTAATGTCAAAATATGTTTCAAAATATGTTTCCTCCTCCTCAGTAATGTCTATCGTTTCATTGGACACCTGCAAGGTTAAAATTCCAATATCACCCGTGATGTTTTTGAACCTCACTAAATGGCCATTGCTCATATGTAAAGGCCCAGAAAATGAGTGTCAATAGGTTTGACTGCTCAATCTTGACAGCTGGTGATTTCTGACAGAAGAATCTGGGAGGGTTGGGAATCCTGGCCAATTATCCCTCCCTATAGAGTTTTACATCCCAGAAAGAGGCCATTCGGCCCATCATGTCAGTGCCAGCCATCAAACACAAGTCCATTTTGTGGAATATAATTCCAAACTTGAGGAAGTGTATATATAAAGTGACTGTGAGATAATGTCTTACCTTAATATTTAACAATAAATAGGAATGAGGCAACTTTCCTTCACACTCAGATGAGCAAGTTCTAATATTTAAGCCCTGTCTCTGACAGGTGACCTTACGGGAGTCAGGCAAACACTTTAACTCCTACATTTTGGTAGCAGAAAAACAGAGAAGTGTTTAGAATTTGATGTGTATCAGATGCTTTCAGTGATGAAGGTCCACTGTGTGTTGTCTTGTATGTTTCACAGGAACTGCAGTGATTAGGTTGGTGGGTTTTGGAATTTGAAAGTTACACATGAGCAGTTTGTGGGATTACTTCATCTCACTGTCGATTTCATGCTCCACCAAACAGCTGTTGGTGTTGTCATTGTCATGATATGCTGACAGGCACTTAATGAGATACAGACAGGCAGCTAATGAGTACAGGGAACAGGACATAACCAATCAGCAGGCAGAACACTTGGGATGTGGTTTCCCACTATAAAAGGCACAAGGCACTCACACTCCGCCTCTTTCCACTAGGGACATCTACAGAGTGAGTCCAGTGTACATATCATGTAACGCATACAGCACGTGGAGAAGAGCTAGTCTGGTTCAGTCTAGATAGAGAAATCGCAGCTAGGTTAGCAGAGTGTTGAACTCACATAGAACTGTGCTAACTGTGACAGGTTCAATAAATCAAGTTGAACTAATCTCAAGGTCTGGAGTCTACTTGAGTTATAGCTGCATCCAGTTGCAGCCCGTGTTATCTCAACGTGCTTAACACAACATGGTACCAGTAGTCTGCTTGATCTAGGTGGTTTACCTCAATCTGTTCCATGACGACCAGCAAAGACATCCCGGCATCATGGAGAAGATCCAGCCTCCTCAACTGCTGCGGACCTCCGGCAATCTCAGTGCCAACTGGCGGACCTTCAAGCAAAGGTTTCTGCTGTACATTGAAGCCTCAGACCTCGAGGGTGCGTCTGATACCAGGAAGATCGCGCTCCACCTATCAACTGCGGATAATCAAGCCATCCAAATCTTTAACTCGTTCAACTTCGCCGACAGCCAGGACAAGACGAAGTTGCAGACCATCCTGGACAAGTTTGACAGTCATTGTGAAGTGGACACCAATGAAGTCTTCGAGCGCTATATTTTTAAGCAACGCCTACAAGGTAAAGACGAATCTTTCAACTCCTTTCTAACTAATCTCCGTCTACTAACACTATCCTGCAACTTTGGTGGCATTGCTGACTCCATGATTGGGGATCAGATCGTTTTGGCGTTCACTCCGATCCGCTGAGGGAGCAGCTTTTGAAAATCAAACATATGACCCTGTCAGTCACGATCGAAAGGTGTACGGTGCATGAGCACACCAAAAATCGGTATTCCCAATACAAATCGGCTGAAACTGGGAAACCTGCCTTCCACGAGGCAGAGAGCGTGCAGGCCATCGCCCAGATACAGCGCCTCAGCCTTGATGAAAGCGACCATTTTGCGCGCTCTTCCTGGGGACCCACACATGCGCGATGTGAATGGGATAATGATGCGGCTAACCAACACACTGCGCAGGTGCAAATGTCTGCCGACCGCACTGAGCATGTGCGACGACGCACGGAGCGTAACAACATCACAATGTGCCCGAACTGTGGCACCGCCCATTTAAAGAAACACTGCCCTGCAAGAGGCAGGCGCTGTTTGAATTGCCGGAAGCCTGGACACTATGCAGCCTGGTCTGCACAACCAGTCAAGGACCAGTGCTCCCAACTCCAACACAGGCGCATTCGGGGTGTACAGCATGGAGTATAGGATTCAGATCCTGGCAGTATCACGGATCCGGAGGACGATATGCCTGGAGTCCCCCTACCATGTGGGTATCATCACCACGCATGAACATGCCTCGCCAACAGCATCACGAAGCCTGCCCATCCTCACTGTGGATTCTGCGGACAAATGGCGTGCGGTGATGGAAGTTAATCAGTGCTCTATCCAGTTCAAGCTGGACACAGGTGCTTCTGCCAATCTTCTTTCACAGGCGGATTTCCACTGCATCAAGCTCCTTCCAGCAGCTTGCCAGCTCCTGGACTATAATGGCAACGCCAACACAGCACTGGGATCCTGCCATCTGCTCCTCTCCAACAAAGGTGTTCATGCGAGGCTCAGGTTTGAAATTGTCAAGCCTGACAGGGCCTCCCTGCTCGGTGCACAGGCATGCAAGCAGCTGAACTTGGTGCAGCGGGCCTACACGATGACCTCCCCCAAGGTGGATCTTCAATCCGGCATTGATGACATCCTCGCTCAATATCCGGATGTATTTGACGGGATTGGCACTCTGCCGTATCGCTACAAGATCCTGCTGCGGCCTAATGCCACGCCTGTGGTCCACACTCCACGCTGGGTTGCTCCACTGAAGGAGCGCCTGAAGGCACAGTTGAATCTTCAGGACCAGGGCATTATCTCCAAAGTCACAGAACCGACTGACTGGGTCAGCTCAATGGTCTGTGTAAATAAATCATCAGGAGAGCTGCGCATCTGTATTGATCCCAAGGATCTAAACCAGAATATCATGTGGGAACACTACCCCATCTTGAAGCGGGAGGTACTGACAAGTGAGATGGCGCACGCCCGGTTTTTCACAAAGCTGGATGCATCACACGGGTTCTGGCAAATCCAGCTGGATGAGTCCAGCAGAAGGCTCTGCACCTTCAACACACTGTTTGGCAGGTGCTGCTAAAATCGTATGCGGTTCATCATTGTTTCGGCCTCGGAGATCTTCCATAGAATCATGGAGCAGATGATGGAGGGCATTGAAGGGATTTGTGTCTATGTGGACGACGTTATCATTTGGTCCACTACCCCAGAAGAGCACATCTCTCGTCTCCAGCAGGTATTTCGCCGTGTCCATGCTAATGGCCTCAAGCTGAACAGGGCAAAGTGCTCTTTTGGCATGACAATACTGAGGTTCTCGGGTGACCAGCAGGGTATGCGGCTGGACACAGACAAGGTCAAGGCCATCGAAGCCATGAAGACCCCTGAAGCTAAGAAGGCGGTGCTGCACTTCCTAGGGATGGTGAACTTCCTGGGCAACTTTATCCCGAATCTGGCATCACACTACGGCCCTCAGACATCTGGTAAAGAAATCCACTGCCTTTGAGTGGCAGGCAGCTCATCAAGCAGAGCGGTTGGAGCTGAAAGCCAAGCTCACCACAGCTTTTTTTGATCCTGACAGGGAAACGAAGATCTCGACAGAATGCGAGCCAGGACAGCATCGGCGCGGTGTTGCTCCAGCGCGATGACACCTCCTCCTGGGCTCCGGTTGCCTACGCATCACAGGCGATGACACCCACCGGTATGCCCAGATCGAAAAGGAATGCCTGGGCC
Source organism: Scyliorhinus canicula (assembly GCF_902713615.1). Classification (NCBI taxonomy): domain Eukaryota; kingdom Metazoa; phylum Chordata; class Chondrichthyes; order Carcharhiniformes; family Scyliorhinidae; genus Scyliorhinus; species Scyliorhinus canicula. Next base: position 105,076,070 of record NC_052162.1, on the reverse strand, counting down.
TGCTTACTGGAATCCTCAAGTTCCACGATTATGTGTACGGCCTGCCGACGTTCACCGTCGAAACGGACCACAGGCCTCTAGTCCACATCATTCGCAAGGATCTGAATGACATGACACCCCGGCTGCAGCGCATTCTCCTCCAGCTCAGATGGTATGACTTCGAGCTCATGTACACACCGGGCAAGGAACTCATTATTGCGGATGCCTTGTCCCGGTTCATTACCTTGCCTGCCGACCCCCCGGGCATTCGTCCAGCAGATCGAATCACAGGTGCAGCTGTGGGCCAGCAACCTCCCCGTGTCGGATTAAAAGGTGATCCACATTCACGATGAGATGGCCAAGGACCCGCTTCTGCAGCGTGTCATGCGCCACCTCACCGATGGCTGGCAGAAAGGGCAGTGCACCCAATTCTTTAATATGAAGGACGACCTTACAGTGGTTGATGGCATCCTCCTAAAGTTGGATCGCATCGTCATTCCACGCAGTCTCCAGAGCTTGGTGCTCAGGCAGATACACGAGGAGCATCTGGGTGTTGAGAGGTGCAAGCGCAGAACCAGGCAAGCTGTCTACTGGCCTGGGATCAGTCAGGACATCTCAAACATGATCCTCAACTTTCCGACCTTTCAACGCTTCCAGCCTGCACAGGGTAAGGAGATGCTTCAGCAGCACGAGATTGTGACCTCCCTGTGGTCTAAGGTGGGCATCGACCTCTTTCATGCCAATGGTCGTGACTATGTGCTCATCATCGATTGCTTCTCCAAATACCCAGAGGTTGTGAAGCTCTCTGACCTCACGTCCAGGACCATCATCAAGGCCTGTAAGGAGACGTTCTCCAGGCATGGTATTCCCCTTACTGTCATGAGTGACAATGGTCATTGCTTCAGCAGCCAGGAATGGTCAGGATTTGCCCAGCTATATCAGTTTCATCATGTCACATCAAGACCACATTACCCGCAATCCAACAGGAAGTTTGAGAAAGGGGTGCACATAGTAAAGCAGCTCATCTGCAAGGGTGCGGATTCTGCTTCTGACGTCAACCTTGCGCTGCTCGCAACCTGCTCGCAACCTGGGACCTGTGGATGACTGTTCCAGCCATACACTTGCTTGATCTGGATCACCTCCTGGTGCTGCAGAAGGTGCAGAAGCTCAGGGACCAGTAAAAGCAGGGCTATGATGCTCATGCCACTGATTTGCCTGTGCTATCCCCGGCGGATACGGTCCGGATCCAGCTGAATGATGGAGGCTGGTCAACTCCAGTGGTTGTTGTCCGACAGGCTGCTTCTCGATCGTACGTTGTGCATATGTCTGATGGCTCTGTTGTGTGGCTCAACAGACTGCGTGCAGTTGCCCACACGCAACCATATTCTTCATTGTTTCCATCTGTTATTGTGTCACCTCCTGACACCTCGAACCACGAGGCCACCAATCTGGCTGCAACCCCGCCCATCAAGGCTCCGTCGTCCCCGCCACCACCTCTCCGGCGGTCGACCCGATCGGACGCAAGCCCCAGAGACTGGACTTATGAACAATTGTTTTGTTTGCCCTGTTTTGTTTTTGCTCATTCGACACCTACTCTCATATGTGCATTTTTTTTTAACTGTCATCTCATGGAAATATGTTAGTTTTTCAGCCTACACATGTAAATACCTTCACATAGGCTGCAGAAAAACTTTTCAAAGGGGGAGATATCATGATCTGCTGACAGGCACTTAATGAGATACAGACAGGCAGCTGATGAGCACATGGAACATGGAACGCATACAGCACGTAGAGAAGAGCTAGTCTGGTTCAATCTAGGTAGAGAAATTACAGCTAGGTTAGCAGAGTGTGGAACTCACATAGAACTGTGCTAACTGTGTGACAGATTCAATAAATCAAGTTGAACTAATCTCAAGGTCTGGAGTCTACTTGAGTTATAGCTGCATCCAGTTGCAGCCCGTGTTATATCAATGTGCTTAACACGACAGTCATTGGCTGAAAATGTCACTTGCGTTGCATTGAAACCTGTCATTTTGTATGAGAAACTTGGCTCCAGTGAAAAGAAAATCTGAAAGGAAGATAAAAGGCAAATGTCTCATTGATAAACCAGGTTAAAGTAATTGTGGTGAATGTGATTCACATTATATATAGTTGCCAATATCACTCCATGTATATATGTTCGTTATCTACCCATTGTAAGTGCAGTTGTACTATCCGACCACCAGGGGGAGTCGCTCTGGGAGTACGCAAGAGTTTGTACTGGGCTCCTCCCTTGGCTCAGCTCCTCCTGGGACCGATGTATAAAGATCAGTGCCTTAGAGCCAGCCTGCCAGTTCACCTGAAGTTCAACGACGAATAGGCTGGCTCTATTGTAAGTGTATTAAAGCCTCTGTTCAGATCCAACTACACGTGTTCGCTGAATTGATGGTTTAATCAATTTAATACACTTAAGAAGCTGCCGAAGTAAAGCATGGAATCAGCTCTAAAACCAGGACGTCTAGAACTCGATCCGCAGGATGCAGAGGTGAAAGAAACCTTCTGCCACTGGCTGAAATGTTTTAAGGCCTACCTGGCCGAAATCAGCATCGCTGAAACTACGGAGGAACAAAAGCTCAGCCTACTGCACGCGAGGGTAAGCCACAGAATTTCTACACAATTAAATCCAGCCGGTTCCTACACCCCTGCGCTGGCGATTTTGGACAAAATGTATATTAGGCCCATGAACGAGGTCTTTGCCCGCCATGTGTTCACGACTCGCCGACAACGGGCTGCTGAAACTTTAGCTGAATTTGCACGCGAGTTGACCAATCTCTCAAGTGACTGCAATTACCAGGCCGTAACCGTGGCCGAACATAGGGAGCTTCCTGTGCGGGATGTTTTTGTAGCGGGCCTTCGATCTAGCTATGTACGCGAGAGACTATTAGAAAATTGGGCCCAGGGTTTAGAGACTACCGTAGAGGCTGCTATCACAATGGAAGTTTCCTTCCGCAGCCTCAACTCGTTTCCCGCGGACCCCGCTAACCCCGCATGGGCCCCCGACATGAGGACCCCCCAAGCCTGTGCTGCAAGGCCCCCCAGCTATCGCGCTGCCACAGCCGGTCCTACTGTCCCAGTCAACTACTCAAACTATCCAGCTGCTCCAGCTAATTACTCAGCTCCCCCAGCCAGCTACTCAGCTCGCCAAACCAGTTATTCAACTGCTCCAGCCTGCCACTATTCAGCTCCCCAAACCAGGTATTCAACTGCTCCAGCCTGCCACTTCTGTGGACAAAGCCAGCACCCGCGGCAGCACTGCTCAGCCCGATCCGCAACCTGCAGCAGCAGCGGGAAGAAAGGCCACTATGCTAAAGTGTGCCTCGGCAGAAGGGCCCCAACCCTCAACACCCCAACAGTCCAAAAACATCGCCCCCAGCACCAGCAGACCCGCAGGGCCCGAAACGCTGCGGCCTACGCTCAGGCTCCGCCCCCTCCCGCCACGTGCGATCCATGGGGACCGCCATCTTGGCAAACCTCCACCATGCGGCCGGCCACGTGCGATTCATGGGGGGCCGCCATCTTGGACGCCATCTTCATCACCACCCTCCACATGCGATCCACAGGCCCTAGCTGCATCCCCAGACTCAAACAGCTCATCGGAGGAGTACGACCTCCCCGGGCAGTCACCACATGGCCCGCAACTCAGCGCAGTGTTCCTGCATCAAGCTCGCCAGAACGCAGATGCATCTACACGACAGGACGCCCAATCGGAAGAATTCGACTCCCCCGGGCACCCACCGGGCCCGCAACTCAACACGGTCACCCTCGACCAATCTCGCCCCAAGCATCTGAGAAATTCGATGACGGAGGCCCAGATCAACGGGTACAACATGTCGTGCCTCTTCGACTCCGGGAGCACAGAGAGCTTCATACACCCAGAGCTGGTAAGACGCTGTTCCCTCCCTATTTATCCCGTAAACCAAACTATCGCCCTCGCTTCGGGCTCCCATTCCATCCAAATCCAAGGCCGCACTACAGCAACGCTAACGATTCGAGGCGCTAGCTATTCCAAATTTAAACTGTATATCTTGTCCGACCTCTGCTTGGATTTGCAATGTAATCTCAAAAGTCTCACCCTCAGCTTCGGCAGGCCCCTGGCCCTACTCACTATCTGCAGCCTCGCCACGCTGTGCATCGCCCCCCCCCCCCCCCCCCCCCCCCCCCCGTCCCCCCCCCCCCCCCCTCTTCGCCAACCTCACCCCGGATTGCAAACCGGTAGCCACCCGCAGCAGGCGGTACAGCCTTCAGGATAGGGTATTTATCAGAACGGAGGTCCGAAGGCTGCTCAGTGAGGGGATCATAGAGGCCAGTAACAGTCCCTGGAGAGACCAGGTGGTGGTCGTCAAGACCGGGTAAAAATTCCGCATGGTCGTCGATTATAGCCAGACCATAAATCGCTTTACGCTCCTAGACGAGTATCCCCTCCCCAGAATCGCAGACATGGTAAACCAGATCGCCCAATATCGGGTATTTTCCACGGTGGATCTGAAGTCTGCATACCACCAGCTCCCAATCCGCCCGGAGGACCGCCACTACACGGTGTTCGAGGCCGATGGCCGCCTCTTCCATTTCCTCCGGGTTCCCTTCGGCATCACTAACGGGGTTTCGGTGTTCCAACGAGCAATGGACCGAATGGTAGACCAGTACGGGCTGCGGGCCACGTTTCCGTATCTGGATAATGTTACCATCTGCGGCCATGACCAGCAGGACCACGACGCCAACCTCCACCTTTTTCTCCAGACGGCCCAAAAATTAAACCTTACATATAACAAGGAGAAATGCGTGTTCCGCACGAACAGACTAGCCATCCTCGGCTACGTCGTGGAGAACGGAGTCCTGGGCCCAGACCCGGACAGCATGAACTCTGCCTCCCCCATGGCCCCAAGGCCCTCAAACGGTGCTTGGGGCTCTTTTCGTACTACGCCCAGTGGGTCCCCCAATATGTGGACAAAGCCCGCCCACTCTTCAAGGCCACACTATTTCCCCTGTCTGCTGAGGCACGCCAGGCCTTCAGCTGCATCAGGGACGACATCACCAAAGCAGCCATGCGGGCGGTGGATGAATCCACTCCCTTTCAGGTTGAGAGCGACGCCTCAGAGGTAGTGCTAGCAGCCACTTTAAACCAAGCAGGGCGGCCCGTTGCATTTTTCTCCCGTACCTTACCCGCTTCAGAATTCCGCAATTCCTCAGTCGAGAAGGAAGCACAAGCCATCGTGGAGGCTGTCCGACACTGGAGGCACTACCTCGCAGGTAGGAGGTTCACCCTCATTACCGACCAATGGTCGGTCGCCTTCATGTTCGACAACTCGCAAAGGGGCAAAATTAAAAATGACAAAATTCTTCGATGGAGGATTGAACTCTCCACCTACAATTATGATATCAAATATCAACCGGGGAAGCTCAACGAGCCCTCGGATACCCTATCCCGCGGGACATGCGCCAGCGCGCAAATCAGCCGCCGAAAAGCCATCCATGATGACCTCAGCCACCCATGGGTCACCCGGCTCGCCCACTGCATCAGAGCCCGAAACCTGCCTTTCTCCAAAGAGGAGGTAAAAGCGGTCACCAGGGATTGCCCGATCTGTGCGGAGTGCAAACCGCACTTCTATAGACCAGACAGGGCCCACCTGGTCAACGCTTCTAGGCCCTTTGAACGCCTTGCGATCGATTTCAAAGGGCCACTCCCCTCCACTAACAAAAACATTTACTTCCTTAACATTCCCCTTCGCCATCCCATGCCCCGATATGACCTCCCACACAGTCATTAGGGGCCTGCATAGTGTCTTCACCCTGTTCGGTTTCCCCAGCTACGTGCACAGCGACAGGGGTGCATCCTTTATGAGTGACGAGCTGCGTGAGTACCTGCTCGACAAGGGCATCGCCTCGAGCAGGACTACCAGTTACAACCCCAGGGGGAACGGACAGGTGGAGAGGGAGAACGCGACGGTCTGGAAGACCCTCAGGTCCAGGAAGCTCCAAGTTTCCCAATGGCAGGAAGTCCTCCCTGACGCGCTCCACGCAATTAGATCCCTCCTGTGTACAGCTACCAACCAAACCCCCCACGAACGGCTCTTCATTTTTTCCAGGGGCACTACCACAGGGGTCTCACTTCCGGCGTGGCTGAGGACACCAGGCCCGATTCTCCTAAGGAAGCACGTCAGGGCGCACAAGACTGACCCCATTGTTGAAAAGGTGCGCCTGCTTCATTCCAACCCACAGTACGCATTTGTTGAGTTCCCGGACGGTCGCCAGGACATAGTATCCCTCCGGGACTTGGCCCCCGCTGGTACCAGCCCCCCATCTACCCCCACTGAGGAACTCCTTTCCCCGTTCCCTATGCAGCCGCCCCCTTGCGCCCCCAATTCTGCGAGCTCACCGCACCAGTCCCGAGCGCCAGCACCAGCCCGCCCCCCGCGCCCCCCGTCACCATTTGACCAGGAGGTGTATGAGGCTCGGACAAGACTCGCCCCGGAGCCGGCAACCGTACCCCAGACCTCGACGCCCGCCCAGCCATCCCGGTGCTCCGCAGATCAAAACGGACAATTCGTCTACTGGACAGACTGACTCTTTGAGCCATCACCCCCGCCAGACTTGATTTTTTTTAACAGGGGGTGAATGTGGTGAATGTGATTCATACTATTTGGGGCAGCACGGTAGCATTGTGGATAGCACAATCACTTCACAGCTCCAGGGTCCCAGGTTCGATTGCGGTTTGGGTCACTGTCTGTGCGGAGTCTGCACATCCTCCCCGTGTGTGCGTGGGTTTCCTCCGGGTGCTCTGGTTTCCTCCCACAGTCCAAAGATGTGCAGGTTAGGTGGATTGGCCATGATAAATTGGCCTTAGTGTCCAAAATTGCCCTTAGTGTTGGGTGGGGTTACTGGGTTATGGGGATAGGGTGGAGGTGTTAACCTTGAGTAGGGTGCTCTTTCCAGGAGCCGGTGCAGACTCGATGGGCCGAATGGCCTCCTTCTGCACTGTAAATTCTATGTCTATGTCTATATATAGTTGCCACTTTCACTCCATGGATATATGTTCGTTATCTACCCATTGTAAGTGCAGTTGCACTATACGACCACCAGGGGGAGTCGCTCTGGGAGTACGCGAGAGTTTGTACTGGGCTCCTCCCTTGGCTCTGCCCAGGACTCCTACCCCTGGGACCGATGTATAAAGATCAGTATCTTAGAGCCAGCCTGCCAGTTCACCTGAAGTTCAACGACGTATAGGCTGGCTCTATTGTAAGTGTATTAAAGCCTCTGTTCGGATGCAACTACACGTGTTCGCTGAATTGATGGTTCCATCAGTAATAACAAGCAACCTCCCTGCTCTCTCCCCCCCCCCCCCCCCCCCCCCCATCTACATAAATGGCTCTGAATTGGAGATGGTCGATAGCTTTAAGGTCCTAGGGATCACCATCACCAAATGTCTGTCCTGGTCCACTCACGTTGATGCAACATTCAAGAAAGCCCAAAAACGTCTCTACTTCCTGCGGACGCTAAAGAAATTCATCAGGTCTGCATCGACTCTCACAAACTTCTACATAGAGCATCCTATCTGGCTGCATCACAGCTTGATATGGCAACTGCTCGGCCCAAGATTGCTAGAAACTTCAGAGTGTGGTGAACTCAGCCCAACGCATCACACAAGCTCCTATTGATTCTGTCTACATTAGGGGCAGCACGGTGGCGCAGTGGGTAACACTGCTGCCTCACAGCACCGAGGTCCCAGGTTCGATTCTGGGTCACTGTCCGTGTGGAATTTACGCATTCTATCCGTGTTTGCGTGGGTTTCGCCCCCACCACCCAAAGATGTGCAGGCTAGCTGGATTGGCCACGCTAAATTGCCCCTTAATTCGAAAAAATTAATTGGACACTCTAAATTTTATTTTAAAAAAAGAATGATTCTGTCCACACCTCCGCTGCCTCAGGAAGACAGGCAGCATTGTCAGTGACCCCTCACACCCAGGCATTGCTCTCTTCCAGACCCTTCCATCAAGCAGAAGATACACAACTCTGAAGACCCACACACCCAGACATAGGAACACCTTCTTCTCCACAGCTGCTAGACTCCTCAACAACTCTCCCTCGGACTGATCTGTTCCTTGTAAGAAAACTATTCATAATGCCCTATGCTGCTCTTGCTCATGGTTTTGCTTTGTTTGGCCCTTGTTCCACACTGTTACCAATCACTATTTGTCGATGTACTTTGTTGATTATTCTTTTTGTCTACTGTGTCCGTACTGTGTACGTTCTCTTGGTCACAGAAAAATGGTTTCCACTGTGCCAAAGTATAGTGAAAACCATTTTTCTGTAGACAAGGGAACATACACAGTATGTACAAAGTACAGTGACAATCAATCAATCAATCAATCATTTGAGAACAGCTCAGTCAGAATAATAACCCAGACCGAGTGGGATAGTGTTCATTGTTTCACATTGGTCTCTGAAAACCTACCCCCCTGACACTGACCTCTCACCTGACACCTCACAATGCTTGACTAATTAACAGTGGTTCCAGGCCAATAGGAAGATGGGTGGTATGTTGGAGGATCAGTGGCTCCAGTTGGGTCCTCCAACCAATCGAAGTGATTGAGGATGAGGCCCTGCTGGGAGTGGAGCATTCGTAGTGAGAGTAACGGTGATGGAGATGGGCGGTTCCAGTCGGTAAGTGGAGGAAATGGTGGGACAAAGGGAGTGATAGAGGTCTTTTAAGGTTAATCAACTAATTATCCTAAAAGGAGCAAACTCAGGGACAAATTAAAAGGGACAGTTCCTGGTAGAGGCACTGCCCAAACAAAACAAAGAGCAATAGAAACTTGCCAAACATCAAATCAAAATGTGGTTAGGAAGCGATAGGTTCAGCGGGTTGGCGGAGAGGCTTCGTAAACATTTAAAAAAATTAATTTAGAGTACCCAATTTTTTTTTTCCCAATTAAGGGCAATTTAGCGTGGCCAATCCACCTAACCTGCACATCTTTGGGTTGTGGAGGTGAAACCCACGCAGACACGGGGAGAATGTGCAAACTCCACACGGACAGTGACCCAGGGCCGGGATTCGAACCTGGGTCCTCAGCGCCGCAGTCCCAGTGCTAACCATTGCAGCACATGCCGCCCGACAAGGCTTCGTAAACATGTGTAAATTGCAAACTCAGAAAAATTACTTATGGGTCCCTCGTTTGCACCAAACACAGCCGCCTCTTTATCCAAGTCACTGACCCGGGTTAATAAACACCATTTTTGCAATTGGCAAGGTGGGAACGGCGCAGGCATGGCGGCCATATTTGTGGGGGTGGTACACATTCAGGACGGGACATGTGAGTGATGGAACCATCAATTCACCAGACACGTGTTTCCGATATGAATGTAGGCTTTAATCTACTTACTACAGAGCCAGCCTGTTACCCGTTGATGAACTCTCAGTGAACTGCAGGCTGACTCTGGACAAGGGTATTTATACAGCAGCACTAGGGGGAGGAGTCATGGGCGGAGCCAAGGGTGGAGCCCTGTGCAAGCTCCTGAGCATTCCCAGAGCTACTCTCACTAGTGGTCGGATAACGCTACTGCGCTTACAAAGATATAGTGTGAATTATCATGTTACATTCACCACAGTGAGGTCACCATGTTTATTGGGGGACATGTTCTTCAACCTTTTCAGTAGCAGAATGGGAACTACTTGTCCATCAAACTGCTTCACATCTTAAAATCTTAAAGGAGGAAAGTGAAACGTTTCCTCGGCTGCCACCCCCCTCATTGATGAACAACGTAGTGTCTGAGAATGAGATAGGGGAGGGGAAGGTTTTGGATATCTGGGCAGTTAATGAGGAGATAAAGAAGTGGGAGGCAGAGTTCGGCAGTGCATTTGAAAAGGGGGGTGGTGTGGAGTGAGGCCTTACATAGGATAAACTCTACCTCGTATGTGTGACTGATTCTGATCCAGTTTAAAATAATGCACAGAGCACATTCTTTCTGGAGGTGAAGGTCAGATGCAAACAATGTTCAAGGAGGCCAGCAAACACACACACTTGTTCTACTCCTGTCCAAAATTAGGAAAGTTCTGGGAGTCGTTTTTCGAGACAGTTAAGGAGATCAAAACTGTACACAATATTCCAGGTGTGGCCTCACCAAGACCCTGTATAATTGCAGCAAGACATCCCTGCTCCTGTACTGAAATCCTCTCGCAATGAAAGCCAGTATACCATTTGCCTTCTTTACCGCCTGCTGTATCAGCATGTTTACCTTTGCCTCCTGATAGCCCGGAGGAGGATTTTGCTCGAATGGCAGGCACCGGAGCCACCCAGAGCGATGGCGTGGGTGGGAGATCTGTTGGAGTTTCTTGCATCTGGAGAAAATTAAGTACACCATTAGGGGGTCGAAGGAGGGTTTCTATTTGAGGTGGAGACTGTTTATCTCCTTCAGCAAATAGAGAGGGTGATAGCTGCAGGGGGTGCTTGTTAAAAAATAAAATGGGTGGCACAGGGTGGGATGGTGGGTCAGTTGTTTATTATGAAAATTGAATGAGTGTTGTGCTTATTGTAAAATGGAAAATGTCCTGGATAAAAGTATTGTATTTTTAAAAAGAAGAAAGTGAGGCGGAAAGGTTTAAGAGGAAATTTCAGCACTTGTGGCCCAGGCGAATGAAAGAATGATCACGAATTGTGGAGCAATGTGGACCCCCCCCCCCCCCCGGATGGAGTACCCAGTGAGGTTTAACTGGGGCTCATGTATATATTTGTTTTTTAATTAAATGTCTTTTACATTTACTTGCTGTGGACTTCCCAGACCTTACTTAACAACCATGCGTTAGGATAGATAAGTCTAGAGGTAACAAAATAATGGGTGAGACTTTCAGCAGCAGATGAACTGAGATTGGGCTGGAGTCCGGCGATGTTACTGAGGTGGAAATGGCGGCCATGTTGATGATGTGGAAATGTGGTTGGAAGCTCATCTTGGGGTCAAAGTTGTGAACAGTATATTTCAGCCTCAGAATAGTTGCCAGAGAGAGAGAAATGGAGTCAGAGTCGAGACATTGGAGTTTGTAGTGAGGACCGAAGACAATAGTCATTCCAATATTAAAATGGAGGAAACATCTGCTTCTTCTTGAACTCAGATAGGTCTCAGATAAAACTCAGGGTGACTCGGAGAGGAGCTTGTAGGTGATGGTGTCCACAATAGCTTCAGGCATTCCAATATTAAAAGGGAGGAAACATCTGCTTCTTCTTGAACTCAGATAGGTCTCAGATAAAACTCAGGGTGACTCGGAGAGGAGCTTGTAGTTGATGATGTCCACTTACACCTACAACTCTGGTGGAGGTTGGGGGCATCAGAAATTCTGACAAAGCTTTGATTGCATTGTAGACATAAGATATATTTTTCCTTCACTCTTGTCTCTCTGATTTCTTACTGTCAGTGTATCTCTATCTCTTTATCTCTCTTGTTCCATCTCTCTCTCCTTTCACAGAGGCTAGAGTCCTGTGTCAGCCCAGACGGCCTGACAGGTTCCCTTCCCTGAAGGACATTAGGGAGTCAGTTGAATTTTTTTGACAATCCAGCAGTTTCTATAGTCACTTATTTTATTCACAAAATTGCCAGGTTAATTCAGCTCAATTTCACAAACTGCCTTTGTGTTTTTGTGGGATCGCTCTCACTCCCTTTTTTTCTGTTTTAAATCAGTTTCACAGGGGATTAGATGGAAATGATTTGCAGCCAGGATACTGAAACCAAACATCATGGGTGCGGTTTTTGTCCATGCTGATCCCCGAAGGCAGCTCGCCGCTGCGCAGCTTGGCCGATAGAAGTCGGGAGACTCTGCTCCCAGAATCTACCCGGCTCGCAACACCCAGCGAGATCTAACATGATCTCGTGAGATGTTGTGATGTGAATCCCACCCATTGTGGGTGGGATAGTTTTTTAGCAAATTGCTAGTCTCACTTTAATGTTCAGACTCCCGAAGTACCCGAGGCATGGGATCCTTCACCTTGGAGACCTTTGGCGAGTGTTGTTCAAACTTGGTCTCCACAAATGGAAATCAGATGGAACGGCACTTGTGTGGGTGTCCCAGGGGATTGGATGGCCCCCAGGTGCATGTCCTTTGGCAGGGTGGTACTCTGCAGCTGTTGGTGCCACCTGGGATTCAGCTTGGCACTGCCAGCTGGCAAGAACATAGAACATAGAACATAACTGGCAGTGCAGGCCCTTCGGCCCTCGATGTTGTGCCAACCTGTGAAACCCCTCTAAAGCCCATCTACACTATTCCCTTATCGTCCATATGCCTATCCAATGACCATTTGAATGCGTTTAGTGTTGGCGAGTCCACTACTGTTGCAGGCAGGGCATTCCATGCCCTTACTACTCTCTGAGTAAAGAACCTACCTCTGACATCTGTCCTATATCTATCTCCCCTCAATTTAAAACTATGTCCCCTCGTGCTGGACATCACCAAGGGCACTGCCTCGCCTCCCACAGCAGCCTGGTAGACAATACATCCTGGAACATCCTCCCTAATAGCACAGTAGGTGTACCTAGACCACATGGACTGCAGCAGTTCAAAAAGGCAGCTCACCACTGCCAATTTGTGATGGGTGTCAAACGCTGTCTTAGCCAGCGAAGCTCACATCCTGGAAAAGAACATAAGAACATAAGAACATAAGAACTAGGAGCAGGAGTAGGCCATCTGGCCCTTCGAGCCTGCTCCGCCATTCAATGAGATCATGGCTGATCTTTTGTGGACTCAGCTCCACTTTCCGGCCCGAACACCATAACCCTTAATCCAGGGGTGGGCAAACTACGGCCCGCGGGCCGCATGCGGCCCGCCAAAGGTATTTCTGCGGCCCACCAAGTCATTAAAAAAAAAAAAAAAAATTTTTTTTTAAATTTTTTTTTTTTTTTTTTAATTTTTTTTTAAGGTTAATGGGGGGGGGGGGGGGCTGTTGGGTTACTTACTGGTATAGGGTGGATACGTTGACTTGAGTAGGGTGATCATTGCTCGGCACATCGTCGAGGGCCGAAGGGCCTGTTCTGTGCTGTACTGTTCTATATGAGGCGCCCAGAATCATAACCGGGTGAAGTAATTATTTTACTTAATATACTATGCGGCCCTTTGTGAATTGTGAATTTCTGAATGTGGCCCTTGCACGGAAAAGTTTCCCCACCCCTGCCTTAATCCCTTTATTCTTCAAAAAACTATCTATCTTTACCTTAGAAACATGTAATGAAGGAGCCTCAACTGCTTCACTGGGCAAGGAATTCCATAGATTCACAACCCTTTGGGTGAAGAAGTTCCTCCTAAACTCAGTTCTAAATCTACTTCCCCTTATTTTGAGGCTATGCCCCCTAGTTCTGCTGTCACCCGCCAGTGGAAACAACCTGCCCGCATCTATCCTATCTATTCCCTTCATAATTTTAAATGTTTCTATAAGATCCCCCCTCATCCTTCTAAATTCCAACGAGTACAGTCCCAGTCTACTCAACCTCTCCTCATAATCCAACCCCTTCAGCTCTGGGATTAACCTAGTGAATCTCCTCTGCACACCCTCCAGCGCCAGTACGCCCTTTCTCAAGTAAGGAGACCAAAACTGAACACAATACTCCAGGTGTGGCCGCACTAACACCTTATACAATTGCAACATAACCTCCCTAGTCTTAAACTCCATCCCTCTAGCAATGAAGGACAAAATTCCATTTGCCTTCTTAATCACCTGTTGCACTTGTAAACCAACCTTCTGTGACTCATGCACTAGCACACCCAAGTCTCTCTGAACAGCGGCATGCTTTAATATTTTATCGTTTAAATAATAATCCCGTTTGCTGTTATTCCTACCAAAATGGATAACCTCACATTTGTCAACATTGTATTCCATCTGCCAGACCCGAGCCCATTCACTTAACCTATCCAAATCCCTCTGCAGACTTCCAGTATCCTCTGCACTTTTCGCTTTACCACTCATCTTAGTGTCATCTGCAAACTTGGACACATTGCCCTTGGTCCCCAACTCCAAATCATCAATGTAAAAGGTCATTTAAAAAACCATAATTAATGCAAAATATTGCAGATCTGAGATAGAAACAGAAAATATTGTGTACTTGCTGCTCACAATGTGATGTCCCAATTCTATGGAAGCTCATTCCAGTGTGGGTGACTGCTTTCTGGAACATCACCATTCACATTGCAACAATTTACTATTTTAACTCTCCACTGCAGTCGTGGTCTGATCTCATGGTGCTGAGCCTCCTATTCCAATGAAGCTCAATGGAAACCTGAGGAACAAAATTTCATTCTTGATTTGAGACTTAACAACCTTCCACACTCAACATTCATTTCAACAATTATAGATCCACTCTTGTTTTTTCAGACAGTAAATACTGGCAATGTTTCTACAGTTACCATTTATGCCAACTTGGGACCTGTCTTTTGTTTCTTTACTTGTCCATTCATTTATCGCGTGTCTCATTGTCACCCAATGTTGTCTTGCACCATCATCCCCTTTCTCATTTAATCACTTCCGCCTTCCATCCCATCACAAGACAGTTTGGTCTTTCCTCCTCTCCCACTCTCTTTACCCAGAGTCTTTATTTGTTTGTAAACTTTTATATTTCTAAATTTTTCCAGTTTGGATAAAAGGTCAGTGACCTGAAACATTCACACTATTTCCCTCTCCATAGAAGCTGCTTGACCTGGTAAGGGTTTCCAACATTTTCTGTTCTGACGTGGGATTTGCAACATCTGCAAATCTTGTTTTTGGGTCACAGTGAGTCGGTTTCTCTAACTTATTGCTCCCTGTTTGAAGGGGAAGAACAAGCTTTTAAAGAATGAGACAATAACTGTCCCCCAGTACAACATGAAACTAAATCCACTGTTAATTACTCCTCAGTAACAATTTGAAACACAAAGTTTGCAGGTGGGATTGAAGTGGGGACTTTCCCATGTAGGGTGACATTGTGGCATAATGGTTAGCAATGCTGTTTCACAGAGCCAGGGACCCGAGTTCGATTCCAACCCCAGGTAACATGCTGTGTGGAATTTGTAGATTGCCCCGTGTCTGCATGGGTTTTCTCCGGGTGCTCCGGTTTCCTCCCACAGTCCAAAGATGTGAAGGTTAGGTGGATTGGCCATGCTAAATTGCCCCTTAGGGTGGGGTTACAGAGCAGGGGATTGGGCTTAGGTAGGGTGGTCTTTCAAAGTGGTGGTGTAGACGGTAAAGTAAAGGTGGCAATCAGTATACTAGGGAAATGTTGCCAATAATCAGCAACAAAAACAGAAACTACTGCATAATGTCAGCAGATCTGACAGCATCTGTGGAGAGAGAAGGGAGCTAATGTTTTGAGTTTGGATGACTCTTTGTTACAGCTGGGGAGAACTGGAAATAGGGTCAGATTTATGCTTTGGGGTGGGGTGGAGTGACGTGGAACAATGGGGCTGGATAGAGGAACAGTGATAATAATAATCTTTTAAAAATATATTTAGAGTATCCAATTCATTTTTTTTCCAATTAAGGGGCAAATTAGCATGGCCAGTCCTCCTAGCCTGCACATCTTTGGGTTGTGGGGGTGAAACCCACGCAAACATGGGGAGAATGTGCAAACTCCACCCAGAGCCGGGATCGCACCTGGGACCTCGGCGCCGTGTGGCATCAGGGCTAACTCACTGCACCACCGTGCTGCCCATAATATTCTTTATTAGTGACATAAGTAGGCTTTCATTAGCACTGCAATAATAATAATCTTTATTGTCACAAGTAGGCCTACATTGCAATGACGTTACTGTGAAAGCGCCTGTTCGGGTAGACAGAGGGAGAATTCAGAATGCCTAAATGACCTAAAAGCATGTCTTTCGGGACGAGTGGGAGGAAACCGGAGCATCTGGAGGAAACCCACGCAGACAAGGGGAGAATGCGCAGACTCTGCACAGTGACCCAAGCTGGGAATCGAATCTAGGTTCCTGGCGCTGTGAAGCAACAGTGCTAACCACTGGGCTACCGTGCCGCCCAAAGGTGCAGATTGACATAGATGCTGTGGACATGAAGTCAAAGGGAATGTAAATTAGGGTGATCAAGGCTAAGAAGGCTACTGATAGTGGCACATAAAGAGAATGTATTACTGGCAGAACAAAGTTAAGCAGTGTGTCAAAGGGCAACAAGGAAAATGGCCCATACATAACTTGGGGGAACAATAGTGAGGAGAAACAGATCAATAGAGGAAATGAAAATAAATTGATAGAAATAAAAATGGGCGGGACGGTAGGAGTGGGCGGGAATGACAGGTCCGCCAACCAATCGGAGTGAATGAGGGGCGGGCCCGGTTGGACGTGGAGCATGCGCAGTGTGAGTAATGGCGTCGGAAAGATGATGACGTGTTGTGGAGTTGGTAAGTGCGTGCCATGACAGGACGGAGGAGGTTACGGATCCGGCAGGTGGATGGAGAGAGTTCGTAGATATGTTCTGTAAACAACTGTCCGAAAAATAATTTTCCGGTCCACGGTTTCATCTGGCGGGGCCACAGATTTTTCCCCCCAGTTATGGATCGGAGTTCGCAGCAACCCTATTCCCACCGCACAGTGTGCAGCAGGGCGCATGCGTGACAACCGCTTTGTGTGGGGGATGTACAGTCCGGAGCATGTTTATTTGGGGCGATTTTTCTTCAATCTTCTGGAATAATAGAAATGTGACGGTGCAGAAAGAGGCCATTCAGATCCAAAGGTCTGCTCTAGCCAATAAGGAGAAAGTAATAGTGTCGTGACAGTGGGGGATTTCAACTTTCCCAATATTAAGGGGATCCTAAAATTAACTGGAGTAGCCATAGTGTGAAAGGTTTAGAGGGGGTGGATTTTCAAAATGCATCCAGGAGAACCTTTAAAGCCAGTACGTAGAAGGATCGACAAGAGAGGTCCAGGACGTAACTTTCAGGAACAAAGCTGGGCAAGTGGTTGAAGAGTCAATGGGGGAACATTTTGCAGACAGTGATCGTAACTCCATTAGATTCAAGATTGTTATGGAAAAGGACAATGGTGGGCCTGCGATCGTCCTGGAGAAGGACGATTTAATAAGATCAGACATGATTTGGCCAGACTGGACAGGGAGCAGACGTATTCAAGAAGGATATAGGGAGAGTACAGTGCCAACATGCTCCAATCAGGAAAAAGGATACAACCAAAAAATTCAATGAACCTTGCATATGAAGACATATACAGCATTGGATCAGGAGAGAAAGGGAGCCTTATGGCAGATATCGAGGGCTCAAAACAACAGAAGCCCTAGAGGCGCATAAAATATGCAAGAAGAAACCTAAAGAGCAAATTAGGAGAGCAAAAAGAAGACATGAAAGCATGCTGGCAGCTCAGATAAAAGAAAATTCTACCTTGTTTTACAAGTACGTTAAGGGTGAAAGGATAACGAGGGAAAGAGTAGGGTTCATTGAGGATCATGGTGGTCATCTGTGTGTGGACTGACGAACGTAGGTAGGGTTCTAAATTAATACTTTTTGCCGGTGTCCACTTGTGAGAAGAATGGTGTGGGCATAGAAATCAGAGAGAATGACTGTGGTAAAACTAAAGAGATCAAAGTAGACAGAGAGAAGGTTCTGAGTGTTCTGGCAGGCTTAAAAGTCGACAGCTATCCAGGGCCAGAAGAAATGTATCCAAAGCTTTTGAATGAGGCAAGTCAGAAAATAGCGGGGGTAATTTTCCATTCCGCTCTGGCCACAGGAGACGTGCCGGAGGACTGGAGGATCAATGTGGTACCATTATTCCAGAAAGGAGGAAGGGATAAACCAGGAAACTACAGGCCAGTCAGGCTAACCTCCGTGCTGGGGAAACTATTGGAAGCAATTCTGAGAGACAGAATTAATCTGCATTGGAGAGGCAGGGATTAATCAAGAACAGTCAGCATGGTTTTGTTCAGGGGAGGTCACGTCTGACCAACTTGATTAAATTTTTTGAAGAGGTGACCAGATGAGGGAAAGGCATTTGACGTAGTCTACTTGGACTTCAGCAAGGCTTTTGATTAGGTCTCGAGCCCATGGGATCCAAGGAAATTTGGATATTGGATCCTTCATTGTCTGAGTGGCAGGAAGCAGAGGGTGATGGTCGAGGGCTGTTTTTTTGACTAGAAGCCTGTTTTCCGGGGTCCTGCAGTGATCAGTGTTGGGTTCCTTGCTGTTTGTGGTTATAAAACATATTCAGATGTAAATGTAGGAGGGTTGATCAGTAGGTTTGCAGATAATACTAAAATTGGTGGGGTGGTACATAGTAAGGATGATATAGAGGGGCTGGTCAGTGGCAAATGGAATTCAATCTGGATAAGTGTGAGGTGACAAACAAGGCAAGGACAAACAAGGCAAGGGAATAGATGATAAATATCAAGACCCTGGTAAGCACCGAGGATCAGAGGGACCTTGGTGTGCATGTACACCAGTACCAGAGCAGGTGGACACAGTGGGTAAGAAGGCCCATAGCATACTTGCCTTTATTAGCCGAGGCATTGAGTTTAAGAGCAGGGAGATTATGCTGGATAAAACGTTGATTAGGGCACAGCTAGAGTATTGTGTGCAGTTCTGGAATCACATTATAGGATGTAAGTGATAGACCTTGAAAGGGTGCAGAGGGGATTTACCAGGATGTTGCCTGGGCTGGAGAGTTTTAGTTATGAAGAGAGACTGGATCGACTGGGGTTGCTTTCCTAAGGGTACAGGAAACTTGGGGGCATACGATTGAGATGTATAAAATTATATAGGGCATAGATTGCTTATATAGGGCATATGCACATATCTTTCTCATGTATGTGCTTTGTTTGGCCCCTTGTTCCGCACTGTAACCAATCACTGTTTTGTCGATGTACCATTTGTCAATGTTCCCTGTTGATTATTCTTGTGACTACTATGTACGCACTGTGTACATTCCCTCAGCCGCAGAAAAATACTTTTCAAATACTTTTCACTGTACTTCGGTACATGTGACAATAAATCAAATCAAATCAAATAGAGTCGTCAGGAAAAAACTTTTCCCCATGGTGGAGGGATCAATGACCAGAGACCAGGGACAGAAGGCTTAGAACGGATGTGAGGAAAAACATTTTTACCCAGCGAATGGTGGCAGTTTGGAACTCGCTGCCTGAAAGGGTGGTGGAGGCAGAGACCTGTATAACATTTAAGAAGTATTTAGATGTGCACTTGTGATGCCAAGGCATATAAGGCTATGGGACAGTGCTGGAAAATGGTATTAGAATAAGTTATGTGGTTGTTTTTGACCTGCACAGACCCGATGGGCCTTTTCTGTGCTATTTGAGTCTGTGACTCAAAAATAAACTAGCTGCTGATTTCCAGTCCGTTTCCAGCATCTGGTCAGGTTACAGCACTTCAGATGCAGATTGTGGACAAGGTTTCCCACTTCCAGAGCTTGGGGCCGAGGCAAATGAAAAAAGTGTCACTAATGGTGGAGTGATTAAAATCAGGAATGTTCAAGAGGCCAGAATTAGATGAGTTTAGAGATCTGGCAAGGTGTGTGGCGAGAGGAGATTACAAAGATAGGAATGGTCAAAACCATGGAGGAAAACAAGGATCAGAATTTTAAAATGTTGGTACTCCTGAACCAGGAGTCATTGTAGGTCAGTGAGCACGGGTGCTGGATGAATAAGATTTGTTGTGAGTAAACATGAAATGCATGAAAGTTTCAGAAACACAAGCTAAGACAGGGCCATGTCGAGCGATGTTACTGGCATATGTTAGGGCAGGAGGGGGTATTAATGTAAACCTCAATGATTTCTCCCCTCACCATCTATTTTGATCGCAAAATCCCTGCAGTGCAGAAGGAGGCCATTCTGCCCATCGAGCTTGCACAAACCCTTCGAATAAGTATTCTACCAATGTCCACTCCCCCATCCATCATGTCCTCTCCCCGTATTCCCATAATCTAACCTGCTCATCCCTGGATACAAAAGCAGACCCCTGGAGACTAAGGAGCTATTTAGCATGGCCAATCCACCAAACCCGCACATCTTTGGACTGTGGCAGGAAACAGGAACACCTGGAGAAAATCTATGCAGACACGTGGCGAAAATGTACAAACTCCACACAGACACTGATTCGAGGCTGGAATTGAACCTGGTTCCTTGGCGCTGTGAGGCAGTAGTGCTAATCATCCTGCCGCCCCCCTGTAGACAGAAAGATGTTTTTGATTTGATTCCTCCTTTATGATCAATGATGGATTTCCTAATCCATTGAGCTAATATGAACTCAAAGGGTTAGTTTATTTACACTCAAAACGAGGTAAGAAGGTCTGAACATATGCAAAAGACAGACAGAGAAAAGAAACATTTACAGTGCAGAGATCACAGAGAATAATTGTGTCTCACATGGGTTCCAGAGTCTACAATCAAAATGTCTTCAGAATTAATGTGAATTTCTTTGCTAATCCCAGATAATTCCTTTTGTTCAGGGGTCACAGGCAGAGGTAGATTCAGCCATTTTAAAAAACAGAACAAGATCTTTGTCCAGCTTATAAAATGTTATCAAATATTAGAGGTTATCAAGAAGTATTTTCAAAATATATACAGTGTGAGGTCTCAATTCCAAGGAGAGGGATGGTGTGTGGCTTGGAGGTGATGGTGTTCACATACACACGCAAACCTGGTCTTTCCATATGGTGGAGGTTGAGGGTTTGGGAGATTCTGTCTGGTTGTATATATATAGAATTCCTCTCCTCCGCCTCTTCTCCCACATCCCTTAACCTCGCTCACCTTTCCCTATCACATCAAAGCCCCAGTCTTGTATAGGGCCAGAACAGGTGACTGGTTCCCTCCCCTGAAGTATATTAATGAACTAGGTGGGTTTTTACAACAATCCGGCAGCTTTCAAGGTCACTTTTTCCTCGTGTCGTCCCCACAAATGACCAGATTCATTCAACTCAATTTCACAAGCATTTGTGTTTTTGTGGGTTCGCACTCACTCCTTTTTTCTGTTTTAAATCAATTTTACAGGGTATCAGAAGTGGAGGCATTGTAGTCGGGAAACTGAAATCAAACATCAGGATCTGACAGAGTCGTCCAATTTATTGTAACCGGAATATCATCAGATTTTGTACATGAAAGGAAAAAAGCACCGTTCACAGTGGGGAGATATTGTACGAATGCTCTGTGTGTGGACGAGGATTCAGCTGATTATTTGACCGATGAAGCCATAAATACAGTCACAATGGGAAGCAATTACTGAAATGTGAGGATTGTGGGAAGGGATTCAATCACCATCAATCCTAGAAGTTCATCAACAGTGTCACACTGGTGAGCGACCATTCATTTGCCCTGAGTGTGGGAAGAGATTCGTTAAACCATTCTACCAACTGCAAGACTAGCGGGTTCAGACTGGGGAGAAACCATTCACCTGCTTGCCAGTGTCGGAAGGGATTCACCACATCTCGCTCCTGGTGATACACCAGTGAGTTCACACTGATGAGAGACCGTTTAAATGTTCCGACTGGGAAGTGATTAAACTTCTTGGGAACTAATGACCCATCAACGAGTTCACACAGATGAGAAGCCTTTTAAATGTCCAGACTGCAGGAAGTGCTTTAAAAGTTCCTGGGAATTGATGTCCCATCAACAAGTTCACACTGATGAGAGACCTTTTCAATGCCCAGACTGTGGGAAGTTCTTTAAAAGTTCCAGGAACCTGGTGTCCCATCACCAGGTTCACACTGATGAGAGACCTTTTCAATGCCCAGACTGTTTGAAGTGCTTTAAAAGCTCCGGGAACCTGATAGCCCATCAACGAGTTCACACTGATGAGAGACCTTTTAAATGTCCAGACTGCGGGAAGTCCTTTAAAAGTTCCTCGGACCTGATGGCCCATCGACGGGTTCACACTGATGAGAGACCGTTTAAATGCCCAGACTGTGGGAAGTGCTTTAAAAGTTCCAGTGAACTGATGTCCCATCAACGAGTTCACACTGATGAGAAACCTTTTAAATGCCCAGACTGTGAGAAGTGCTATAAACGTTCCTCGGATCTCATGTCCCATCAACAAATTCACACTGATGAGAGACCCTTTAAATGTCCAGACTGCTGGAAGTGCTTTAAACGTTCCTCTCAATTGATATCTCATCAACGAGTTCACACTGACGAGAAACCTTTTAAATGCCCAGATTGCGGGAAGTGCTTTAAACGTTCCTCTGAACTGATGTCCCATCAAAGAGTTCACACTGATGACAAACCTTTTAAATGCCCAGACTGTAGGAAGTGCTTTAAAGGTTCCTCGGAACTGATGTCCCATCAAACAGTTCACACTGATGAGAACCGTTTCAAATGCTCAGACTGCAGGAAGTCTTTTAAGAGTTCCAGGAACCTGATATTCCATCAACGTGTTCACACTGACGAGAAACTGTTCAGGTGCTCTCACTGTGGGACTGGGTTCAAGACGTCTTTTAACCTCACCAAACACCAACATGTTCACAGTGTGATAAGGCCATTCACCTGCTCAGAGTGTGGGAAGGGATTCACCCAGTCATCCAGCCTGTTGACACACCAGCAAGTTCACAACTAACTACAGTGATTGGATTTTTCTGTTAATAACATTGAGGACTGAACCATAGAACAGAGAACATTACAGCGCAGTACAGGCCCTTCGGCCCTCGATGTGTGCCGACCTGTGAAACCCCTCTAAAGCCCATCATGCACTATTCCCTTATCGTCCATATGCCTATCCAATGACCATTTGAATGCGTTTAGTGTTTGCGAGTCCACGACTGTTGTAGGCAGGGCATTCCACGCCCTTATTACTCTCTGAGTAAAGAACCTACCTCTGACATCTGTCCTCTATCTATCTCCCCTCAATTTAAAGCTATGTCCCCTCGTGCTAGACATCACCATCCGAGGAAAAAAGCTCTCACTGTCCACCCTATCTAATCCTCTGATCATCTTGTATGCCTCAATTAAGTCAACTCTTAACCATCTTCTCTCTAACGAAAACAGCCTCACGTCCCTCAGTCTTTCCTCATAAGATCTTCTCTCCATACCAGGCAACATCCTGGTAAATCTCCTCTGCACCCTTTCCAATGCTTCCACATCCTTCCTATAATGTGGCGACCAGAACTGCACGCAATACTCCAAATGCGGCCGCACCAGAGTTTTGCACAGCTGCAACATGACCTCATGGCTCCAAAACTCAATCCCTGTACCAATAAAAGCGAACACACTGTACGGCTTCTTAACAACCCTCTCAACCTGGGTGGCAACTTTCAGGGATCTATGTACATGGACACCGAGATCGTCCACACTACCAAGAATCGTACCATTAGCACAGTACTCTGTCTTCCTGTTATTCCTTCCAAAATGGATCACCTCACACTTTTCTGCATTAAACTCCATTTGCCACCTGTCAGCCCAGCTCTGCAGCTTATCAATGTCCCTCTGTAACTTGTAACATCCTTCTGCACTGTCCACAATTCCACTGACTTCAGTGTCATCTGCAAATTTACTCACCCATCCTTGTACACCCTCCTCCAGGTCATTTATAAAAATGACAAACAGCAGTGGCCCCAAAACAGATCCATGTGGTACACCACTAGTAACTGGACACCAGTCTGAACATTTCCCATCAACCACCACCCTTTGTCTTCTTCCAGCTAGCCAATTTCTGATCCAAACTGCTAAATCACCTTGAATCCCATGTCTCCGTATTTTCTGCAAATGTCCATGTTCATTACGGTCGTTTTCTACTGGTGTTAACATAGTCCAGTGCAGTTACTGTGTAAAAAGCAAATAAGTCAACTTGGTTTTAATTTTTGAATGAAGTCATCATTATGTGGGAGGGTGGAAATAGTCCAGTTTCAAGGGAACAAAGGAATAGACCAGAAAACATGGGAACAGATGTCGGCCATTATTTAAAAAAAGAATGTTTTTTATTGGTTTTCACATTTTAGGTTGCACCTTTTAGTTCATAGGTTACATTACAGGTCGCAAAACCATGCATAATACCAAATAAAAACAACCAAGGAAAAATTAAATTACAAAAGAGATAAACCAAACAGAGAAAAAAGAAGGCAGAAACAAAGATCACGCTACATATTTACACAAACGTGTCACCCCTCCCTCTCTGGCCATGGCCCCCATTTGGCCGACCTGCCTCAGTTGAACTCCCCCGAGCGTGTATTACATGGCATGTTTATTTTATTTTTTGTTGTTCACTCTTGTTTTCCATTTATCCTTGGGCCGTCCCCTGCGGCTCCGGGTCTGTACCTCTCAGTCTCTTTTTTTTGTTGTTGTGAGCTTTTACCCCCTTTCTCCCCTCCCCTTTTCTTTTATGTTTTGTGGTTCGTCTGTTTCTTTCCCCCCCACTCCACCACCATCACCGTGTTCTATAGGTCTTGGAAAAAGTTGGTGAACGGCTTCCACGTCCTGTGGAAGTCCTCTTCCGACCTCGGGTGGCAAATTTTGTCTTCTCCAGATGGAGGAATTCCAACAAGTTGGACAGCCAGTCTGTAGCTTTGGGTGGTATTGTCGCTCGCCAGCCGAGCAGGATCCTTCGGAGGGCGATTAGGGAGGCGAGTGCGTCAGCCCTCCTCCCCATCAAGTTCTGGCTGCGCTGAGACCTCGAAGACCGTCACTTTTGGGCATGGCTCCATCCTTCACCCCCACAACCTTGGACATTGCCTCAAAGAAAGTTGTCCAGAACTGGACAAGTCTGGCGCAGGCCTAGAACGTGTGGGTGTGGTTGACCGGGCTTCCCTGGCAGCATTCGCATTTGTCCTGCAACTCCAGAAATAACCTGCTTGTTCTGGTTTGGTGTGCACTGTGCACCAACTTTAGCTGCATTAGGCTCAGCATGTGGAAGTGGAGCCTTGTGCAGTGCTTCGATCCAGAGTCCTCCCCCTATTCCTATGTCTAGTTCTTCCTCTCATTTTTCCCTTGTCTCGTTCAGGAGGGAGAGTACCTCTTCCAGTAGTCACTAGTACAAGTCCCCAGTTTCCCTTCCCTAGGTCACCTGCATCCAACAGTTCTTCACCAAGAATGTCCTGGTATCTGGGGGTACATCATTTCCCTATGGAGGAAGTTTTTGATCTGTATATGTCTCCAGTCCAAAGATGTGCGGGTTAGGTGGATTGGCCATGCTAAATTGCCCGTAGTGTCCTAATAAATGTAAGGTTAAGGGGGGGGGGGGGTTGTTGGGTTACGGGTATAGGGTGGATATGTAGGTTTGAGTAGGGTGATCATGGCTCGGCACAACATTGAGGGCCGAAGGGCCTGTTCTGTGCTGTACTGTTCTATGTTCTATGTCCTTTCATTTCCTTTGGGTAGTTGGAACCTCTCTGTGAGTTCCTCCAGGGTCGCTATTCTGTTTTAAAAATAAATTCAGAGTACCCAATTATTTTTTCCAATTAAGGGGCAATTTAACGTGGCCAATCCGCCTAACCTGCACATCTTTGGGTTGTGGGGGTGAAACCCACGCAGACACGGGGAGAATGTGCAAACTCTTCACAGTGACCCAGGGCCGGGATTCAAACCCAGGTCCTCAGCGCCGTAGGCAGCAATGCTAATCACTGTGCCACCATGCTGCCCTCAGGGTCGCTATTCTGTTCTGGTCAGTGTCCCCTCATCTTGTCTCCACCTTTTGAAGATGGCGTCCATTGTTGCAGGTGAGTTGTTACAGGTGGGGGCCGTATTAGACATTTCGGCTAGATCAAAGTGCTGCCTCATCTGGCACCACATTCAGAATGTGGCTACTAGCACCGGGCTTCTCGAGTACTTGGTTGAAATGGGATGGAAGTGCGGTTGTGGCTGGGGCTCAGGGATGTCTCTATGCAGGAACTCCCCTCCATCCTCACCCATTCCGCTCTCGGTTGATGTTGACCATTGTAACAATGATTTCATTTTGACGTCCACTAGTCGGGAAAGGTCCTGTATGAATGCAAATCTGAGTTTAATTATCTTCAAACAAGATAAATGAACTTGTTGCGCACATTGAAATTGGCTATACGATGTGGGCATCACAGAGATGTGGCTACAAGGATATGTATCCTATCGAAAGGACATGCAGATGGGCAGAGGGGGTGGGGTTGCATTGTTAGTAAGGAATGAAGTTAAATCGATAGCAAGGAGCAACATAGGATCAGAGGGCCTAGAAACTGGGGGTAGAGTTGAGGAATCGCAAAGGTAAAAAGAAACTGATGGGAGATATGTACAGGACCCCCAGTAGTAGTCAGCATGTGGGGCAGAATATAAATCAGGAGGTAGAAAAAGCATATAAAAAGGGCAATATTATAATAATCATGGGGGACTTCAATATGCAGGTGGACTGGGAAAATCAGGTTAGTGGATCCCAAGAAAAGGAAATGGTGGAGTGACTAAGATTTTTTTTGGAGCAGCTTGTGACAGAGCCTACTTGGGAATAGGCAAATCTGGATTTGGTGATGTGTAATGAGGCAGACTTGATTAGGGAACTTCAGGTGAAGGAACCCTAAGGGAGCAGTGACCACAATATGATAGAATTTATCCTGCAATTTGAGAGGGAGAAGCTGGTATCAGATGTAACGTTATTACTATTCAATAAGGGTAACTACAAAAACATGAGGGAGGAGCTGCCAGAGTTGATTGGAAAATGAGCCTAGCAGAGAAGACAGTGGAACAGCATTGGCAGGAGGTTTTTTGGGTTATTCGGGAGGCACAACAGAAATTCATCCCAAGGAGGAGGAAACATGCTAAGGGGAGGACAAGGCAGCCATGGCTGACGAGGGAAATCATGGACAGCATAAAAGCAAAAGAAAAAAAACAAAGTGGCGAGGATCAGTGGAAACCCAGAGGATTGGGAAGCCTTTAAAAGTGAGCAGAGGACAACTAAAAAAGCAATAAGGGGGAGAGAAGATGAAATATGAGTGCAAGATAGGAAGAGTTTTTCAATATATAAAAGGTAAATAGACATTGGATCACTGGAAAATATGGCTGGAAACGTAATAATTGGAAACAAAGAAATGGCAGAGGAACTTTGAATCAGTCCTCACAGTGGAAGACACCAGAGCTCCAGGAGAATCGGGGCAGAGGTGAGTGTAGTGGCCATCACGAAAGAGAAGGTTCTGGGGAAACTGAAATGTCTAAAGGTGGATAAATCACCTGGACCGGATGGACTACACCCCAGAGTTCTAAAAGAGATAGCTACGGAGATTTAGGAGGCATTAGTGGTGATCTTTCAGGAATCATTGGAGGCAGGGAGGGTCCCAGAGGACTGTAAAGTGGCTAATGTAACACCACTGTTTAAGAAGGGAGGGAGGCAGAAGACGGGAAATTATAGGCCTGTTAGCCTGACTTGATTTGAAAGTCCATTATTAAAGATGAGGTTGCAGAGTACTTGGAAGTGCATGATAAAATAGGACTGAGTCAGCACGGCTTCGTCAAGGGGAGGTCATGTCTGATAAATCTGATGAGAGTTCTTTGAGAATATAACAAGGAATTTAGACAAAAGAGGATTTCTATCCTTCAGACAAAGGAGTTTCTCCCTCTCAAATTGCAGGGTAAATTCTATCATATTGTGGTCACTGCTCCCTTAGGGTTCCTTCACCTGAAGTTCTCTAATCAAGTCTGCCTCATTACACATCACCAGATCCAGAATTGCCTATTCCCAAATAGGCTCTGTCACCAGCTGCTCCAAAAAACATTGTCTAAATTTGGACGTAATTTATTTAGATTTCCAGAAGGCCTTTGACAAGGTGCCACATCGGGCACTGTTCAATAAGTTAAGAACCCATGGTGTTAAGGGTAAGATCCTGACATGGATAGAGGATTGGCTGACTGGCAGAAGGCAGAGGATGGGGATAAAGGGGTCTTTTTCAGGATCGCAGCCAGTGACTAGTGATGTGCCTCAGGGGTCTGTGCTGGGACCACAACTTTTCACAATATACATTAATGATCTGGTAGAAGGAACTGAAGGCACTGTTGCTAAGTTTGCAGATAATACAAAGATCTGTAGAGGGACAGGTAGTACTGAGGATGGAGAGGGGCTGCAGAAGGACTTGGACAGGCTAGGAGAGTGGGCAAAGAAGTGGCAGATGGAACACAATGTGGAAGAGTGAGGTTATGCACTTTGGAAGGAGGAATGGAGGCATAGACTTTTCTGAATGGGGAAATGCTTAGGAAATCAGAAGCACAAAGAGACTTGGGAGTCCTTGTTCAAGATTCTCTTAAGGTTAAGTAGCAGGTTCAGCCGGCAGTTAGGAAGGCAAATGCAATGTTAGCATTCAAGTCGAGAGGGCTAGAATACAAGCCAGGGATGTACTTCTGAGGCTGTATAAGGCTCTGCTCAGACCCCATTTGGAGTATTATGTGCAGTTTTGAGGCCCGTATCTAAGGAAGGATGTGCTGACCTTGGAAAGGGTCCAGAGGAGGTTCACAAGAATGATCCCTGGAATGAAGAGCTTGTCGTATGAGGAACGGTTGAGGCCTCTGGGTCTGTACTCGGAGTTTAGACGACTGAGAGGGGATCTTATTGAAACTTACAGGATACTGCGAGGCCTGGATAGAGTGGACGTGGAGAGGATGTTTCCACGAGTGAGAAAAACTAGAACCAGAGGGCACAATCGTGGACTAAATCTCAGATGATGAGGAATTTTTTCAGCCAGAGGGTGGTGAATCTGTGGAACTCTTTGTCGCAGAAGGCTGTGGAGGGCAAATCACCTAGTGTCTTTAAGACTGAGATTGATAGGTTCTGGATTAATCAGGGGTTATGGGGAGAAGGCAGTAGAATGGGGATGAGAAAAATATCAGACGTGATTGAATGATGAAGCAAACCCGATGGGCCGAGTGGCCTAATTTTCATAGAATTTACAATGCGGAAGGAGGCCATTTGGCCCATCGGGTCTGCACCGGTCCTTTCAAAGAGCACCCCATTTAAGGCCACATATCCAACCTATCTCTGTAACCCAGTAACCCCACCCAAGGCAGTTTAGCATGCCCAATCCACATCTTTGGACTGTGGGAGGAAACCCACAAAGACGCGGGGAGAAAATGCAGACTCCACACAGACAGTGACCCAAGCTGGAAATTGAACCTGGGACCCTGGATCTGTGAAGCAACTATGCTAACCACTGTGCTACCATGCTGCCCTATATCTGCTCCTATGTACTATGTCACATATGGCGGCTTCCGCTTCCTTGATGCCCTCAGGCATCCCAACATTCCTCCGGTTCTGCTTCCTGGAGCAGTTCTCCAGGTCCTCCAATTTTTCCCTCTTCCACTTCTGGATGTCCAGAACCCTTTCCAACTCCATCTCAAACGAGGCCATCCACTCCTCATTTTTCTCCACCACCTCTTCCACCTTCTGGATCTTATGATCTTAATCCTGATCCTCTGGTTATTGACCTCGCAGTGGAAACAGTTTCTCCTATCTGCTCTTTCAAACTGCCCGTCTGCAGAGACCCCAACTGATAATATTGAACAGCTCCATGAAATCTCCATTTATCCTTTTCTCTCAAGAGAACAATCTTGGTCTCTGTTATCTCTCCATGAAACTGAATTTCCTCATCCCTGGACATGAAGCAAGGTGGAGGTGATGGAACCATCAATTCACCAGACACGTGTTTCCGATGTGAATCTAGGCTTTAATCGACTTACTTCAGAGCCAGCCTGTTACCCGTTGATGAACTCGTAGTGACCCAGGCTGATACTTATACAGCTGCACTAGGGGGAGGAGTCGTGGGCGGAACCAAGGGCGGATCCCAGTACAAGTTCCTAAGTGCTCCCAGCACTACTCCCCCTAGTGGTAGGATGGCGCTACTGCGCTTACAATAACAGTGTGAATTAGTATATATACATTCATATATTACATTCACCACATTCACCCCCTGCAAAAAAATCAAGTCCGGCAGGGGTGGTGGTCTAGTCTATAACGTCAGTCTGTCCGGAGGTTGGATTGTCCGCTGAGACCTGTGGAGCACCGGGGTTGCAGCCTCTTGTGGTGGCTGGACGGGTGTAGTGTGTTGGGGTACGATGGCGGACTCCAGGGAGGGTTGTATTTGAGCTTCATACTCTCCTGGTTCGACTGGGGACTGGGGGCGTTGGGGGCTAGCCGGCGCGGGTGCTCGGGACTAGTGGAGTGAGCTTGTAGGCTCGGGAGCGCAAGGGGGCGGCAGCATGGGGTGTATGGGGGGCAGAGGGGGCATTGGATCCGGCGGGTGCCAGATCGCGGAGGGATACAGTGTCCTGATGGCCGTCAGGGAACTGAACGAATGCGTACTGGGGGTTGCAGTGGAGCAGGCGCACCTGTTCAACAAGGGGGTCGGTTTTGTGCCCCCTGACTTGTTTCCTCAGGAGTACGGGGCCCGGCGTCCTCAGCCATGCCGGAAGTGAGACCCCCGTGGTAGTGCCCCTGGAAAAAATGAAGAGCCTCTCGTGAGGGGTCTGGTTGGTCACCGTACACAAGAGGGACCTAATAGCGTGGAGCGCGTCTGGGAGGACTTCCTGCCACTGGGAGACTTGGAGCTTTCTAGACCGGAGGGTCAGTAGGATGGTCTTCCAGACCGTCGCGTTCTCCCTTTCCACCTGCCCGTTCCCCCTGGGGTTGTAGCTGATAGTCCTGCTCGAGGCAATGCCCTTTTCGAGCAGGTACTGACGCAGCTCGTCGCTCATGAAGGACGAACCCCGGTTGCTGTGTCCGTAGCTGGGGAAACCAAACAGGGTGAAGATGCTATGCAGGGCCCTAATGACTGTATGGGAGGTCATGTCGTGGCACGGGATAGCGAATGGAAAGCGGGAGAACTCGTCTATGACATTTAAGAAGTAAATGTTCTTGTTAGTTGAGGGGAGTGGCCCTTTGAAATCAATCACGAGGCGTTCAAAGGGCCTAGAAGCCTTGACCAGGCGGGCCCTGTCTGGTCTATAGAAGTGCGGTATGCACTCCGCACAGATCGGGCAGTCCCTGGTGACCGCTTTTACCTCCTCGTTGGAGAAAGGCAGGTTTCGGGCCCTGATGTAGTGGGCGAGCCCGGTGACCCCTGGGTGGCAGAGGTCATTGTGGATACTTTTTAATCGGTCGATCTTCGCGCTGGCGCATGTCCCGCGGGATAGGGCATCCGGAGGCTCGTTGAGCTTCCCGGGTCGATATTTGATATCGTAATTGTAGGTGGAGAGTTTGATCCTCCACCTCAGAATTTTATAGTTTTTTATTTTGCCCCTTTGTGAGTTGTCGAACATGAAGGCAACCGATCTTTGGTCGGTGATGAGGGTGAACCTCCTACCTGCGAGGTAGTGCCTCCAGTGACGGATAGCCTCCACAATGGCTTGTGCTTCTTTCTCGACTGAGGCGTGTCGGAGTTCTGAAGCGGAGAGGGTATGGGAGAAAAATGCAACGGGTCTCCCTGCCTGATTTAACGTGGCTGCAAGAGCTACCTCTGAGGCGTCGCTCTCTACCTGAAATGGGGTGGATTCATCCACCGCCCGCATGGCCGCTTTGGCGATGTCCTCCTTGATGCCGTCGAAGGCCTGGCGTGCCTCGGCTGACAGGAGAAATCGTGTGGTCCTAAAGAGTGGGCGGGCTTTGTCCGTATATTGAGGGACCCACTGGGCGTAGTAAGAAAAAAATCCCAAGCACCGTTTGAGGGCCTTGGGACAATGAGGGGGAGGGAGTTCTAAGAGGGGGCGCATACGGTCCGGGTCGGGGCCCAGGACTCTGTTTTCCACGACATAGCCGAGGATGGCTAGTCTGGATGTGTGGCAAAAGCATTTCTCCTTGTTGTACGTGAGGTTCAGTTTCTGTGCCGTCTGGAGAAAATGGTGGAGGTTGGCGTCGTGGTCCTGCTGGTCATAGCCGTAGATGGTGACATTGTCCAAGTATGGAAACGTGGCCCGCAGCCCGTGCTGATGCACCATTCGGTCCATTGCTCGTTGGAACACCGAGACCCCAGTGGCTGGTTTAGCTCACTCTGCTAAATCGCTGGCTTTTAAAGCAGACCAAGCAGGCCAGCAGCACGGTTCGATTCCCGTACCAGCCTCCCCGGACAGGCGCCGGAATGTGGCGACTAGGGGCTTTTCACAGTAACTTCATTGAAGCCTACTCGTGACAATAAGCGATTTTCATTTTTTCATTAGTGACGCTGAAAGGACCCGGAGGAAATGGAAGAGGCGGCCATCGGCCTCCAATGCCGTGTAGTGGCGGTCCTCCGGGCTGATTGGGAGCTGGTGGTATGCAGACTTCAGATCCACCGTGGAGAAGAGCCGGTACTGGCCGATCTGGTTTACCATGTCTGCAATCCTGGGGAGGGGATACGCGTCGAGGAGCGTAAATCTATTTATAGTCTGACGGTAGTCGACCACCATACGGAATTTTCCCCGGTCTTAACGACCACCACCTGAGCTCTCCAGGGACTATTGCTGGCCTCTGTAATCCCCTCACTGAGTAGCCTTCGGACCTCTGCTCTGACAAATACCCTATCCTGCAGGATATACCGCCTGCTACGAGTGGCTACGGGTTTACAGTCCTTAGTGAGATTGGCAAAGAGAGGAGGGGGAGGGATTTGCAGCGTAGCGAGGCTGCAGATCTTGAGTGGGGGCAGGGGCCCGCCGAAGCTGAGGGTGAGGCTCTTGAGGTTACACTGGAAGTCTAAGCCTAATAAGAGTGGCACGGTGAGTTCGGGCAACACGTAGAGTTTAAACTTCGAGTAACTAGTGCCTCGGATTGTGAGTGTCGCAGCGATGTGCCCCTGGATCTGGACCGAGTGGGAGCCTGAAGCGAGCGCGATAGTTTGCTGCGCAGGGAAAACGGGGAGTGAACAGCGTCTTACCAGGTCTGGATGTATGAAGCTCTCTGTGCTCCCGGAGTCGAAGAGGCATGGCGCTTTGTACCCGTTGATATGGACCTCGTAGATTCTTTGGTCGTGATTGGTCCAGGGTGACCGCGCTGAGTTGCGGGTAGTCGACGGCTCGATCAGCTGTGCTGGAGTGGCCCCGTGATGACTGCCCTCTGAGTTCATAGTTTAGTTCGAATTCCTCCGCTGAGTTGTCCGAGCGCGGAGATGCTGATAGGGCCCGTGGATCGCGCGTGGCGGGCGGCGAGGAAGATGGCGTCCAAGATGGTGGCCCCCATGAGTCACACGTGGCCGGCCGCGTGGTGGAGGTTTTCCAAGATGGCGGCTCCCATGAATTGCACGTGGCTGGAGGGGGCGGTGTCGGGGCATAGGCCGCAGAGTTCCGGGCCCCGCGGGGCTGAGAGTGCGGGGAGCGGTTACTGCGAGTCGCTGGGGAGTTGGAAGCTGGAGCCCTTTTTGCGAGGCACACTCTTGAGTAATGCCCTTTTCGCCCGCAGCTGCTGCAGGTCGCGTTGCGGGCCGGGCAGTGCTGCCGCGGGTGCTGGTTCTGGCCGCAGAAATGGCATGCTGGAGCAGCATAGTGGCTTGCTGGGGCAGCATAGTGGCTGGCTGGGGAAGCATGCGGCTGGGCGGCCGCGTAGCCCAGGCCTGGGGGAGTCGATGGTCGGGGGCCCATGATGGGGTCGCGGGGTCCGCGGGGAACGAGTTAAGGCTGCGGAAGGAGATCTTCCGGTATATGAACTGGCCAAGTTTAGTTGCGTTGAGATTCTATGGCTCACCCTCGCGTGCAGTAGACTCAGATTCTGATCCTCTGTAGTTTCGGCTGTACTCGCTTCTGCCAGGTAGGCCTTGAAGCACCGGATCCAGTGGGAGAATATTTTTTTAGCCTCTGCATCCTGCGGGTTGAGTTCCAGGCGTCCAGGCTTGAGGGCCGATTCCATAATCGATCTTACTGTTCTTAAGTCGATTAAATTGATGGAACCATCAATTCACCAGACACGTGTTTCAGATGTGAATCTAGGCTTTAATCACATTACTTCAGAGCCAGCCTGTTACCCGTTGATGAACTCGTAGTGACCCAGGCTGACTCTGGACACGGATACTTATACAGCTGCACTAGGGGGAGGAGTCGTGGGCGGAACCAAGGGTGGAGCCCAGTACAAGTTCCTAAGTGCTCCCAGCGCTACTTCCCCTAGTGGTAGGATGGTGCTACTGCGCTTACAGTGTGAATTAGTATATATACATTCATATATTACATTCACCACAGGAGGATTGAGGAGATTTTGGAAAATATTGTCAGTTGGCAGGTGGGAAAATGGAGAAGGAACTGATGATACAAAGTTGGCTAGCATTGTGGACAGTGTCTATGATTGCGTAAAATTGTAAAGGGATATTTATAGATTAGGTGAATGGGCAAAACTGGCAGATGAACTCAATGCAAGCAATTGTAAGGTTATCTATTTTGGACCAAAAAACAATAGCACAGAGTACTTTCCAGATGGTACAAAGCTAAATTCAGTGGATGTCCAAAGTGACCCGGAGTTCCAGGTGCATAGATCTTTAAAATGCTACCAACAAGTGCAGAAAATAATCAATAAGGCTAATGCAATGTTGACCTTTATAACTAGAGGACTGGAGTATAAAGACACTGAAGTTATGCTGCAGCTTTACAAAACCCTGGTTGGACCCCATATGGAATACTATGAGCAAATATTTTGACCTAGGAGGGAGTGCAACGTGCTTTAACAAGGACGATACCTGGTCTTAAGGTGTGAGGATAGATTATACAAATTAGACCTGTTTTCTTTAGAATTTAAAAGGTTAAGGGATGATCTTAATCAAAGTCTTGAAGATATTAATGGGAAAAGACGGTAGATGGAGATAAACTGTTTGCACCGGTTAGAGAATCTAGAACGGTGGGGTGTAATTTAAATGTTAGGGCCAGGCCATTCAGGAGAGATATTGTGAAGTACATCTACACACAAAGGGTGGTAGAGGTTTGGAATTCTCTTCCACAAATGGCAATTGATGCTAGATCAGTTGTTAATTATAAATCTTAGAAACATAATTTTTTGTTCAGTAAAGATATTCATGGATAAGTGCCAAAGGCAAGTATATGGAGTTAGGCCACAGATCAGCCACGATCCCATTGAATAGCAGAACAGGTTTGAGGGGTGAATGGCTACTCCCTGTCCTTATTAACTAAACCAGAAAACCCAGTCTCCAGCTTCGTGAATCTTTAGAAACTCTTGGGAACTAGAATCAGAGGAGAATGAAGGGTGAACTGTCCAACTAAGAAGAGACACTTCTCTCCTGTCTTGAACACCCTGGAACATTGGCTCTGATGTTATCAGTGAAATTAACTGATCTGAGACATTGAAAGGATTCTCGTTACTGCACATCAGGAATTCAAACCTAATATCAGCTCCTGGAAAAGAGATTACTTGGTAACAGCACCATTTGTAGGAGAGCTGGTTCCGGTGACAAGGATGTGTCTGCAGTGGGTAGGATCAGACGGTTCCCATGTATCTGTAATGTTCTTGTCGGATGGCCTAATTTATATTACAAGAATAGAAGCAAATTACTGCTGATGCTGGAATCTGAAACCAAAGAGAAAATGCTGGAAAATCTCAGCAGGTCTGGCAGCATCTGTAGGGAGAGAAAAGAGCTAACATTTCGAGTTAAGGTGACTTTTTGTCAAAAAAAAAGACAGAAAGCTATAAACAATTTATTGACATTAACTGTGGGTAAACAATATACAAAACAGATGAATAGCAGTAAGATCAAGCAGAAGCAACCTCTCTCCAGCTTCCTCCAGCCAGTCTGAGGGGTCACTTGACTCCACATTCACTTGTATACGAGTGAGACTCCTGGTGGTCAGTTGGTGAATTACAACACAACCATGATATCACTACAGTATCCACAATGAATGCCCCACCCTTTATTTTGGAAGAGTAAAACTCATGGAGAACAATTTTCATTCCAGTAGTGACAATCTGAAGCTAAAACGTGCTTATAATATGGTTTAGGCTATCTCATATGTCACTTCTCTTTCAGTCTATGTGGCGCAATTGGTAAGCGTGCTTAACTGTTAACCCAGAGGTTGATGGTTTAAGACCATCCATGAACAAAGCCTTCACGTTTTCTCCCCATGAGCATTTATTGGGCGCGATTCTCCCAACGGGAGACTGAGTGCTGACGCCCCCTATTCTAGGAGCGGCAGCATGTGAATCCCGAGCGCCCGGCCTTGATGCTTCCGTCAAAGTAGCGCGCCGAGAAGGACGTGGCCGGTGGCGCCGATGTGACGTCAGCCGCGCATGCGCAGGTTGGCCGGCTCCAACCCGTACAGCGCGGTTGCCGTCTTCCCCTCTGCTGCCCCGCAAGACATGGCGGCTTGATCTTGGGGGGTGGCGGAGGGAAAAGAGTGCGTCTTTTAGAGACGCCAGCCCGACGATCAGTGGGCACTGATCGCGGGCCAGACATCTGCTGAGCACGCCCGTGGTGCTTGATCCTCCCTTCGCCCCCCACAGGCCCCACACTCACCGGTCGCGCGCTGTTCATGCTGGCAGTGACCAGGTGTGGTTGCCGCCGGCGTGAACCGGTCGGGTTCGGCAGGCCGCTCAGCCCATCCGGGCCGGAGAATCGCCGGTCGCCGTGAGAAATGGTGAGCGGCGATTCTCCAAGCGGCTTGTTGAAAAACGCAACACACCATTTTCGGTGGGGTGGGAGAATCGCGGGGAGTGCCAGGGCAGCGTGGCGTGATTCGCCCGGCCCTCCCGCGATTCTCCCACCCGGCATGGGGTGTGGAGAATCGCGCCCATTGTCTCACAGTTCTGGGCTGCCATTTGATATATTGACAGAAAAAGAATATCCCCAAAACTTTATCAGTTTCTCTGTTATCCAGTGGTTTCCCACACTGCTTACTGCTGTTTAAAAAAAAAACATTTAAAAAACATGAAGAATGAATAAAACTTATCCTGTATCTACATCTATATTAGACTCCTCAGCAGATTCTAGATCAATTATAGTTGATTATAGTTATAGTTGAAGGGTCCATGACATCTACTTAATTTTCAGGTGAGGGGCAGGAGGTTCAGAGGCAATTTGGGGACATGTTCTTTCACCCAGATGGTGGTGGGAGACTGCCAGATGGCGGAATGCACTGCGGGAAGGGTAGTAGAGGTGGAAAAGCTCACAGCCTTTAAAAAGCATGTGGGTGAGCACTTGAATTGTCATGACATTCAAAACCATAGGTCAAGTGGTGGAAAGTGGGATTCATTTATTACCTCGAGCCTTAACTATCCTTTAAAAAAAATAAATTTAGGGTACCCAATTCTTTTTTCCAATTAGGGGCAATTTAGCGTGGCCAATCCACCTACCCTGCACATCTTTGGGTTGTGGGGGTGAGACCCACGTGCACACATGGAGAATGTGCAGACCGCATGGACAGTGACCCAGAGCTGGGATTGAACCTGGGACCTCGGCGCTGTGAGGCTAACCCACTGCCCCACCGTGCTATCCGAAGACTTAGCTATCCGAACGCACTTCGGGCCGGCTTCCCACATTCTACCACTCTGTAGTCTTGAGGTGATCCAAAACTCTGCTGCTGGTGTGCTTACACACGGCCGGTTTTGTTCACTTACCACCCCGTGCTCACTGACCTACAAATGCTCCCACATTAGTGTCAGTGAACAAGCTTCTGGAACACAATCTGGTGAGCACTACACAGTCGCTGATACACATCAGGTGGAGGCAGTAATGCCCAGGCAAGACAGCTTTCGGAGAGCTGCTGGATCGCAGGACCCAGTTGGGTCCCAGTCAGACGCTGAGCCTCTGGAACTGGTTTACCAGACCTGTTGGAGATTTTAGGGAGAGGCCGGGACTTCCAGAGGCAGATGTCAGCGACACACCAGCAGGTCCATGGCTGATTGGAGGAGTCCCAGAGGGTACCAGCGCAGGAGATATCACCAGCAGTGCTTGGCACTGAGGCCAACACTGCTACGATGGTGACTGCATTGGAGAGCCTGGTGCATGGCATCGGCAGCATAGAGTGAAGGTGTCCAAGGTGTTGTGCAGTTGGTGATGGCCATAGCTGACGGCCTTGGCAGAACGTCCACCTCACTGGGGGACGTGATTAGACTGACCTTGATGAGGTGCTGTGGGACATGTCTCAGTTGCAAATGGGCATTGCCGTGTTCCTGCAGAGCATGGCCCGGTCACTGAGGAGCATTGCTGAGGACATTGTCACATTGGGGAGCTGCCAGGACTGGCAGAGCCAGTGTTGCTAATTGTGTTTGTACTTAATTGGCTCTGTTTAATCACCTTGCTCTAGAGTCACCAGGTATCTTTATGATACCACCACAAGGTTCAAGTTCAAGTGCTGATCAATAACTCAATACACCAGATATTGAGTTTCAAATCAAAACATATTTATTATATACACAGTCAATCACTACTCATGCATAAAACACTACTTACTAGACTATCTCTAACACTAAAAGGCCCACCAGGTCAGGGAACAATGGCCTTTCGTTCGATTCTGAGTCTGCAGGCTTCAAGCTTGTATGGACTAGTAGCTAGGAGCGCCTATCTTGTAGAGTGCGTTGACTGGACACTTACTTGGTTGGTGCAGCTGCTAGGCAAGTCTCTCCAAGTTGAGAGTCACGGTCAAGAGTTCTTTGAGAGCTGCCAAGAAGGAGGAATTGAACTTGGTGGCTCTATTTTATAGCCCCCAGGGGTTTCGTGCCCTTTTGGGCGGACCCCGGACTTGGTTCTAATTGATTGGACTAAGTTCCAATCATTTGGATCGATTTCTCCAATACTGGAGCTGTTCTCTGATCGCTGGGTGGTTCCTATGTGTCCGTTGGCCTTCTTTTGTCCTGGCTCCCGCTGGCGCCAGGGAGTCTGGTTTAGTCTCGATTACTCTTAATGTTGCCAATTGTTCCCGGGGATCGCTCATCAATATGTAGATGGTTGCTGGTTTCAGCTCTGTCTGGGTTTCTGCAAGTTCTAGTACACAGGGAGCCTTGCATCTGCTTGCTTTCCTGTGCTTGTCCATTTCTCCCTGCATTCTTAGCGGACATCCATTTTAGAATCGGGAAGTGGCCAACCCAGGTGGCTACACTCCCTCCTTGTGATCCTTGATGCGAAGCGTGAAGGATTACATAACTGCGTCGTCTTCACTCCCTGACCCAGTGAGCACTCCTCCATGGCCTCTACACTGACCATAACTATGCAAGAAAAATTTTAACTGACAATTCTAAGTGGCGCTATGTCATAAAAGGGATATGCATTACAACACAAAAAAAAACGGTACCTCTAACTATCTTCCATTAACTACTCTCACTTAAATATTCAATCATACTAACTTCCTCACAATACAAAAATAATAGCAATCACATTTTTCCTCTGGCTTGCCGGTCAAGCACAGAGTTGTACAATCTTACAGTCACGAGTGAACTCATTTCTTTATTTACAAATGACGCACACGCAACAAATGTCTTTTATCGTAGATCAAGGGGTTCGGGGGCCTGGTGAAAACCGAAATTAGGGGATCTTATCCTGTACACCGGGGTGCGAGAGCGGTAGGCTCTCCTTCGCCATTTCCTCATGCGGATAGACTGCACGATGCTGCAGAGTATCGCCAATGCTAGAAGGGATTCAACTACGTATGAAAGGGAATACCACGTTATAAACCTATCACACCATGTTGGTGTGTTGTTACTCGTCACTGGGCTCTGGGTGCTATGGGGAAGTGAATCATTGATGGCTGGAGGGGTTGGGGTGAGGGGGTTCGCGTTCGCGCGCAACCAAATGCATCTGAAAACTAGAATGACAAATATGGAGGACTTCTTCATCTTTCTCTTCTTTCTTCTCTTTCCTCTTCCTGGAACTTCTGGAATTCTGTGGATGCAAGCATAGTTTCTGTTATTATCTTGTTTAATATCTTGTGTGTTAGCATGTCTGTCCTGTAGTGCCAATTTCCCTTTATAATTGGTCACCATCTGTGCCTCCCTCATTTTTATTTATTTATTTTTTTTGAACCGAATTTCAGGACAAGACACACTTAAAAATACTGAAACAGTGCGAGCTGTCTCGCAGGCTGTGTGATTTACCATCCAAATGTTTGAGGATGTAAATAGCAGGAGGGGTGGCAACCTGAAGGGTCACCTGAAAACAAAACAAAACTTTTTGAACCAAGAGTGCTGAAATGAGGTGCGTATGGGACGCGACGGGTAAGAGTTGGATGGAATCCCTGGGTAGGATGGGCTGTGCTCTACCCGAGCTTAGCTGACCAGGCGGGGAGGGGGGGGGGGGTCCTCAGACAGGGCGGGTACCACTGCTGTTTCTACACTGCCTGGGTAACCGACAAGAACGGGCAAGAATGTGGTCATCGTGGGGGTTGCTGTAAAGGCTCTACCGTTGAACCAGAAGAGCAATTATGAACTGGGACCGTGCAAGTACTCAGCGGTTCCAGCTGACAAGTGGATCCTCAAATCAGAAGAGCAGTTACAAATAGGGATCGGGCAAGCTCTCAGTGGTTTCGGCTGATAAGCGTGCCGGCAAGTTCTCGTAGGTATCCGCAGACAAATGTGGCGTGTGGCCGTAGAGCTGTTTAAACTGAAACAAAGAACACATACAAACACAAAACAAACAAACATGCAATGACTATCGCGCAGGTTCCATCAGAAAGGACACCGTTTCTCCCAAGCGGTTCCTTTATTAAACATCATCTGGAGACCTCAGTTATCTGTTGCGAACAGGGTTGCAAAGGGGTTCTCGGTTTGGGAGTCCGACTCAAAGTCATCATCTTCTCCCGGATGCCATACTCTCGTATGGATAAGGATTGCTAAAGCTGCATGGTGTGACTTAGGGTCCATCTCGTCGTTCCGGACGAGCCTGTACGAAGAGTCACGGTGCCAAAAAGTCGTGTCTAATTCTGTGGGAATGGAGTCAAAGAACAAAGAAAATTACAGCACAGGAACAGGCCCTTCGGCCCTCCCAGCCTGCGCTGATCCAGAGTCGGGGTTTTCCGTCCGCGGAAACAATCTTCCTGCTTTCCACGGGGTAGGAATTCTGTAAGGCTGTTGCAGACATAGAGGCTGTCCGAGAATATGTCTGCCTGGCTGGGAAAGGAATCTGGGTGATCTATGATATATGCAATGGCTGCCAGTTCTGCTGCCTGCGCGCCTAAGTGTCCTGGCATTTTTAATGAGATTTCTTCTAGGGCGCATCCCTGCGCGTTCTCAACATAATGCCGCTTCCTGTAATGCGCTTTCCATCTAATATAGTGGAAGAACCATCCACATATATTCTCAAGGGTGTGCACGTGTCTGTGTGCTGGGCGCTCTGGGGTGAACTTCCTATCTTCTTAGGAGGTGTTTTCGCAATGAATTTTTTTTTTTAAATTTAGAGTACCCAATTAATTTTTTCCAATTAAGGGGCAATTTAGCATGGCCAATCCACCTACCCTGCACATCTTTGGGTTGTGGGGGCGAAACCCACGCAAACACGGGGAGAATGTGCAAACTCCACACAGACAGTGACCCAGAGCCGGGATCGAACCTGGGACCTCGGCGCCGTGAGGCAACAGGGCTAACCCACTGCGCCACCGTGCTGCCCGGTTTTCGCAATGAAGGGGCCTGTGTTGTGGTGCAGTGAGATGATTTCACATTCATGGGTGGTGCCTGGGTACTGGAGGTTGTCGGCTCAGAAAGTGTGGGTCTTAGTCCTTTTCACAGTCCCTGCAAAAGAAGGGTCCACCTGGCTGCTCTGATCTGGCTGACTGTGCCGTCCTTTAGTCGTCCGTCTAGTAAAAGTTGTGCGGGGGTGTGTTCCATGAGGATGGTGATGGGGTTAAGTCCGGTGATATATGAAAAACATTGAACTGCCCAGAAAACTGCGAGCAGGTGCCTTTCACAGGCTGAAAATCCCTGCTCCACAGGATCTAAAACTCTGGAGGCGTAAGCCACGGGTCTTAACTGTTCGTGCCGTTCCTGGAGGAGCACGGCCGAAAGGGTGCGATCTGTGCTAGCTACCTCTATAGCGTAAGGGGAAAGTGGGTCTGGAACCTGTAGTGCGGGGGCTGCAGTGAGGGCTCTTTTCAAAGCATCCACAGCCTCTGTATGCTGCGGAAGCCATTCCTAAGGGGCACCTTTCTTTAGGAGCACAGTAAGAAGTCTTACAACACCAGGTTAAAGTCCAACAGGTTTGTTTCAAACACGAGCTTTCGGAGCACGGCTCCTTCTTCAGGTGAATGGAAAGGCTTGTTCCAGAAATGTTTATATAGACACAGCCATGATGTGGAGATGCCGGCGTTGGACTGGGGTGAGCACAGTAAGAAGTCTTACAACACCAGGTTAAAGTCCAACAGGTTTGTTTCAAACACGAGCTTTCGGAGCACGGCTCCTTCTTCAGCATCGTGCGACTATCAACAGGCAGGACTGTTCCCTTCCAGTTGGGGAACACTTCAGCAGTCAAGGACATTCAGCCTCTGATCTCCGGGTCAGCATTCTACAAGGAGGCCTTCAGGAGACGCGACAACGCAAAATTGCTGAGCAAAAACTTATAGCTAAGTTCCGCACGCATGAATGCGGACTCAACCGGGATCTGGGATTCATGTCGCATTACATTCGGCCCCCACCAACAAGCCTGGACTTGCAGAGGCCTACCGACTGAACTGGCTTGGGACAATTCACACCTCTTTAACCTGGAGTTACCTCTCTCTCTGCATCTTTGATGATTTGATTGCCTGCAGGTGCTCGCATTCCGGGCATCTCTGACTGTGTCTATATAAACATTTCTGGAACAAGCCTTTCCATTCACCTGAAGAAGGAGCCGTGCTCCGAAAGCTCGTGTTTGAAATAAACCTGTTGGACTTTAACCTGGTGTTGTAAGACTTCTTACTGTGCTCACCCCAGTCCAACGCCGGCATCTCCACATCATTTCTTTAGGAGGTTTGAGAGGGGTGCTGCTTTGGTGGCAAAACCGTCTATGTGGTTTCGACAGTAGCCAACCAATCCTAAAAACGACCGGAGGGCTGAAACATTCTGGGGAAGGGGCAATTTGACAATCGAGTCAATCCTATTATGCTCGATCTCGCGTTTACCATGCGTGATAATCGTTCCCAAATATATCACTTTGCTTTCCAAAATTTGGGCCTTCTTGGGGTTCACTTTACATCCACTTTGCTGTAGTAGTTCCAGGAGTTCGGACAGAAGCGTGATGTGCTCTGCCTTGGTGTCTATCTGCAGTAATAGGTCGTCCACATACTGGACCAGACATTCGGGGCAAGAAGATTTAGCTAAACCATTTGCCAGCTGTCGGTGGAAAATGGATGGGGAGTTGTGGAATCCTTGTGGAAGGCATGTCCATGTGTATTGCTGACCTTTAAAAGTGAAGGCAAATTTGTACTGGCACGCTTTTGCCAATGGAATGGACCAGAATCCATTACTGATATCCAAAACCGTAAAGAATCGTGAGTGGAGTCCCTGTTTGAGCATGGTCTTGGGACTTGTGGCTACAGTGGGGGCTGCTGTGGGGGTGACTTTGTTGAGTTCCGGGTAATTGATGGTCAGTCGCCATGATCCATCAGGCTTTTTCACTGGCCAAATCGGGGCATTATTAGTAGAGGCTACTGATCTAAATACGCCCTGCTGTAATAAACTGTAAGAAGTCTTACAACACCAGGTTAAAGTCCAACAGGTTTGTTTCAAACACGAGCTTTCGGAGCACGGCTCCTTCTTCAGGTGAATGAGCCGTGCTCCGAAAGCTCGTGTTTGAAACAAACCTGTTGGACTTTAACCTGGTGTTGTAAGACTTCTTACTGTGCTCACCCCAGTCCAACGCCGGCATCTCCACATCGTAATAAACTGTCAATAACTTTTGAGATTTCTCCCTCTGCCTCTTGGGGAAATCCATATTGCTTTTGGGGTCTAGGGTCAGGTCCTGTAATATGAACTGAGCCAGCCATCCTGCCACAGTCATGTTTATGACTTGCAAATGCTGTCCTGTTTTTCTGCAGAACTGCCTTAACCTGCTTGTCCGTGCTAATTGTGGTCGGATTAAACCAATATTCACCGACTGCACAAATCTTATTTGCATACTCGCCTACGTGAGTGTGGCGGGGGCTCTCGCTGATTTCACCATTTTCCAGACACATTGATTTACTGGATCAAATGACAGGTTGTGGGAGTTCATGAAATCGATGCCCAAAATGTGTTCTGCTGTGTGGGGCAGGTCGACTAAAACTATGGGGTGTTTTGTTGCAATGTTACCTATATGAATGGGTACAGGGGCGGTGATGTGTCCCTGCTGTGAGTGGCCTGTAAAGCCGCTGAGGGTGATTGTGGCTGTAGTGGAACATGTTGGAGGAATTAATTGTGGTGCGGGACCCTCCTGTATCCCAGAGAAATTCAATGGGCTGTCCCCGTATTTTCGCTGCAACGACTGGTCGGCCGGACCTATCCCAAAGGGTGTCGCAGACACAAGTGGGGGAGCCCGAACACCGTCAGTCTGTTCCGTTCATGTCTGTCTGGTCTGAACGGGCGCTTACACTATGTATGGGCTTTTTCCTGTTTCTATTTAGAGTGCCTGTCTGCTGGGCTCTCTGTGGCTATTGTGGGGCATTGCACTCTCGTGCAAAGTGTCCTGGATGTCCACAGTTGTAACACTCCTGTGGTTTCTGTGGGGGCTGTTGCTGCCTTCATTCACCCATGCGGGGTTCTGGTGTGCTTTAATTTCTTGAATATCTGCCTCTGCCTGCTCTTCGGGTTTTCTAACTGCGGGTTTATTATGCACAGATTGCTCCCAAGCGCGGGACAACCTTTTTAAAACCCATTTTTCGTTGTGCTCTGAGGGGGTCATAATTAGCACAAGCTCTCTGTCCTGCCTCTGTGGCATGAGAGATATGGGTTCAGGTCCATTTGGCCGTGTTGTCTGCGGTCAAATGGGCGCAGTCTAAGTTTCCAAAAACGGCTGTAAAATGGATCCACAGGCGTCCAGCAAACGCTGTGCGGTGTTTTCTTCTGCCTGCACTTATTCAGGCCTTCTACGGGGTCACCTCTGTTATA
Organism: Scyliorhinus canicula; assembly: GCF_902713615.1. Lineage (NCBI taxonomy): Eukaryota > Metazoa > Chordata > Chondrichthyes > Carcharhiniformes > Scyliorhinidae > Scyliorhinus > Scyliorhinus canicula. Next base: position 105,031,223 of record NC_052162.1, on the reverse strand, counting down.
ACCGATCGCGTCTAGGATCGCCGTATGCATCTCTGCAAGGGTGCCTCTTCCTACGTTCTGGGGGTCGGGAAGGGCTGCTAAAACACAAGGGTCTAAACTTAAAACTGTGAGCTTCACTTGCTCATGCTCATCCAGTCTGTACATGGTCGCCTGCTGCTTCACTCTAGCAAAGAATTGGTGGGGGTCTGAGGTGGGAGGAACGGTGTGATCTTTTCGCACGTGTCCCGTAATTGGGTCACGGTTAAGGGGGTTGTGTACATGAAATCCGTGTCTCCCTCCGCCGCTCTGCGGTGCGTGGTCACTGGATTCATGGGTGCCTGATCTATCTGTTCTGTGGGGGGTTGGGGTGCTCTCCTCTTTTGGGGCTTTCCTTGCGCACATGTTCCCTGTACATATCTATGCACGGTTTCATTTAGTTCTTGCCAATCAGGGCCGTCTTCTTCATCTAACTGGGATCCAAAGATGCTTTGAAACCCGTTTTGAACTGAAAGCAAAGGCTGCAGTTCTGCAATCTGCTTCCGGCATTTAGCATGAGCCACTAAGCTTTGTCTCTGCTCCGTGGTGGCAGCATGGAGTGCTCTTAACGCTGCTTTTAAATCGCTGCACTGCTGTTGCAATGCCTCTACCTGTTTCTCTGTCTCTTCTCTTACCAGGACTGCACGTTGTGTGTCCTGATAGGCCTTATCGTACTGGGTTTGGAAGCTGCTCAGGTGCGCTAGACAAGACTGGTCTCTTGGCATCATCCACCTCTCAGTCCTTTGCTGCCAACCTCCCTCTTAACTCTATATTCTCTTTCTCTATCTCGCTAACATCGACCTTACTCATTCGATTCCTCTCTTCTATCTCTTTGCGGAGCGTCCGAACGACCTCCTCTGTACCTCGCAATTGTGCCAGGCAGGACACAATTGCCATCGGCTTACGAGCTTTCGCAAAGCTCTTCTTATGGATTTCGCTCAGGTTCTCCCACCAAGTATGTCCTATACTCCCGGGACCTGTTTCCTCATTTGAACAAAAGTCACTCCAAAGGGGCCATCCCTTCCCTTTGAGGTACCTTCTAATCTCAACTTGCCAAACGGGACACTGACCTACTCTGCTGCTGGTCGCTGCCACCACGAATTCTTGAGGGTTCATGAGGCGTTCCATTGCCTTCATTGCCATTTTTCCTATCTGTGCTCTCCTTTTAAACTTGGAACGAGGGGTACTAAGGCGGTGCTGTAAACACGGGTACGGCTTTCGCTATTTTCCGGAATACAAACTCACGACAGTTTTTCGCAACAAAATCTATCAGTTTTACCTCATAACCCTGTTAGTTACGCATGCATTGACACACTTCCGAATTATGAGGATGGATCAGAACTGCTTGAATACTTGTGGTTATTTCTGTTCCCAATTGGATTCTAATTTCAAATTTTCGTGTTCTCTCGGAGTGGGGGGCCACTTCTAAATCGAGTCCCGGCGGAGTTGCCACTAAATGTTGCTAATTGTGTTTGTACTTAATTGGCTCTGTTTAATCACCTTGTTCTAGAGTCACCAGGTATCTTTATGATACCACCACGAGGTTCAAGTTCAAGTGCTGATCAATAACTCAATACACCAGTTAGTAAGTTTCAAATCAAAACATATTTATTAAATACACAGTCAATCACTACTCATGCATAAAACACTACTTACTAGACTATCTCTAACACTAAAAGGCCAATACTTAGCTTTGGAAAGGCCCACCAGGTCAGGGAACAATGGGCTTTCATTCGATTCTGAGTCTGCAGGCTTCAAGCTTGTATGGACTAGTAGCTAGGAGCGCCTATCTCGTAGCGTGCATTGACTGGACACTTACTTGGTTGGTGCAGCTGCTAGGCAAGTCTCTCCGAGTTGAGAGTCATGGTCAAGAGTTCTTTGAGAGCTGCCAAGAAGGAAGAATTGAACTTGGGGGCTCTATTTTATAGCCCCCAGGGGTTTCGCGCCCTTTTGGGCGGACCCCGGACTTGGTTCTAATTGATTGGACTAAGTTCCAATCACTTGGATCGATTTCTCCAATACTGGATCTGTTCTCTGATCACTGGGTGGTTCCTATGTGTCCGTTGGCCTTCCTTTGTCCTGGCTCCCGCTGGTGCCAGGGAGTCTGGTTTAGTCTCGATTACTCTTAATGTTGCCAATTGTTCCCGGGGATTGCTCATCAATATGTAGCTGGTTTCAGCTCTGTCTGGGTTTCTGCAAGTTCTAATACACAGGGAACCTTGCATCTGCTTGCTTTCCTGTGCTTGTCCATTTCTCCCTGCATTCTTAACGAACCTCCATTTTAGAATCGGGAAGTGGCTAATCCAGGTGGCTACACCAGATGATGCAGGGACAGCCAGGGCTCGAACCAACTGCTCCTTCATCCTGAGGACCCTATGGGCACCGCTCGGTAGGAGGGAGCGCTGGGTAGCAACCTGGACTGGCAACGGTGGCCACAGCTCCCCGGAGTTCCACCCATCTGATGAGGACGCGCCTCACAGCCAGCACCTGGAAAAGGGCGGCACTGTTGTGCATGTGCCACTGACAAGTGCGCCAGGACCCTCTGGCCCCATAGCCCCCAAATGACGCCACTCAGGCGATGTGGTAAGCAGCTGGCTTCCTCCACCTCTGATGTTCATCCTGGGGAAACACCTCGACAAAGCAGTGGCGCAAGGAAGGTCAAGCACTTTAAGGATCACTGATGGCATTGGAGGGCGAGGGCAGGTGGAGGGGGGTAAGGAGTAGAGTGAATAATGGGGGGAGGGGAAGCCTAGTATTGTGGGGGTTTTGGGGGTTGAGGGAGGGATGGTGGGAATAGTGGGATGGCACCATTGTGAAAGTGGGGCAGTGGTAGACACTTGTAGGAGGAATATTAAAATACCCTCATCACAACCAGCATGACGCCTCAGGCTCTTTGTTCCGTGTTGCGGGCCGACCACAAATCCCAACCGACATGCCCTGGCTGCAGACATGTGCCCAGGACTGGGGCCTATCCTCTGGGTGATCGAACGTTGGCTGCTGCATCTGTGGCACAGCCTCCCACAATGTTCAAGCATCAAGATGTGATTGAGATGCTAGGCAATGGACCTCACCAACTACATGGCCCACCCAGCGCAGGTATCCACTTGGAATATGTGAATTGCTCACTTAACCATGATTGCCAATTCCTGAGTAGCAATAGTCTTCAGCTGCACGGCCAGAGGTCTCCGCAGTCAGCGCCAGTTAAGGGTGGTCAGTGGAGCAGACAGGTAGGGGTTGGGATTGCTCCCCATATGGGAACACATCATCCAGGTTTTGGCATCACAAACCCGGGCACCTTCTCCCCCCCCCCCCCCCCCCCCCCACTAACCGCCCCGCAGGGCTCCCCCAGCCTCGATACCCCAGCTCCCTTGCCAGCCCATTCCCAACCATGGCTGAACCCCACAGTTGCACCCCCCCCCCCCCCCCATCCTGCCGAGTACAGGGGCAGCATGCTCAGTGTTGGCGGGCACATTGCCTGTGAGCGAAGAAGGCTGCTCACTTCCTTGGCTCCCTGCAGCAACCAATACGCCATGTTCACGTTTGACAAAAGGAGTATTAATTCTCCCCGTGTCTGTGTGGGACTCACCCCCACAACGCAAAGATGTGCAGGGTAGGAGGATTGGCCACGCTAAATTGCCCATTACTTGGAAAAAAATTTATAAACAAAAATGGATTTGGAAACAGTTTCAGCAACATTTCAAACTTCTCTCCCTGTCTTCATTAACCCCTATAGTAATAATTACCTACTTTTGCCTTGGGGCATGGACCTTTATTTAAGTCTTGGAAAGTGTAGAGACTTTTGTGTCTTGGGGATCTATTCGTAGAGGGGAGATTCGCCAGTTTTGAAGAGTTGGCTGACAAATTTAAACTGCCCAGTTCTCACGTCTTTCATTACTTTCAAATCGATGATTTTTCCGATAAGTGCTTCCTTTAGCCCCGGCTCTTTCCTTCCTTGCTGGGGAGGGTTTTGTCCTTGGTGCAGCCTGATAAGAGGTCTATTTCAGATCTGTGTGGCTTTATTGATTCTTCAGATCCTGCCCTTTAGATGAGGTGAGGGAGAGGGAACTGGGTTCTGTGCTTACTGATGAGGCTTGGAGGGAAGCCCTCTACAGGGTGAACGCCACTTATCCCTGTGCTTGACTGAGTTAATTCAGTTTTAAGTATTACACAAACCAGTGTTTTTCAAACTTTTTTTCCCGGGGACCAATTCTTACCAACCGGCCAACCTTCGGGACCCATGCCAGCCCATCTTCGTGACACATGCCAACCGACTGTTGTGACCCACAGTGGCCAACCTTCGCGACCCATGCTGCCCGAACCCTGTGCCCCACCATTTTCACTTACCTTTAATGCAACAGGTGAGCCTCACAATCTCACTTGCCTTGTTATTCAGAGTTACATTCCTGTATAGGTTGTTCATCAGAGGTTCTGGAGCTCACACCACCACTGTTTTGTCCTGTTGTGGACGCTCCTGAACACGCTTTTTCCTGCTGTGGATTCTCCTGAGCCACTCTCCGCAGCAGGTTTCATTAACACCCTGGCCTGTTTGTGTCTCTGGCCCTCTCTCCCTTATTACAAAACGATCCATTTTAAATTTTACAGTCCTGATTCTTGTTTGTTGCTAACAAAATGGAGGAATTGCAATCGCGCCCAAAGTACATGACTTTAGTGTTCGGGACGCGCGACCTGTTCTCTGCCATCGTTTCAGGCAGGAAGACTGAATTGAATTTCAAAAAATTCTTCTCCTGGGTTAGCGTGCTGACATGGACATGCACACTGATGAGCGGGGTCGCATGCCACGTGCCCACATTCTGAAAGCTGGTCGAAGCCATAATTTTTAAAGACGGTCACAGCTGGCATTTAAAAAACCCGGCTGCTGCACATAAATTCCCGCAATTTGGAACAATTAATATGCATCCCGAAGTTTGGCTGGCTGGTAAGAATGGGTCCCCGGGAAAAAATGGTTGAAAAACACTGGTCTAATGCATTCTGTGTAATACTTTAAACTGAATTCGACTCAGTCAGGCACAGGGATAAGTGGTGTTCACCCTGTAGAGGGCTTCCCTTCAAGCTTCATCAGTAACCATGGATGGTTCCGTAACCCCTCCGACACTCGCCCACGACCCACCTGCAGGCTGTGACCCCGACTTTGAAAATGACTACATTAGTCCAAAACGAGGATAAGTGGGGTTTTCCAGGATGTGGAAGACAAGTGTGATCATTGCTCACTTGCGCCACCTAACCGTCCTCATGTTTTAATCTTGTTCCAAACTTGCTAGCTTTTGGGTTTCCTTTTTTAATACTATGTCAGAGATCCTTCGGGTTGTTCTGGACCCATGTCCACGAGTAGCCATATTTGGGGTCTCAGATTTACTGGCATTTCACTCGGGGATAAGGGCGGTTATTCTCGCTTTTGCCTCTTGAGGCTTGGTGAATATTGCTTAGTTGGAGGCCTCCCACATCTCCTAGTGCATCTCGCTGGTTGGGTGATTTGTTGTCATTTCTGCATTTTGGAAAAATTAAGGGGTTGTGGGGAGGTTCGACCTGAGGTGGCAACCATTTATCTCCTTTTTTAAAGATTGAGATACTGTTAGCTGTTAGGGGGTTTATAGTGGGGTCAAGTTTTATGTTGCCACTTCGATGAAAGATTTGTATATACATTTGTGACATTGCACTTTTAAATCTTTGCTGTTTGATTTTTTCATAATATGGTTAATGTTTGTTTCTCAAACTTCAATAAATACATTTACAGAAAATAAGATGGCAGAATGTGTTACTGGACGACAAAGGTTAGTACTCAGTGAGAGCTAAACTGAAAAGCATGATACAAATGGCCCCGAAGTTTGGGGTTGTATTTTGTCAAAGCGAGGAAACAAACAACAAAAAGGGGGTCAAGATGGAGTTACTCAGTCGGAGATACAATCTAATTCCTCTTGCATAAACTGATTCTGGTAGACTTAGCATAACATTGTTGTGTTGGTAGCTTCTGGATGCTCAGTGGTTAAAGCACTGGTTTTGTAAACCAGGGGTTAGAACATAGAACAAAGATAAGTACAGCACAGAACAGGCCCTTCGGCCCTCGATGTTGTGCCGCGCAATGATCACCCTACTCAAGCCAACGTATCCACCCTATACCAGTAACCCAACAGCCCCGTAGGTTTCACAGGAGCCGCAGTGATTAGGTTGGTGGGTTTTGAAAATTGAAAGTTACACATGAGCAGCTTGTGGGACTATTTCACATCACTGTTGATTTAATGTTCCAGCGAACAGCAATCAATGTTGATCATTGGCTGAAGAGGTTGCGTGTGTTCCATCTGAAGATGGCATTTTGTCAGAAAAACTTGTTTCTGATGAAAGAGCTGAAGTGAAACTAAAAGGCAAAGGCCTCAGGATAAGCCACGTTACAAAGGCTGCTAACCAGTTTTCCTGGTGGACTAGTGGTTAGGATTTGGTATTCCGCCGCTGCCCGTGTTCGATTCCCAGTCAGAGAATGAAGGTTTAGTACAGACCACCAAACTGAGGGATAGGATCTATTTACATCTGGAAGAAAATAGACTTATCAGTGATAGGCAGCATGGTTTTGTGTAAGGAAGGTCATGTCTTACAAACCTAATAGAATTCTTTGAGGAAGTGACAAAGTTAATTGATGAGGGAAGGGCTGTAGATGTCATATACATGGACTTTAGTAAGGTGTTTGATAAGGTTTCCCATGGCAGGTTGATGGAAAAAGTGAAGTCATATGGGGTTCAGGGTGTACTAGCTAGATGGATAAAGAACTGGCTGGGCAACAGGAGACAAAGTAGTGGTGAAAGGGAGAAGGGTGACTAGTGGTGTTCCACAGGGATCCGTGCTCGGACCACTGCTGTTTATGATCTACATAAATGACCTGGAGGAAGGTATAGGTGGTCTGATTAGCAAGTTTGCAGATGATACTAAGATTGGTGGAGTTGCAGATAGCGAGGAGGACTGTCAGAGAATACAACAAAATATAGATAGATTGGAGAGTTGGGCAGAGAAATGGCAGATGGAGCTCAATCCAGGCAAATGCGTGGTGATGCATTTTGGAAGATCTAATTCAAGAGCGGACTATATGGTCAATGGAAGGGTCTTGGGGAAAATTGATGTACAGAGAGATCTGGGAGTTCAGGTCCATTGAACCTTGATGGTGGCAACGCAGGTCGATAGAGTGGTCAAGAAGGCATACAGCATGCTTGCCTTCATCGGACGGGGTATTGAGTACAAGAGTTGGCAGGTCATGTTACAGTTGTATAGGACTTTGGTTCGGCCACATTTGGAATACTGCGTGCAGTTCTGGCCGCCACATTACCAGAAGGATGTGGATGCTTTGGAGAGGGTGCAGAGGAGGTTCACCAGGATGTTGCCTGGTATGGAGCGTGCTAGCTATGAAGAAAGGTTGAGTAGATTAGGATTGTTTTCGTTGGAAAGACGGAGGTTGAGGGGGGACCTGATTGAGGTCTACAAAATTATGAGAGGTATGGACATGGTGGATAGCAACAAGCTTTTCCCAAGAAAAGGGGTCACAAGGGGGTCACGATTTCAAGGTGAGAGGGGGAAAGTTTAAGGAAGATGTGCGTGGAAAGTTTTTTACACAGAGGGTGCTGGGTGCCTGGAACGCTTTACCAGCGGAGGTGGTAGAGGCAGGCACGATATCATCATTTAAGAGGCATCTAGACAGGTATATGAACGGGCGGGAACAGAGGGAAGTAGACCGTGGAAAATAGGAGACAGGTTTAGATAAAGGATCTGGATCGGCGCAGGCTGGGAGGGCCGAAGGGCCTGTTCCTGTGCTGTAATTTTCTTTGTTAACTGAACTGGAAATCCTTCCGAATGGAAAACAGCTCTGTCAGAATCAGTGGAGTGACATTTGTCGTTTTACATAAAATGTCACGTGCAGCAGGATGAGAACAAATACAGAGGCAGGAAGAAAAGGACAGAGATAGGCTGTAAAGAGGTAGAGATGTTGATCCAAGGTAAAATCTGGGTGGTAAGCCAGATTTTATCATTTACATTCACAGAAATATCTCCCAGTTCTGGGTTCAAGTCACGGATGAGATGTTAACAAAACCTCTCTTGGAGACAGCACGATGGCCCAGTGGTTAGCACTGCTGCCTCACAGCGCCGAGGTCCCAGTTTCAATCCCGGCTCTGGGCCATTGTCCCTGTGGAATTTGCATTTTCCCTGTGCTTGTGTGGGTTTCGTCCCCATAACCCAAATGTGTGCAGGGTAGGTGGATTGGCCACGCTAAATTGCCCCTTAATCGGAAAAATGAATTGGGTAATCTAAATTTTTTTTTAAATTGACTCAGTCCCATAAAGTCACAGGAGCCCAGAGAGTTTCACTCACTCGGGGATTGTGTAAAAGCTGCTCGGAGGTTAACCTAGCGGGATATAACCTACATGTATTTTCCTGACCCGTGCTCAGTGTATTGGGAGGGTTGACCGGGTTGGAGCAACTTGTGTCCCAGGAATGAGCAGTAGCTCACTGATTGAAGCTGCATCACTTTCTACTGGCAGTGGGTGGATTGGAGAGTGCGGGGCTGCAATATTGCTGCTTTTCTGACTTCAAAAATAACTTCAATTTCTAATGGATTAGATATAGGTGAAATACTGTGTTTCCTCAAGGTAACTGCAGCCCCCCCACCCCAGATCCTTTTTCTGTATTGCAGCTCAGTAGAACTCAACAATTCCAGATGCTGTCCACAGGGGAGTTCTCATAGTGCAGTGGGATCAACATTCCTGCTTTAACTATCACCAAAAGTAACTAGATTGATCGGTTAGTCTGATTCCGGTTTGTGGAATCTTACTGTGCACAAACGGTTGTCATAAAACAGGAATAACTTGTATTTATTTAGGGGCTGTTTAGCACACTGGGCTAAATCACTGGCTTTGAAAGCAGGCCAAGGCAGGCCAGCAGCACGGTTCGATTCCCGTAACAGCCTCCCCGAACAGGCGCCGGAATGTGGCGACTAGGGGCTTTTCACAGTAACTTCATTGAAGCCTACTCGTGACAATAAGCGATTTTCATTTTTCATATAGAATATGTTTAATGTAATAAAACATCCCAAAGTGCCTCAGAGGAGTTTCATAAAGAAAACTTTGACACTGAGTCACATGGGGCAATATTAGGGTAAATGAGACAAAACTTGGATTGGAGAGGCAGATTTTAGCAAACATCTTTAATCAGGAGGGCTGTTGGAAAGGTAAGTTTTCCTGTTTTACAAACTTACCTTGCAGGAGCAGTGCTTGGGAGGAGCTGAGCGGGAGTGGTCGAATTGCGCTCTGGGAAGGTGAGTGAACTGATATATTTGGGCAGCGGCTAAACCCGAGACACTACACATGTAGTGTCTCCCACCCGCCCTCCTCCTCTAACCAAAAAAAAAAGACTGTGGTGATAAGGAGCAGCGGCCTTCAGATTTTCGGCAGGAGCAGTAACCAGGGGTCTGTTGGAAAGGTAAGTTTACCTCTTCAAAACTTTAAAAACTTATCTTGAAGAGTGACATCACAGCAAAGCAGTGACCCGATTGGCTGGTAAGGAAAGTGCTCCAATTAGCAGTAGCTGGGAGAAATTTAACTCTTCGTGTGTTGGTAAGTATTGTGATTGGTAAGTAAAATCTTTATTCCTTTCACTTATTGATCATTTGATATTATATTTGCAGTCAGTTAAGGTAAAGGGTAAAAATGGCAGGAGATCCCAGACCTGTGTTATGCGCCTCGTGTCAATGTGGGAGTTCAGGGACACAGCCGATGCCCCTGACTCCTTCATGTGCGGGAAGTATGTCCAGCTGCAGCTCCTGTTAGACCGCATGATGGCTTTGGAGCTGCGGATGGACTCACTTTGGAGCATCCGCGATGCTGAGGAGGTCGTGGATAGCAAGGTGAATTGGTCACACCGCAGATTAGGATTGGTGAGGGAGACAGGGAATGGGTGACCAAAAGGTAGAGAAAGAGCAGGAAGGCAGCGCAGGTGTCCCCTGTGGTCATCTCCCTCCAAAACAGGTATACCGTTTTGGATACTGTTGGGGGAGATGACTCACCAGGGGAAGGCAGTAGTAGCCAGGCTAATGGCACCGAGGCTGGCTCTGCTGCACAGAAGGGCGGGAAAGAGACTGGCAGGGCTATAGTCATAGGGGATTCAATCGTAAGGGGAGTAGACAGGCATTTCTGTGGTCGAAAACGAGACTCCCAAATGGTATGTTGCCTCCCGGGTGCACGGGTCAGGAATGTCTCAGATCAGCTACAGGACATACTGAAGGGGGAGGTGAACAGCCAGATGTCGTGGTGCATATAGGCACCAACGATATTGGTAAAAAACGGGATGAGGTCCTACAATCAGAATTTAGGGAGTTAGGAGATAAGTTAAAAAGTAGGACCTCAAAGGTAGTAATCTCAGGATTGCTACCAGTGCCACGAGACAGTCAGAGTAAAAATTCAAGAATAGTCAGAATGAATACGTGGCTTGAGAGATGGCGCAGCAGGGAGGGGTTCCGATTTTTGGGACATTGGAACCGGTTCTGGGGGCGGTGGGACCATTACAAACTGGATGGTCTACACCTGGGCAGGACTGGAACCAATGTCCTAGGGGGTGCTTTTGCTAACACTGTTGGGGAGGTTTTACACTAATGTGGCAGGGGGATGGGAACCAGATTAGGAAGTTAGAGGTTAGTAAAGAGGCAGCAACGAAAGCCAGTAAGGTACTAGGTAATAAACTAAATGTGACTAAGGGGAAGAGTAGACAGGGAAGAGATGATGAACGCAAAGGGACAGGTGGTCTGAGGTGCATTTGTTTTAATGCGAGAAGTGTAGCAGGTAAGGCAGATGAATTTAGGGCTTGGATCAGTACCTGGGCATATGATGTTATTGGTATTACTGAGACTTGGTTGAGGGAAGGGCAGGACTGGAAACTGAATATCCCAGGGTATAGATGCTTCAGGAGGGATCGAGAGGGAGGTAGAAGGGGTGGAGGAGTTGCATTATTAGTCAGAGATGATATCACAGCTGTGATTAAGGAGGGCACTGTGGAGGATTCAAGCACTGAGGCAATATGGGTAGAGCTAAGAAATAGGAAGGATGCAGTAACATTGTTGGGAATTTACTACAGGCCTTCCAAAAGCGAGCATGAAGTAGAGGTACAAATATGCAGACAGATTATAGAAAAATGTAGGAGCAATAGGGTGGTTGTGATGGGAGATTTTAACTTCCCCAACATTGAATGGGACTCGTGTAGTGTTGGAGGCGTAGATGGAGCAGTTTGTAAGGAGCATCCAGGAGAGATTTCTGGAGCAGTATGTAAATAGTCCATCTCGGGAAGGGGCCATATTGGACCTGGTATTGGGGAATGATCCGGCCAGGTGGTTGAAGTTTCAGTCGGTGATTACTTTGGGAATAGCGATCACAATTCCGTAAGTTTCAAAATACTCATGGACAAAGACGAGAGTGGTCCTAAACTTTAGGAAGAGTGCTAAATTGGGGAAAGGCCGAGTATAACAAAGCTCGGCAGGAGCTAGGGAATGTGGACTGGGAGCAGCTGTTTAAGGGTAAATCCATATTTGAGATGTGGGAGTCTTTTGAGGAAAGGTTGATTAGAGTGCAGGACAGACATGTCCCTGTGAAAATGAGGGATAGAAATGGCAAGATTAGGGAACCATGAATGATGGGTGGAATTGTGAGACTAGCTAAGATGAAAAAGGAAGCATACATAAGATCGAGGCAACTCAAAACTGATGAAGCTTTGGAGGAATATCGAGGAAGTAGGACGAATCTCAAACGCACATTAAAGTGGGCCAAAAGGGGTCATGAAATATCTTTGGCTAACACGGTTAAGGAAAATCCCAAAGCCTTTTATTCGTAGATAAGGAGCAAGAGGGTAACTAGAGAAAGGATTGGCCCACTCAAAGACAAAAGAGGGAATTTATGCATGGAGTCAGAGGAAATGGGTGAGATTCTTAATGAGTACTTTGCATCGGTATTCACCAAGGATAGGGACATGACGTATGTTGAGGCTAGGGATGGATGTTTAAATACTCTCGGTCAAGTCATCATAAGGTAAGGGGATGTTTTGGGTATTCTAAAAGACATTAAGGTGGACAAGTCCCCAGGACAGGATGGGATCTATCCCAGGTTACTGAGGGAAGCGAGGGTCGAAATAGCTGGGGCCTTAACAGATATCTTTGCAGCATCCTTGAGCACGGGTGAGGTCCCGGAGGACTGGAGAATTGGTAATGTTGTCCCTTTGTTTAAGAAGGGTACCAGGGATAATCCAGGGAATTATGGACCTGTGAGCTTGACGTCAGTGGTAGGCAAACTGTTGGAGAAGATACTGAGGGATAGGATCTATTCACATTTGGAAGAAAATAGACTTATCAGTGATAGGCAGCATGATTTTGTGCAGGGAAGGTCATGTCTTACAAACCTAATAGAATTCTTTGATAAAGTGACAAAGTTAATTGATGAGGGAAGGGCTGCAAATGCCATATTAGGGTCAATCAAGGATAGTAGTGGAAAGTTGTGTGTGGAATCAGAGGAGATAAGGGAAGCGTTAAATTGATATTTTTCGCCAGTGTTTCCACTGGAGAAAGACAATGTTGTTGAGGACAATACTCAGGTACAGTCGACCAGGCTAGATGGGATTGAGGTTCACAAGGAGGAGGTGTTAGCAATTTTGGAAAGTGTAAAAATAGATAAGTCCCCTGGGCCAGATGGGATTTATTCTAGGATTCTCTGGGAAGCTAGGGTGGAGATTGCAGAGCCTTTGTCCTTGATCTTTATGTCGTCTTTGTCGACAGGAATAGTGTCGGAAGACTGGAGGATAGCAAATGTTGTCCCCTTGTTCAAGAAGGGGAGTAGAGACAACCCTGGTAATTATAGACCTGTGAGCCTTACTTCGGTTGTGGGTAAAATGTTGGAAAAGGTTATAAGAGATAGGGTTTATAATCATCTTGAAAAGAACAAGTTGATTAGCGATACTCAACACGGTTTTGTGAAGGGTAGGTCATGCCTCACAAACCTTATTGAGTTTTTTGAGAAGGTGACCAAACAGGTGGATGAGGGTAAAGCGGTTGATGTGGTGTATATGGATTTCAGTAAGGCGTTTGATAAGGTTCCGCACGGTAGGCTATTGCAGAAAATACGAAAGTATGGGATTGAAGGTGATTTAGCGGTTTGGATCAGTAATTGGCTAGCTGAAAGAAGACAGAGGGTGGTGGTTGATGGCAAATGTTCACCCTGGAGTTCAGTTACTAGTGGTGTACCACAAGGATCTGTTTTGGGGCCACTGCTGTTTGTCATTTTTATAAATGACCTGGAAGAGGGTGTAGAAGGATGGGTTAGTAAATTTGCAGATGACACGAAGGTCGGTGGAGTTGTGGATAGTGCTGAAGGATGTTATAGGTTACAGAGGGACATAGAAAAGCTGCAGAGCTGGGCTGAGAGGTGGCAGATGGAGTTTAATGCGGAAAAGTGTGAGGTGGTTCACTTTGTAAGGAGTAACAGGAATGCAGAGTACTGGGCTAATGGCAAGATTCTTGGTAGTGTAGATGAACAGAGAGATCTCGGCAGCCAGGTACATAAATCCCTGAAAGTTGCCACCCAGGTTAATCGGGCTGTTAAGAAGGCGTATGGTGTGCTAGCCTTTATCAGTAGGGGGATTGAGTTTTGGAGTCACGAGGTCATGCTGCAGCTGTACAAAACTCTGGTGCGGCCGCACCTGGAGTACTGCGTGCAGTTCTGGTCACCATATTATAGGAAGGATGTGGAATCTTTGGAAAGGGTTCAGAGGAGATTTACTAGGATGTTGCCTGGTATGGAGCGAAGGTCTTACGAGGAAAGGCTCAGGGACTTGAGGTTGTTTTTGTTAGAGAGGAGAAGGCTGAGAGGTGACTTAATAGAGACATATAAGATAGTCAGAGGGTTAGATAGGGTGGACAGTGAGAGTCTTTTTCCTCGGATGGTGATGACCAACACGAGGGGACATAGCTTTAAATTGAGGGGTGGTAGATATAGGACAGATTCCAGAGGCAGTTTCTTTACTCAGATAGTAGGGGTGTGGAACGCCCTGCCTGCAACAGTAGTAGACTCGCCAAATTTAAGGGCATTTAAGTGATCACTGGATAGACATATGGATGAAAATGGAATAGTGTAGGTCAGATAGGATCAGATGGTTTCACGGGTCGCCGCAACATCGAGAGCCGAAGGGCCCGTACTGCGCTGTAATGTTCTATGTTCTATATACACGGACTTCAGTAAGGCGTTTGATAAAGTTTCCCATGGCAGGTTGATGGAAAAAGTGAAGTCATATGGGGTTCAGGGTGTACTAGCTAGCTGGATAAAGAACTGGCTGGGCAACAGGAGACAGAGAGTAGTGGTGGAAGGGAGTGTCTCAAAATGGAGAACGGTGACTAGTGGTGTTCCACAGGGATCTGTGCTCGGACCACTGTTGTTTGTGATCGAACATAGAACATTACAGCGCAGTACTGATATACATAAATGATCTGGAGGAAGGTATAGATGGTCTGATTAGCAGGTTTGCAGATGATACTAAGATTGGTGGAGTTGCAGATAGCGAGGAGGACTGTCAGAGAATAGAGCAAAATATAGATAGATTGGAGAGTTGGGCAGAGAAATGACAGATGGAGTTCAATCCAGGCAAATGCGAGGTGATGCATTTTGGAAGATCTAATTCAAGAGCGGACTATATGGTCAATGGGAGGGTCCTGGGGAAAATTGATGTACAGAGAGATCTGGGGTTTCAGGTCCATTGTACCCTGAAGGTGGCAACACAGGTTGATAGAGTGGTCAAGAAGGCATACAGCATGCTTGCCTTCTTCGGACTGGGTATTGAGTACAAGAGTCGGCAGGTCATGTTACAGTTGTGTAGGACTTTGGTTAGGCCACATTTGGAATACTGCGTGCAGTTCTGGTCGCCACATTACCAGAAGGATGTGGATGCTTTTAAGAGGGTGCAGAGGAGGTTCACCAGGATGTTGCCTGGTATGGAGCGTGCTAGCTATGAAGAAACGTTGAAGAGGTTTAAACTAATTTAGCAGGGGCATGGGAACCTGGATTGTAGTTTTGGGGTACGGGAGATTGAGAGTATAGAGGTCAGGAGCACAGATTTGACTTCGCAGGAGGGTGCCAGTGTTCAGGTAGGTGGTTTGAAGTGTGTCTACTTCAATGCCAGGAGTATACGAAATAAGGTAGGGGAACTGGCAGCATGGGTTGGTACCTGGGACTTCGATGTTGTGGCCATTTCAGAGACATGGATAGAGCAGGGACAGGAATGGTTGTTGCAGGTTCCGGGGTTTAAGTGTTTTAGTAAGCTCAGAGAAGGGGGCAAAAGAGGTGGAGGTGTGGCGCTGCTAGTCAAGGACAGTATTACGGTGGCGGAAAGGATGCTAGATGGGGACTCTTCTTCCGAGGTAGTATGGGCTGAGGTGAGAAACAGGAAAGGAGAGGTCACCCTGTTGGGAGTTTTCTATAGGCCACCTAATAGTTCTAGGGATGTAGAGGAAAGGATGGCGAAGATGATTCTGGAAAAGAGCGAAAGTAACAGGGTAGTTGTTATGGGAGACTTTAACTTTCCAAATATTGACTGGAAAAGATATAGTTCGAGTACATTAGATGGGTCGTTCTTTGTACAACGTGTGCAGGAGGGTTTCCTGACACAATATGTTGACAGGCCAACAAGAGGCGAGGCCACATTGGATTTGGTTTTGGGTAATGAACCAGGCCAGGTGTTAGATCTGGAGGTAGGTGAGCACTTTGGAGACAGTGACCACAATTCGGTGACCTTTACGTTAGTGATGGAAAGGGATAAGTATACCCCGCAGGGCAAGAGTTATAGCTGGGGGAAGGGCAATTATGATGCCATTCGACATGACTTAGGATGTGTAGGTTGGAGAAGTAGGCTGCAAGGGTTGGGCACACTGGATATGTGGAGCTTGTTCAAGAAACAGCTATTGCGTGTTATTGATAAGTACGTACCAGTCAGGCAGGGAGGAAGGGGTAGAGCGAGGGAACCGTGGTTTACCAAAGAAGTGGAATCTCTTGTTAAGAGGAAAAAGGAGGCCTATATGAAGATGAGGCTTGAAGTTGCAGTTGAGGCACTTGATAGTTACAAGGAAGCGAGGAAGGATCTAAAGAGAGAGCTAAGACGAGCAAGGAGGGGACATGAGAAGTCTTCGGCAGGTAGGATCAAGGAAAACCCAAAAGCTTTCTATAGGTATGTCAGGAATAAAAGAATGACGAGGGTAAGAGTAGGGCCAGTCAAGGACAGTGGTGGGAAGTTGTGTGTGGAGGCTGAGGAGATAAGCGAGACAGGAAAAAGATAATGTTGTGGAGGAGAATGCTGAGACCCAGGCTATTAGAATAGATGGCATTGAGGTGCGTCGGGAAGAAGTGTTGGCAATTCTGGACAAGGTGAAAATAGATAAGTCCCCGGGGCCTGATGGGATTTATCCTAGGATTCTCTGGGAAGCCAGGGAAGAGATTGCTGAGCCTTTGGCGTTGATTTTTATGCTATCATTGGCTGCAGGAATAGTGCCAGAGGACTGGAGGATAGCAAATGTGATCCCTTTGTTCAAGAAGGGGAGTAGAGATAACCCCGGTAACTATAGGCCGGTGAGCCTCACGTCTGTTGTGGGTAAAGTCTTGGAGAGGATTATAAGAGATACGATTTATAATCATCTAGATAGGAATAATATGATTAGGGATAGTCAGCATGGTTTTGTGAAGAGTAGGTCATGCCTCACAAACCTTATCGAGTTCTTTGGGAAGGTGACTGAACAGGTAGACAAGGGTAGAGCAGTTGATGTGGTGTATATGGATTTCAGTAAAGCGTTTGATAAGGTTCCCAACGGTCGGCTATTACAGAAAATACGGAGGCTGGGGATTGAGGGTGATTTAGAGATGTGGATCAGAAATTGGCTAGTTGAAAGAAGACAGAGAGTGGTGGTTGATTTCAAATGTTCAGAATGGAGTTCAGTTACGAGTGGCGTACCACAAGGATCTGTTCTGGGGCCGTTGCTGTTTGTTATTTTTATAAATGACCTAGAGGAGGGCACAGAAGGTTGGGTGAGTAAATTTGCAGACGACACTAAAGTCGGTGGAGTTGTAGACAGTGTGGAAGGATGTTGCAGGTTACAGAGGGACATAGATAAGCTGCAGAGCTGGGCTGAGAGGTAGCAAATGGAGTTTAATGTAGAGAAGTGTGAGGTGATTCACTTTGGAAAGAGTAACAGGAATGCGGACTATTTGGCTAATGGTAAAATTCTTGGTCGTGTAGATGAGCAGAGGGATCTTGGTGTCCATGTACATAGATCCCTGAAAGTTGCCACCCAGGTTGATAGGGTTGTGAAGAAGGCCTATGGTGTGTTGGCCTTTATTGGTAGAGGGATTGAGTTCCGGAGCCATGAGGTTATGTTGCAGCTGTACAAAACTCTGGTGCGGCCGCATTTGGAGTATTGCGTACAGTTCTGGTCGCCTCATTATAGGAAGGACGTGGAAGCTTGAGCTTTGGAACGGGTGCAGAGGAGATTTACCAGGATGTTGCCTGGTATGGAGGGAAAATCTTGTGAGGAAAGGCTGATGGACTTGAGGTTGTTTTTGTTAGAGAGAAGAAGGTTAAGAGGTGACTTAATAGAGGCATACAAAATGATCAGAGGGTTAGGCAGGGTGGACAGTGAGAGCCTTCTCCCGCGGATGGAGGTGGCTAGCACGAGGGGATATAGCCTTAAATTGAGGGGTAATAGATATAGGACAGAGGTCAGAGGTAGGTTTTTTACGCAAAGAGTGGTGAGGCCGTGGAATGCCCTACCTGCAACAGTAGTGCACTCGCCAACATTGAGGGCATTTAAAAGTTTATTGGATAAGCATATGGATGATAATAGCATAGTGTAGGTTAGAT
Organism: Scyliorhinus canicula; assembly: GCF_902713615.1. Lineage (NCBI taxonomy): Eukaryota > Metazoa > Chordata > Chondrichthyes > Carcharhiniformes > Scyliorhinidae > Scyliorhinus > Scyliorhinus canicula. The sequence goes on along the minus strand of NC_052162.1, from coordinate 105,013,289 downwards.
GGCCTTTAGTTTTTGACTTCCCATGTCGGTGCAACATCGTGGGCCGAAGGGCCTGTACTGCGCTGTATCGTTCTATGTTCTATGTTGAGTAGATTAGGATTGTTTGCGTTGGAAAGACGGAGGTTGAGGGGGGACCTGATTGAGGTCTACATAATTATGAGAGGTCTGGAGAGGGTGGATAACAACAAGCTTTTTCCAAGAGTGGGGGTGTCAATTACAAGGGGTCACGATTTCAAGGTGAGAGGGGGAAAGTTTAAGGGAGATGTGCGTGGAAAGTTTTTTACGCAGAGGGTGGTGGGTGCCTGGAACGCTTTGCCAGCAGAGGTGGTAGAGGCGGGCACGATAACATCATTTAAGATGCATCTAGACAGATATATGAACGGGCGGGGAACAGAGGAAAGCAGACCTTGGAAAATAGGGGACAGGTTTAGATAAAGGATCTGGATCGGCGCAGGCTGGGAGGGCCGAAGGGCCTGTTCCTGTGCTGTAATTTTCTTTGTTGTAGGAGAGAGAGGTGGAGAGGTTTAGAACATAGAACATAGAACGATACAGCGCAGTACAGGCCCTTCGGCCCTCGATGTTGCACCGACATGGAAAAAATCTAAAGGGAATTTCAGAGCTTCACACCGAGGCACGGCCACAGTGTAGTAATTAAAACCAAGGATGGTCAAGAGGCCAGACCGAGCAGTGCAGAGCTCTCAGAGGGTTGTGTGCCTGGAGATTACAGAGATAGGGAGGGACGAGGCCATGGAGGGATTTGAAAACCAGGATGTGAATTTTAAAATCGAGGCATTGCTTAGCCCAGAGAGCCAATGTATGTCAGGGGTGATGGGTGATTGAGACTTGGTGTGAGAAAGCACACGGGCAGCAGGGGTGATTGGATGCTCTCATGTTCTTGTGTGGGGTGGGGTGAATGTGAGAGGTTGCCCAGGAATGTATTGGAACCATATGGTCATGAATGAGGGTTTGAGCAGCAGATGAGTTGGGGTGGGGTGGAGACAATCGGCATTACTGAGATTGAAATAGCTAGTATTTATAATAATAATCTTTATTGTCATAAGTAGGCTTACATTAACACTGCAATGAAGTTACTGTGAAAAGCCCCTAGTCGCCACATTCCGGCTGGTTTTCAAATCCTGGTTTTCAAATCCCTCCATGGCCTCGTCCCTCCCTATCTCTGTAATCTCCAGGCACACAACCCTCTGAGAGCTCTGCACTGCTCGGTCTGGCCTCTTGACCATCCTTGGTTTTAATTACACTACACTGTGGCCGTGCCTCGGTGTGAAGCTCTGAAATTCCCTCCCTAAACCTCTCCACCTCTCTCTCCTACAACAAAGAAAATTACAGCACAGGAACAGGCCCTTCGGGTACATGGGGAGAGAATTCAGAATGTCCAAATTACCTAACAACATGTCTTTCGGGAATTGTGGGAGGAAACCGGAGCACCCGGAAGAAACCTACGCAGACACGGGGAGAACGTGCAGAGTCCGCACAGTGACCCAAGCTGGGATGAACCTAGGACCCTGGCTCTGTGAAGCAACAGTGCTAACCACTGTTCTACCGTGCCGGCCATTAATTAGTGATGGAGTGTAACATTATCCCCATGTTTGCGCGTCTCACCCCCACAACCCAAAGATGTGCAGGCTAGGTGGATTAGCCACGCTAAATTGTCCCTTAAGTGGAAAAAAAGAATTGGGTACTCTAAATTTTAAAAAAATAGTGATGGTGCAGCTATGTGGTCGGAAACTCATCCTGGGGTTAAACATCGAGATTGTGAAGTGTGGTTCAGCCTCCAACAGGTGGTGAGGTAGAGATGGCCGTTGTCAGTGTAGATGTGGAAATTAGCACAGTGCTTTTGGGCTAGTGACAGCATTGAGATAAGAAATAGGAGGGGCCCAGGATAGATCCTCAGGGGACACCAAGTACAAGGACTTTGGAGAGGAAAGGGAGGCTGGAGATGGGCTAAGTGTTTGGAAAGATAATGGCGTCATTTCTTTTTTAGGATGGGCGATGTTTATGGATTTAATGGTGAGAGGGACAGTACTAGAGGAGAAAGAAGGTAATGCTATGCTCACACGGAGAAGTTGGATGATCAGCAGTATAGTGGGAATCGGGTCGATGGAGCAGCAGGTTGATCTCACAGCAAGATGAGCGCTGTGAGGGCATGGGGAGATGGGAGAGAAACTGGAGAAAGATGTGGGTTCAAGGCTTGGACAAGAGGCAGTATTTCCTGGTGGACTAGTGGAAGGGAGGGAAGGAGCAGAGGCAGCTGATCAGATTGTCCCAACTTCAGAAACAAAGAAGCTCCATGAGCTCCTCGCGATTTTTGGATATGAGGATGGAGGAGACAGGGAGAACCCTTCAAAAGAAACTAGCTTGTGCTCCAGTTCATAAATACAATTAACACAAAGCTGATTTCTTTGACTCTTATCAGAAATTAACACATCAGCAGACCCCAATGAACATGGTTCAATTCTGGATTTCATTAACAGCAACATACATATACTAAGGTTGCTTGTGAACCCGCTGGTGTTTCAGCAGGTGAGATGACTGAGTGAATCCCATGCCACACTTAGAGCAGGTGAATGGTCTCTCCCCAGTGTGAACTCGCAGGTGTACAGTGAGGTGAGCTGATCGCCTGAACCCAGTCCCACACTGAGAGCACCTGAACGGTCTCTCTTCAGTGTGAATATGTTGATGGCGCAACAGTTCCCCAGAACTTTTGAAGCACTTCTCACAGTCTGGGCATTTAAAAGGTCTCTCATCAGTGTGAACTAGCTGATGTTTCAGCAGGGTGGATGAATGACTGAATCCTTTCCCACATGTGGGGCAGATAAATGGTCTCTCTCCAGTGTGACTGCGTCGATGAGTTTCCAGGTCAGAGGGGGAACCAAATCCCTTCCCACAGTCCCCACATTTCCATGGTTTCTCCGCATTGTGACGGCGCTTGTGTCTTGACAGGGCAGATGATTGGCTGAATTCTCGTCCACACACAGAACATGTGTACGGTACCTCCCCACTGTGAACGATGCTTTCTCTTTCCATGTTCAAAATCCGATGATATTCAGGTTATGATAAATTGGGCGACTGTCAGATCCTGATGTGATGTTTGGTTTCAGTTTCCCGACTGCAAATCGTCTCCTTCTAATACCCTGTGAAATTGATGTAAAACAGAAAAAAGGGAGTGAGAGAGGCCCACAAAAACACAAAGGCAGATTGTGAAATTGAGCTGAATGAATCTGGTAACTTGTGGCACGAGGAAAAAGTTACCATAAAAGCTGCTGGATTGTTGTAAAAACCCAACTGGTTCACTAACATCCTTCATGGAAGGTAACCTGCCGCCCGCTCTGGGCCTGCACAGGTCTGTGGTGCCTGTGGTAGGGCAGAAAAAGAGAGGTGCTAGCAGCAGGCGATGAAGGAGAGAGATTTTATAAATCTACAGCTCAACCACATCTTTGTTAGGATCTCCAAAACCTCAATCTCCATCCCCTAAAAGGACGAGGGTGGCAGGTGAATGTAAACAGCTCCAAGTTCCCCTGTAAGTCACACAGCTTGCGGATACCCAATACTGTTGAACAGAAATAATCATTTTAAATGTTGGAAAGACAAAGCCATTGTCTTCTGTCCCGACTACAAATTCCACTCCCTAGTCAATGAGTCCCAGGATGAAATATTTCACCCCCAGCTGTTTCTGACCACAAACCTGTGCCATCTCCAAGGCTGCCTAACAAAGAACAAAGAAAAGTACAGCACAGGAACAGGCCCTTCGGCCCTCTAAGCCTGTGCCGACCATGCTGCCCGTCTAACTAAAATCTTCTACATTTCGTGGGCCCGTATCCCTCCATTCCCATCCTATTCATGTATGTCAAGATGCCCCTTAAATGTCACTATTGTCCCTACTTCCACCACCTCCTCCGGCAGCGAGTTCCAGGCACCCACTACCCTCTGTGTAAAAAAACTTGCCTCGTACATCTCCTCTAAACCTTGTCCCTTGCACCTTAAACCTATGCCCCCTAGTAATTGACCCCTCTACCCTGGGGAAAAGCCTCTGACTATCCACTCTGTCTATGCCCCTCATAACTTTGTAGACCTCTATCAGTTCGCCCCTCAACCTCCATCGTTCCAGTGAGAACAAACCGAGTTTATTCAACCGCTCCTCATAGCTAATGCCCTCCATACCAGGCAACATACTGGTAAATCTCTTCTGCACCCTCTCTAAAGCCTCCGCATCCTTCTGGTAGTGTGGCGACCAGAATTGAACACTGTACTCCAAGTGTGGCCTAACTAAGGTTCTATACATAGAACATAGAACAGTACAGCACAGAACAGGCCCTTCGGCCCTCAATGTTGTGCCGAGCCATGATCACCCTACTCAAACCCACGTATCCACCCTATACCCGTAACCCAACAACCCCCCCCCCCTCCCTAACCTTACTTTTATTAGGACACTACGGGCAATTTAGCATGGCCAATCCACCTAACCCGCACATCTTTGGACTGTGGGAGGAAACCGGAGCACCCGGAGGAAACCCACGCACACAGGGGGAGGACGTGCAGACTCCACACAGACAGTGACCCAGCCGGGAATCGAACCTGGGACCCTGGAGCTGTGAAGCATTTATGCTAACCACCATGCTACCCTGCTGCCCCTACCCAGCTGCAACATGACTTGCCAATTCTTATACTCAATGCCCAGGCCAATGAAGGCAAGCATGCCGTATGCCTTCTTAACTACCTTCTCCTCCTGTGTTGCCCCTTTCAGTGACCTGTGGACCTGTACACCTAGATCTCTCTGACCATCAATACTCTTGAGGGTTCTACCATTCACTGTATACTTCCTACCTGCATTAGACCTTGCAAAATGCATTACCTCACATTTGTCCGCCCAAGTCTCCAAACAATCTAAATTCTGCTGTATCTTCTGACAGTCCTCATCGCTATCCGCAATTCCACCTACCTTTGTGTCGTCTGCAAACTTACTAATCAGACCAGTTACATTTTCCTCCAAATCATTTATATATACTACGAACAGCAAAGGTCCCAGCACTGATCCTGCGGAACACCACTAGTCACAGCCTTCCAAATAGAAAAGCACCCTTCCATTGCTACTCTCTGCCTTCTATGACCTAGGTAAGAAGTCTTACAACACCAGGTTAAAGTCCAACAGGTTTGTTTCATACACGAGCTTTCGGAGCGCAGCTCCTTCCTCAGGTGAATATTCAGGATTCACCTGAGGAAGGAGCTGCGCTCCGAAAGCTTGTGTTTGAAACAAACCTGTTGGACTTTAACCTGGTGTTGTAAGGCTTCTTACTGTGCTCACCCCAGTCCAACGCTGGCATCTCCACTTCTATGACCTAGCCAGTTCTGTATCTACCTTGCCAGCTCACCCCTGATTCTGTGTGACTTCACCTTTTGTACCAGCCTATTTCCACCACAGTAACCGTCTCTCGACTTTGCCCCATCTCAGTTCATTTTTCTGAATCCCATATCCAACCTTTTGTGACCACCAGTTTTGACAATCCCATCAAACCTCTGCCAGCCTCCCAGATTCAATATTTCAGAAAATTTTAATTCAAAAAATCTGTTTGCGGGATGCATCCGAGCATTAGCCTGGGCCTCTGAATCAGTCCATTGAGATAACCAAGATGCTATCCAAATATCTTCTGCTCTGAGTTCCATTCACTCACTTATCAACCTATCCTCACTGATCTACAGACTCCCAGTTAATCAGCAACTCAATTTATAATTCTCATCCTTCTCTTCCATATAGTGACAAAGTGATTAGCAATGCTGCCTCACAGCACCAGGGACCTGGGTTTGATTCCAACCTCGGGTGACTGTGTTGAATTTTCACATTCTCCCATGTCTATGTGGGTTACTGTCAGATGTTCTGGTTTCCTCCACAGTCCAAAGATGTGGTCAGGTAGATTGGCCATGCTAAATTGCCCCCAAGGATGGTGGATTGGGCCTAGGTCTTTCAAAGGGTTGATGCAGACTCAATGGGCCTAATGGCTTCCTCAGTGAAAAATGGAACCATAGAACATAGAACAGTACAGCACAGAACAGGCCCTTCGGCCCTCGATGTTGTGCCCAACAATGATCACCCTACTTAAACCCACGTAACCCGTATACCCGTAACCCAACAATCCCCCCATTAACCTTACACTACGGGCAATTTAGCATGGCCAATCCACCTAACCCGCACATCTATGGACTGTGGGAGGAAACCGGAGCACCCGGAGGAAACCCACGCACACACGGGGAGGACGTGCAGACTCCACACAGACAGTGACCCAGCCGGGAATCGAACCTGGGACCCTGGAGCTGTGAAGCATTGATGCTAACCACCATGCTACCGTGAGGCCCCTGAAGTTGATGTTTTTTTTGTTCGGGGGAGATGTCATGTGAGAGTACCTTTAAGAAATGTGTGTTTATAAATGGGTGTGTATATAAATAGGATGTGGAAGCAATGGAAAGGGTGCAGAGGAGATTTACCAGGATGTTGGCTGGTATGGAGGGAAGATCTTATGAGGAAAGGCTGAGGGACTTAAGGCTGTTTTCGTTAGAGAGAAGGTTAAGAGGTGACTTAATTGAGGCATACAAGATGATCAGAGGATCACATAGGGTGGACAGTGAGAGCCTTTTTCCTCAGATGGTGATGTCTAGCACGAGGGGACATAGCTTTAAATTGAGGGGAGATAGATATAGGACAGATGTCAGAGGTAAGTTCTTTACTCACAGAGTAGTAGGGGCATGGAATGCCCTGCCTGCAACAGTAGTGGACCCGCCAACACTAAACGCATTCAAATGGTCATTGGATAGGCATTTGGATGATAAAGGAATAGTGTAGATGGTCTTCAGAGTGGTTTCACAGGTCGGCGCAACATCGAGGGCCTGTACTGCGCTGTTATGTTCTATGTTCTGCGCTGTCGGGATTCCAGTCTGATTTAAATTCTAATTCCTCAATGACATTCCTCTTCCAGTCACACAAATGTTTGAATTTTTTCCACAGATACATTTTTTTCAGGTTCTGATGAACTGAGTGACTGTCAAGTTTGACCTGATGTTTGGTTTTCGTTTCCTGCCTTCAAATCCTGCTCTTCCAATATCCTGCAAAAGCAGCCATTGTGAATCGAAAAAAAATAAAAAATTAAGAGACAGTTGTCTTGGTTTGGGCTTTGTGTGTAAATTGTCTCGTCAGGGTCCAAGATAGAAATTCACAATATCTTCTCCGCCTGCTGCCTGGATCAGGACGATGCGCATGCGCCCTGCTGCACGTTGCTCCCGGTGAAGATGGCTGACGTTAACTCGGGGCTTCCAACTGAGGCAGCTGCTGCCGCGGCCCTATTTGGTGTGAACGCGGGACCGATCGGTTCTTATTCGAGTGTTGCGCAATCCACTGGGTGTTTATGAAGCCTCCCCACCCACTGCGCAGCCTCCATTACCCTCCTTCAGTCGACCATTTTTCTCAGTTTGAGGAGTCGAGATATCCACCGCCCCACATCTGCACTAATCGCACTGCGCATGTTCCAGTAACAGCCCGCAATGCACATGCTCTTACGTATTAACTACTGGTCACAGCCTCAGTATGTAGCTTCTGCAGTGAGAACAGGGCACCTTCCGATTCCCAGGGAATCCTGGTAGATCCCCTTCCATCATTGTTGATTGGAAAATTATGTTTTCTGAGTGATTACGATTGGCAAAAATATATTTTTTAATAAAGGTTTTTATTAAAGTTTGCATTTTTACACTACAAGAAATGGATGAAACAGTTATAATTTACAATTTAAACGTTCCTTTTCGTACTGCTCTCCCCTCCCTGCTCCACCTCCTTTTCTGCTGTCTCTGGGTCCTATCCTTCCCTTCACCATAGATAGTTTGTTTTGCTCTTAGCGCTTTGTGAGTGGCCCTCTGGTCTCTAGTAAAATCGAAGCGTTGTCTCATCTGCTTCCAGGTTCTTAGTGTTGCTACTACCACTGGGCTGGTTGAGTGTTTTGCCAGAGGGCTGAGCGCTGTCATGGCGAGGGCTCGGAGTGTCATTCCCGTGCAGGAGGCCTCCTCTGTCCTCACACATCCCATGTTTGCTTCCTTTACCCATCCTCTCACTCTCTTGGCTGTGGCTTTCCAGTGGTAGTATTGCAAGTTTGGGAGAGCCAGGCCTTCCATCCTTCTCCTTTGCAGGGTTGTTGGAAGGATTCTTGGATAATTCCCTCCCCCCCCCCCCCCCCCTCCCCCCCTCCACACCCACATCCACACAAACGGCATAATTTTTTGTCTATTTTTTTGGAAAAAGGCCTTGGGGGATGAAGATTGGTATGGATCTAAACAGGAAGAGGAACCGTGGCAGTATGTTCATCTTGATCCCTTCCCGCCAGGAAAAGTGGGAGTGCACCCCCTCTCTGTAGGTCCTTTTTTACTTCCTCCACCTTACTGGTCAGATTCCACTTGTGGATCCATGTCCAATTGTAGGCTATCTTGGAGCCCAGGTCGTGGAATTTGTTTTGGGCTATTTTAAATGGGAGACCTTCAGTTCTGCTCCTCCCCCGCTTGGGTTCACTGGGAAAATCTCACTTTTGCCCAGGTTGAGTTTGCAGCCTGAGAAGGTCCCAAACTCTTCAAGGAGCTTTATGATTTTGTTCATGCCATTTTGTGGGTCTGAGATGTAGAGGAGCAGATCATCCACATAGAGTGAGACTCTGCTCTCTGCCTCCTCTTCGGATAGATACCCTTCCAAATTCTCGCATCTCGCAGCGGCTCAATTACCTTCCTGTGAGCTGGTGCTCTTGCTCAAATCGAGGCACTACTGTCCTGCGCAAAAATTGTTCATGTCTGTGACTTCTCTTTTCTCTCCCTGCGTCTTCCTCATCGCAGCTTTGTCTGTCTTTTCTCTAGGCCATTCACCCGCACAAACCCGTCCGACTGTGCAGGGGTGGTGAAATAATGTTTATTCTGGAATGTCACCCAGAGCCTGGCTGGGAATAACATCCCAAATTTTATTCCGTTCTTGTACAGGGCCCATTTTGCTTGGCTAAACTCAGCCCTGTACTGGGGTCTGCCCCAATGTCTCAGTACACCCATATTCTGTGTCCTTCCCACTGGCTCACTTTGGTCAGCTGTGCCCAACGCAGGATCCTCTGCTGATCATGGTACCAGTGACCCTTGGCTGCTACCTGGCCTTGGTCTTTGGTACGAGTGACCTGTGGGCCCTGTTGATTTCTGGTGGCTCTGGGAAGTTGTCACTTCTGACCAAGTTGCCCAGCACCTGGGCGACATAGTCTGTCGGGTCCCTGCCCTCGATCACCTCTGGCAGGCCCACTATTTAAATATTTTGCCGCCTACACCAGTTCTCCTGATCCTCGACTTTGCCCTTCAGGCACCCTAGAGTCACCACCAACCTTTTAAATTTCTGCTTCCAGAGTGACGATCCTGTCGCTCTGGTCAGTCGAATCCTTTTTGAGCTCCTGGATTGTCTTCACCTGAGCCACCAGCTTCTTCCCCATTCCATCAAGCGCCAGCTGCATGTTGACCAATGCCTCTGCCAACTTGACCGCCACCTGGATCTATAATTTGATCTCGCGGTCAATTCCTTGGTTAGGAAGGTCTTCCATCCCTCTCCGCGTGGGGGATGGGAGGGAGCTCATTTTCCAGGTCATTGGTCTCCCTCTCTTGGGGCTGGCCGGAGACCCCTTGCCTCGTGGGTCCTCCAACCCACTCGCTCACTGCTACTGCCCTTTTCCACTGCTTCTGGCTTCCCTGCAGCCTCTTGAGTTAATGCTGGCATATTGCTCTTTTTCTCTTCCTTTTCTGTTTAATGGTCGTGTAAATTTGAATTTTCAGGCTGAATGCGTCCAAAAATGCCTATTTTACTGTATTCTGGAGAAGAGCCACCTGATGTGCGACTGCTCAGCACATTCCCGTCACAGGAAGTCCGGAAAAAAGGAATAAAATTATTGAATCAATTAACACTGTAATTAAAGAGCACGGACCTTCTACCATCTTTCTCTTCTGGGCGTAGTTAATAACACCACAATCCCTAGTCAGATGTGAACTGACTGGAGTCTCAGCAGCTTGTTTGGATAAGCGTTTCTTTTCCCACACACACAAAGCATTTAAACTGCACTTTGGCATTACGAATGCATGAATTCTAAAGAGAGAAATATTGTTTACATTTGACCTTTCATCGAATTGCCCTGTATCTGTGCGCAACTTTATTAGCTCTGTTTTTCAATCCATTGGAAGTGACAGTGAAAACTGCACACCACATCACTGAAAGTATGAGGGACTCATTGTAGGTGTAGCTTCATGTACAATGTATGACAATACTTGTATACAAACTTACGAATTAGGAGCAGAAGTAGGCCACTTGGCACTTCAAGATTGCTCCAACGTGTAACAAGATCACAGTTGACCTGATTGCAACCTCACAACTACCCTTGATAACCTTTCATCCCCTTGCTAATCAAGAATCTATCTCCCACTGGTCTTTAAAATATTTAAAGGTTCTGCTTCCGCAGCTTTTTGAGGAAGAGAATTTCAGAGACTCATGACATTCTGAAAGAAAATAATTCCCTGCATCTCTGTCTTGAATGGGGGGCAGTGATGGTTAATTTTTAAAGTTTTAAAGTAGGCAGCATGGTAGCACAGTGGGCAGCAATGTAGCACAAGTGTTCAACACTGTGGCTTCACAGCACCAGGTTCCAAGGTTCGATTCCCTGCTGGGTCACTGTCTATGCGGAGTCTGCACATTCTCCCCGTGTGTGCGTGGGTTTCCTCCGGGTGCTCCGGTTTCCTCCCACAGTCCAAAGACGTGCGCGTTAGGTGGATTGACCATGATAAATAGCCCTCAGTGACCAAAAAAGGGTAGGAGGGGTTATTGGGTTACGGGGATAGGGTGGAAGTGAGAGTGCTTAAGTGGGTCGATGCAGACTCAATGGGCCGAATGGCCTCCTTCTGCACTGTATGTTCTATGTAACCTCTATGTCTCGAATCTTCCATCTCTCCACATCCTTCATGTCAAGACACCTCAGGGACTTAAAAGATTTCAATCAGGGCACCTCTTACTCTTCAAAACTGCAGTGAATATAAATCTAGCCTTTCAGCATTTCCTCTGAAAACAGCCTGCCCATTCCTGGTATTACGACAATAAGTCTTCTCTGAATGGCATTAAACAGATTTACTTCCTTTCTTAAAAAAAAATCAATACTCTGTGTCATGGGAGAGTACCTTTAAGAAATAGGTGTTTATAAATGGGTGTGTATATAAATATCTGTAGTGAGAGTACCTTTAAGAAATGTGTGTTTACTACTGCAGTGATGTCAGAGAGTGGGTGGTGCTGGGCTGACTGTCAGCTTTTTACTTTCGTTTTAGGCTGTTTGCTGCAGGGTGTGTTTTAGTTTTGTTTCCAGTGTTGGAGCTGAAGCCAGACAGAGCAGGTGTACTGTTGATCTCTCTGCCATGAAAATACTATCTCTTGATTATTTGGTGAATTCAGAATTATATATCTTTTCAGTAGTGAATGTAAACCTGATGTGCTTCTGTTAAAAGGTGTTTCTTCTGTCTTCTGGATGTTGTTTGTGAAGTTATTAAGGATTACTTAGTGTTGTATTCTTTGGGGGTTGTATTTGAATTGATGGTTGCTACGGTGGTCACTGTATGTTTCAAAAAGGTTAACTTGAGTTCATAGAATAAACATTGTTTTGCTTTAAAAAATATTTTTCCATTTCTGCTGTACCACACCTTTAGAGTGGGCTGTGTGCTCCCCATACCACAATCTATTAAAGTTGTGGGACAGGTGAACTCCATGATACACTTTGAGGTTCTCTAAACTCTGGCCCATAACAACTTGGGGGCTCAAGGAGGATAAAAGTCTATTTATTGGATTGCCTTAGTGAACTTAAAGACAGTAAGGGGTGAGCATATTGTGGTTGCTTTTCAGGTGTGGTATTCTAGTTTAAGTGGGGAGTGTGTCATGGACAATGGCTCTTTCAGAGGCTCTGAAGTTTTTGGGGGTGGAGACAGTCACACGCAGTACCTTACAGACAGAGACTAAAAGCAGACTGTTAGATTGAGCAAAAACATTGTAGTTAACATTACCTGACAAAATGCGAAAAGATGAGGTAATTATGGTGGTGGCTAAGCATTTAAAGTTGCCTGAGATACAGTCTGACTCATTAGAAATGTCAAAGATTCAGTTGCAAATTAAGCAACTTGAACATGAAAAAGAATTAAAGCAGCTTGAATATGCAGTGCGAGGAAAAGAAAGAGAAAGGGAGGATCGAGGAAAAAGAAAAGGAGAGAGAAGAAAGAAACAAAGAAAGAATAGCCCTAGCAGAACAAAAAGAGAGAGATAGAGAGGAAACGGAAAAAGAGAGAGAGTTTGAACTTCAGAAAATGGCTATGAAACATAACAGTTAGTTAAAATTGGCAGGCGTAAAGGGAAATGCACAGTTGGAGCATAGTGATGAGGATAGTGAGAAAGAGCGCCATAGTCGAAGGCTTGGTGAGGATCTATTTAAATATGTCCAAGCATTGCCGAGGTTTGATGAGAATGAGGTAGAAGCCTTTTTAATTTCATTTAAGAAGGTAGCTAAACAAATGAAATAGCCACAGGACATGTGGGTATTACTGATTCAAACAAAACTGGTAGGTAGAGCTAGTGAAGTGTTTGCATCACTACCAAAGGAGATATCTGGGACGTATGAGGAGGTGAAAAAAGCCATGTTAGGTGCATATGAGGTAGTGTCTGAAGCCCACAGACAAAGGTTTCGGAATTTAAGGAAATAATTTGGGCAAACATACATGGAGTTTGAAAGGCTCAGAGTAATTTTGATAGGTGGATAAGGGCTTTGAAAATAGACCAAATGTATAAAGCTCTCAGAGAAATTATACTTTTGGAGGAGTTTAAAAATTCAATTCCTGATGTAGTGAGAACTCATGTGGAAGAGCAGAGGGTTAAAACTGAGAGATTAACAACAGAAATGGCAGATGATTATGAATTAGTTCATAGCTTGGTTTTCGACATCAGTTTCAGCCTGTGAGGGACTGAAACTGGGGACATGAGAAATACTCAAGTGGTAAAAGTAAAGGTGATCTGATAATAAGTAGAGCGTACCTCGGATTAAAAAAGAAATCCAGGAGGGCGGAAAAGAAAGAAAAGTTTCAAATGTTCTCACTGTCATAAACTAGGCCATGTAAAGTCACAGTGTTGGTAGTTGAAGAAAAGCACTGGGAAGGCTGATGTGGTAAAACAGGATAAGGGTTTGTTAAAGTGGTAAAGGAAAGTCCAAGTGAAGCGAAGGAGCTGCAAAAGATTGTACAGCTTGATCAATAGGTGATTGATCAGAAGATGCCAGATCTCTTTAAAGAATTTACTTGTGTGGGTAAAGTCTACTCATGTGTATCAGGAAGAGCAGGTAAAGAAGTCACAATTTTAAGAAATACGGGAGCTAGTCAGTCTTTAATGGTAAGAGATGAGGAGTGTGTACTTTGGGAAGAATGTTGCCAGAAAAGGTGGAATTCAGGGTGAGAGGAGTAGTGTTCAATTATATAAGGTAAGCTTGGAAAGTCCAGTGAAGAGTGGTGAAATGGTCGTAGGAGTAATAGAGAAACTATCTTTTCCAGGAATACAGTTTATCTTGGGTAATTATATACCTGGATGGCAGGTGGGAGTAATGCCTACTGTGGTTGATAAGCCAGTAGAAAATCAGACAACTGAAGTGTTGAAGGACGATAATCCTGGGATTTTTCCGGATTGTGTAGTAACAAGGTCGCAAAATCACAGGCTAAGACAAGAGGGGAAATCAAAGCGGGAAGATGAAGTAGAAGTGCAATTATCAAAAACGATTTTTGATCAAATGGTTGAAAAAGAACAAGAACAGGTGGAGGATGAGAACGAGAACCTTAGTTAGGCCCCACTTGGAGCATAGTGTTCAATTCTGGTCGCCACACTATCAGAAGGATGTGGAGGCTTTAGAGAGGGTGCAGAAGAGATTTACCAGGATGTTGCCTGGTATGGAGGGCATTAGCTATGAGGAGCGGTTGAATAAACTCGGTTTGTTCTCATTGGAATGACGGAGGTTGAGGGGTGGTCTGCAAAATAGAGGTCTACAAAATTATAGGATGGGAATAAAGGGATACGAACCCAGGAAGTGTAGAAGATTTTAGTTTAGACGGGCAACATGTTCAGCACAGGCTTGGAGAGCTGAAGGGCCTGTTCCTGTGCTGTACTTTTCTTTGTTCTTTGTATATTTTTAGTTCAGGAAAATTGGCGGAGTTACAACAGAAAGATGTAGAAATAAAACAGATGTATCATAAAGCATACATGGAAGAGGAATCTGAGTGCATACCAGTGTGTTATTACCAGTAATGTAATGTCTTGATGAGAAAATGGAGACCTTTACATATGCAGGCGGATGAAAAGTGGGCCGAAGTTCATCAAGTCGTATTGCCGGTGGGGTATTGGAAGGAGGTGTTGTGAGTTGCACATGAGATACCAGTGGGAGGTCATTTGGGAATAAGGAAAACTCAAGCTAAAATCCCAAAACATTTTTATTGGCCTGGATTACATAAAGATGTTGTTACATTTTGTCAATCATATCACACATGTCAAGTGATAGGGATACCTCAAGCAATGATAAAACCAGTGCCCTTAATTTGAGGAACCTTTTACAAGGGTCCTAATTGATTGCATAGGACTGCTTCCTAAAACAAAAAGTGGGAATCAATATCTTTTGACAAAATCGGATGTGTCGACTAGGTTTCCAGAGGCCATTCCAGTATGTAATAATACAGCTAAAAAGATTGTGGAGGAGTTACATCAATTCTTTACTAGATATGGACTACCCACAGAAATACAATCGGATCAAGGATCAAATTATGGATTGCTTAGGAATAGAGGCATACAAAATGATCAGAGGGTTAGATAGGGTGGACAGCGAGAGCCTTCTTCTGCGGATGGAGGTGGCTAGCACGAGGGGACATAGCCTTAAATTGAGGGGTAATAGATATAGGACAGAGGTCAGAGGTGGGTTTTTTACGCAAAGAGTGGTGAGGCCGTGGAATGCCCTACCTGCAACAGTAGTGAACTCGCCAACATTGAGGGCATTTAAAAGTTTATTGGATAAGCATATGGATGATAAGGGCATAGTGTAGGTTAGATGGCCTTTAGTTTTTTCCATGTCGGTGCAACATTGAGGGCCGAAGGGCCTGTACTGCGCTGTATTGTTCTATGTTCTATGTTCTAAATCAACTGCGTACCATCCAGAATCACAGTGAGCGTTAGAAATGTGGCATCAGACATTAAAGACTGTGTTGAGGGCTTATTGTCACGATTATCCAGAGGATTGGGACAAAGGAATTCCATTCGTACTGTTTGCGATTAAGGATGCACCTAATGAGCCAACCAAATTCAGTCCTTTTGCACTAATGTTTGGTCATGAGGTAAGAGGACCACTTAAATTGTTTAAGGAAAAATTGGTGAGTGAGAAATCAGAAATTACATTGTTGGATTATATGTCAAATTTTAGGGAATGATTAAATAGAGCAGGTGAATTGGCTAAACAACATTTGAAAGCTGCACAAAATGTGATGAAATGGGTTGCGGACAAGAAATCCAAAGTTTGTGGTTTTGCCAGTGGAGATCAAGTTGTGTTGTGTTGTTACCAGTGGGAGGTGAACCTTTTAAAGCTAGGTTTTGTGGACCTTATCAGATTGAAAGGAAATTAAGTGAGGTGAATTATGTGGTAAAACACCGGATAGAAAGATGACTCACCGAGTGTGTCATGTGAATATGTTTAAAAGGTACTTTGAAAGGGAAGGAGTGAAAAAGGAGGAGATTTTAATGATTCTAACTCAAAGTGACAAACCAATCCAGATAACTGTGAATTTGACATACCTCAAATTAAATTGGAAAATGAGGATGTTCTTAAAAATTGGGATAAATTGTTGAGTTACCGTCCAGAGGAAAAACAGACTGACCTGAAAGAGTTATTGATATCACATGGGCAAGTTTGCAGAGATAAATTGGGAAGTACTAAAGTGGCTATACATGATGTAGATGTGGGAAATGCAGTTCTGATCAAACAACATCCATATAAATTTAACCATTTAAAATTGGCACAGGTTAACAAAGAGATTGAGAGTATGCTTACAAATGGCATAATTGAAGTTGGTTGCAGCCAATGGAGCTCACCCATAGTGATGGTGCCTAAACCAGACGGTACCCAATGGTTGTGTGTGGACTAGAGAAAGGCTAATGCAGTTAGAACAGGGGTGTCAAACTCAAATACACGTGGGCCAAAATTAAAAAATCGGGACAAGTCGAGGGCCGGACTGGTTCAATGTTTTTTTGCAAAACTTATTGAAATGAACTTATTGAACCGGGAACTAATAAAGCTTAGGTTATTGCCTATAAAAACAACATTAAATATTAAATAAATAAAAAAATTAGTTGCATTTATTTCTTATTGCATTATCTGGAGCTTTTCCAGAGTAATTTCTTTTTTTAAATCATTTTTATTGAGAAATTTTGATTTTATACAACATTGACGCACCTTAGTAAAATACCAAAAATAACAATAATATTAACAATCATATACATTCGCCCCATCCCCATGAACAACCCAGCATTTTAACAACAACGCATATTAACACACTATAAAGTTACAGAATAAACACTACAATAATGCACCCCCCCCCCCCCCCCCCCCCCGCCCCCCCCCCCCCCCCCCCCACACCCCCCCCCCCCCCCCCCCCCCCCCCCCCCCCCCCCCCCGGGTTGCTGCTGCTATTGACCCAGTTACCTATCTCTGAGCCAGGAAGTCCAAAAAAGGCTGCCATCGTTTATAGAACCCTTGTATTGATCCTCTCAGGGCAAATTTGACCTTTTCCAATTTATAAATCCAGCCATGTCACTGATCCAGGTCTCCACGCTTGGGGGCCTTGCATCCTTCCATTGTAACAGAATCCTTCGACGGGCTACTAGGGACGCAAAGGCCAGGACACCGGCCTCTTTCGCCTCCTGCACTCCCGGCTCCACCCCAACCCCAAAAATCGCGAGTCCCCACCCTGGTTTGACCCTGGATCCAACCACCCTCGACACCGTCCCCGCCACCCCCTTCCAGAATTCCTCCAGTGCTGGGCATGCCCAGAACATATGGGCGTGGTTCGCAGGACTCCCCGAACATCTGGTGCACCTGTCCTCACCCCCGAAGAACCTACTCATCCTAGTCCCGGACATGTGGGCCCGGTGCAGCACCTTAAATTGGATGAGACTAAGCCTCGCACATGAGGAGGAAGAGTTGACTCTGTCCAAGGCATCCTCCCAGGTCCCGTCCTCTATCTGCTCCCCGAGTTCCTCCTCCCATTTAGTCTTCAGCTCCTCCACTGACGACTCCTCCACCTCCTGCATTACCTTATAGATGTCAGACACCTTCCCCTCTCCTACCCACACCCCCGAAGGCACTCTGTCCATCGCCCCCTGCGAGGGCAGCAAAGGGAATCCCTCTACCTGTCGCCTAGCAAATGCCTTTACCTGCAGGTATCTGAACATGTTCCCCTGGGGAAGGCCAAATTTATCTTCCAGTTCCCCCAGGCCCGCATACCTCCCGCCAATAAACAGGTCCCTCAATTTGCTGATGCCCGCCCTTTGCCACCCCCTGAATCCCCCATCCGTGTTCCCCGGGATGAACCGATGTTTGCCACCCAGTGGAGCCTCCATCGAGGCCCCTGTTTCCCCCCGATGCCGTCTCCATTGTTCCCAGATTCTTAGGGTCGCCGCCACCACCGGGCTCGTGGTAAACCTCTTAGGGGAGAGCGGCAACGGTGCCGTTACCATGGCACCCAGGCTCGTACCTCTACATGACGCCATCTCCATTCTTTTCCACGCCGCCCCTCCCCCCTCCATCACCCATTTACGCACCATTGACACATTGGCTGCCCAATAGTACCCCAGAAGGTTGGGCAGTGCCAGCCCACCTCCATCCCTTCCTCGCTCCAGGAACACCCTCCTCACTCTCGGAGTCCCATGTGCCCACACAAAACTCAGAATACTGCTAGTCACTCTCCTAAAGAAGGCCCTGGGGATAAATATGGGCAGGCACTGAAAAAGGAACAAGAACCTCGGAAGCACTGTCATTTTGACGGACTGCACCCTCCCCGCCAACGACAATGGCAGCATGTCCCACCTCCTGAACTCCTCCTCCATCTGATCTACCAGCCTGGTAAAGTTATGCTTGTGGAGAGTCCCCCAGTCCCTGGCCACTTGCACCCCCAGGTACCTAAAGCTCTCCCCTGCCCACCTAAGCGGGAGCCTACCAATTCCTTCCTCCTGGTCTCCAGGGTGCACCACAAACACCTCGCTCTTGCCTAAGTTTAATTTATAACCTGAGAAGGTCCCAAACTCGGCTAGTAACTCCATCACTCCCGGCATCCCTCCCACCGGGTCCGCCACATACAGTAACAGGTCGTCGGTGTACAACGACACCCTATGTTCCTCTCCACCTCGCACCAAGCCTCTCCACCTCTCTGAATCTCTCAATGCCATCGCCAGCGGCTCGATTGCCAGTGCAAACAACAAGGGGGACAAGGGGCAACCCTGCCTGGTCCCTCGGTAAAGCCGGAAGTACTCCGACCTCCTCCTATTCGTAGCCACGCACGCCATCGGGGCCTCATATAACAGCCTTACCCATCTAATGAACCCTTCACCAAATCCAAACCTCCCCAACACCTCCCATAGGTACCCCCACTCCACTCTATCGAAGGCCTTCTCCGCATCCAGTGCCACCGCTATCTCTGCCTCCCCCTCAATCGCCGGCATCATAATGACATTCAGCAATCTCCGCACATTCGTGTTCAGCTGCCTTCCCTTCACAAAACCTGTCTGGTCCTCGTGCACAACCCCTGGCACACAGTCCTCTATCCTGGTGGCCAGGATTTTTGCCAGCACCTTAGCGTCCACGTTGAGGAGAGATATGGGCCTGTATGAACCACACTGCTGGGGGTCCTTGTCCTTCTTTAAAATTAACGAGATCAGCGCCCGTGACATCGTCGGGGGCAAAGTCCCCCCCTCCCACGCTTCATTGAGTGTTCGCACCAGCAAGGGGCCCACTAGATCCACAAACTTTTTATAAAATTCCACCGGGAACCCATCCGGCCCCGGTGCCTTCCCTGACTGCATCTGCCCGATCCCCTTAACTAGCTCCTCCAGCTCAATCGGCGCACCCAACCCCTCCACCTTCTCCTCCTGCACCTTCGGGAAAGAAAGCCCGTCAAGGAACCTCTCCATTCCCCTCCTCTCCCCCGTTGGCTCCGACCGGTACAGTTCCCCGTAAAAATCCTTGAAGACCTCATTCACCTCTACCCCCTTCCGCACCACATTCCCACTTTTGTCGCTCACTCCAGCAATCTCCTTAGCCGCATCCCGCTTACGCAGCTGATGAGCCAGCATCCTACTCGCCTTTTCACCATGTTCGTACACTGCCCCTTGTGCCTTCCTCCACTGTGCCTCCGCCTTTCTAGTGGTCAGCAAATCAAATTTAGCCTGCAGGCTGCGCCTCTCCCCCAACAGTCCCTCCTCTGGTGCCTCTGCATACCTCCTGTCCACCTCCAGCATCTTTCCCACCAGTCTATCCCTCTCACTCCTCTCGCTCCTCTCCCTGTGTGCCCGGATGGATATCAGCTCCCCACGAATTACTGCCTTCAGGGCTTCCCAGACCATCCCCACCTGAACCTCCCCCGTATCATTCACCTCAAGGTACCCCTCAATACTTGCCCGGACCCTCCTACACACCTCCTCCTCCGCCAACAACCCCACATCCAACCGCCACAACGGACGTTGGTCTCGCACCTCTCCCATCTCCAACTCTATCCAATGCGGAGCGTGGTCGGAGATTGCAATGGCCGAATACTCGGCCTCCTCCACTCTCGGAATCAGTCCCCTACTCACCACAAAGAAATCTATCCGAGAGTAGACCCTATGTACGTGGGAGAAGAAAGAGTACTCGCGTGCCCTCGGCCTTACAAACCTCCATGGATCCACCCCACCCATCTGGTCCATAAACCCTCTCAGTACCTTGGCCGCCGCCGGCCTCCTACCCGTCCTAGAGCTGGACCGATCCAGTGAAGGATCCAACACCGTATGAAAGTCCCCCCCCTATGATCAGACCTCCCGCCTCCAGATCCGGGATCCGTCCCAACATACGCCTCATAAAGCCCGCATCGTCCCAATTTGGGGCATACACACTAGCCAGTACCACCTTCTCTCCTTGTAGCCTGCCCCTAACCATCACATACCTACCCCCCTTATCCGCCACCACCTCCGATGCCTCAAACAACACATTTTTCCCCACCAGAATCGCCACTCCCCGGTTCCTCACATCCAACCCCGAGTGGAAAACCTGCCCCACCCATACCTTCCTCAGGCGGACCTGGTCCGCCACCCTCAGGTGGGTCTCCTGAAGCATTGCCACATCCGCCTTTAGCCCCTTCAGGTGAGCCAGTGCCCTCGACCGCTTCACCGGCTCATTCAACCCTCTCACATTCCAGGTGACCAACCGGATCAGAGGGCGTCCCGCCCCCCTCCCCCGTCGGCTAGCCATAGCCCGTTGACTGCCCGCCCCAGGCCAGCCCCCCCTGCTCGACCCCGTCCCCATAGCGACAACCCCTCACCTCTGTCCCCCCAGCCCCCACCAGCTCCTTCTTGACCCTACCAGCAGCAACCCGGTATTCCCCTTTCCCCCCCTCCCTTCCCCCCCAGGCTAGGAACCCTCCCAGCAGCGAACCGTCCTCCATTGTACTTCCGTGGGTCAGCTAACTTCTGCTGACCCCGGAAACTCCCGCCAATAGCCCGACCCCTCCCGAAGTGGGATCATCCCCCAATCTATCCCTCCTCCTGGCACTGCTCCAGCGCGGGGAATAACCAGTTAAGGCCCCGCCTCCCCCGTCACCATCTCCACCCCCCAGCCCCGCAGCACGGAAAACCAGAGGAAAGCCCGCGCTTTTGCACTGCCCCACCACACCCTTCTGACGCAGCTCCCAAATATCAGCCCCACTCCATACCCCCACTCCGGCATAGAATACAACATACCCCCCCGACCCTCCCCTCAAGATACACAGCCCAGACAATGTCCCACAGCACAAAAACAAAAACATAGCAGAACAACCCCTCCGTAAATAACCATATCAAAATTGCAAAAGTACTAAAACAAGAAGAAAACAACAGAAGAAAAAGAGAACACAGCAACAGCAGAATCCAGCACTAATATCTTACAGCCGACCTCGCAACCCTCAACCCCTAGTTCAAGTCCAGTTTCTCCGTCCGCACGAAGGCCCACGCCTCCTCCGGGGAATCGAAATAATAATGCCGGTCCGAATAAGTTACCCACAGGCGCGCGGGCGGCAACATTCCGAACTTTATCTTTTTTCTATAAAGCACGTCTTTCGTCCGATTAAATCCGGACCGCCGCTTAGCCACCTCCGCACTCCAGTCCTGGTAGATCCGCACTACCCCATTCTCCCAATTGCTGCTCTTCACCTTCTTGGCCCAGCGCAGCACGCACTCCCGATCACTGAACCGGTGGAACCTCACCAGCACCGCACGCGGGGGTTCATCGTCCTTGGGCCTCCTGGCCAGCACCCTGTGCGCTCCCTCCAGCTCCAAGGGCAGATGGAGAGATCCGGCCCCCACTAGTGAATTCAGCATTACAGCCACATAGGCTGTCAGGTCTGATCCCTCCAGCCCCTCTGCAAGGCCCAAGATCCGCAGGTTTTTCCGCCTCATGCGGTGATCCAGCTCCTCAAAGCATTCCTGCCACTTCTTGTGGAGTGCTTCGTGCCCCTCCACCTTACTCACGAGGACCACGGCCTCCTCCTCTCGTTCAATGGCCTGCGTCTGCAACTTCTTGATGGCAGCACCCTGGGTGGACTGAATCTCTGACAGCCTTCTGTTCGTTTCCTGCAGAGAGCTCAGTACTTCATCCTTGAATTCTTTAAAGCAGCGCAGGAGATCAGTTTGTTGTTCCTGGGCCCAGAGTCTCCATTCCTCTGGAGCTCTGTCAGCGGCCATCTTGGATCCCTTCCCCCGTTTTTTCTGAGGAGCTGCTGCTGTTTTTTCCCCCTTTCCAATCCGAGTTCGAGTCATGGACTGCAGGGAAAGTCGTTCAGCACACCTTCCCCCACCGGGAGATGTCGAAAAATTTCCGTTTTGGGCTCTCAAAAGAGCCGAAAAATCTCTTTAAAACAGGAGCTCCCAGATGTGTGGCTTACTGATCCATCACAGCCACCGGAAGTCTCTCCACAGTAATTTCTAATGAAAACATTTTTCCACAGGCCAACACTTTGTGATTCACACTGTACCTGAATAAACTCGGCATCAGCCATATCATACGCCATAGGCGCTTCAATTGCTGGGGCCAGCTTTAATAGTAATTAGATATTATTAGGGCAGCACGGTGGCCTAGTGGTTAGCACAACCGCCTCACGGCGCTGAGGTCCCAGGTTCGATCCCGGCTCTGGGTCACTGTCCGTGTGGAGTTTGCACGTTCTCCCCGTGTCTGCGTGGGTTTCGCCCCCACAACCCAAAAATGTGCAGAGTAGGTGGATTGGCCACGCTAAATTGCCCCTTAATTGGAAAAAATAATTGGCTAATCTAAATTTTTAAAAAAAAGTAATTAGATATTATCTCGCGGGCCAAAGATAATTCCACCGCGGGCCGGATTTGGCCCGCGGGCCTTGAGTTTGACATATATGAGTTAGAAGAATGGACTCTTATCCTATCCCACGTTTGGAGGACTGCACTGAGAAAGTGGGACAATCAGCTTTTTTAACTTAAAGGTTACTGGCAGGTACCTTTTAAAGGGAGAAGGAGATTTCAGCTTTTGTGACTCCAGATGGTATATACACCAATTCAAAGTTATGTCATTTGGCATGAAAATGCACCAGCCACATTTCAACGGTTAACTAACAAAGTCCTTTCAGGATTACCCAATTGTGCGGAACATCGACGATCTGGTAATTTTCAGTCAGACATGGAAAGAACATTTAAAACATCTGATGGAGTTATTCGATTGCCTTCAGGAGGTGGGTTTAGTGATAAACCTAGCCAAAAGTGAATTTGGAAATGCCCAAGTCACTTTCCTCGGCCATATAATTGGACCAACAGTTAGTGAGGAGTTTCCGATACTCTCAAGACAAAGGGAAATAATGCCACTTCTTGGCATGAGTGGATTTGATTGAACATTTGTGAAAATGCTTTGTAGCGTGATTGTTCCACTGATGGACTTGCTGAAGAAACGTCGAAAATTTCAGTGGACAGCGGACTTTCAACAGGCATTTGACGGCCTGAAAGCTGTGATAACCAATGCTCCTGTGTTGGAGAATTACAAGGGACTCTGTAATCAGATTGAACTAAAGTATCTGGCTTTAAAGAGAAATGCCGAGGCATAGAGAAATGGATGGATCGTGCAGAGACCTTCTTGTTCAAAGAGACTGTCAATGAGGAAGGATTTCAGTTGGAGGAAGAAGTATGAAGAAAATGGACTATATTATTATACCTGTTTGCGTATGTTGTTTTTTTTTAAACGAAAAAGTATATTTACTGTGTGCATTTCTGAAAGGATAGTGAGGAGGTGAACAATGAAACCATCGTGAAATTGATGGCTTATTTTTTTTCCTTAGGGAGAGGTGTCATGTGAGAGTACCTTTAAAAAATGGGTGTTTATAAATGGGTGTGTATATAAATATCTGTAGTGAGAGTACCTTTAAGAAATGGGTGTTTACTACTGCAGTGATATCAGAGAATGGGTGGAGCTGGGTTGTCCGTCAGCTTTCAACTTTCGTTTTAGGCTGTTGGCTGCAGGGTGTGTTTTAGTTTTGTTTTCAGTGTTGGAGCTGAAGCCAGACAGAGCAGGTGTACTGTTGATCTCTCTGCCATGAAAATACGATCTCTTGATCATTTGGTGAATTCAGAATTATAAATGTTTTCAGTTGTGAATGTAAACCTGATGTGCTTCTGTTAAAAGGTGTGTCTTCGGTCTTCTAGATGTTGTTTGTGAAGTTATTAAGGATTACTTAGTGTTGTATTCTTTGGGGGTTGTATTTGAATTGATGGTTGCTAAGGTGGTCACTGTATGTTTCGAAAAGATTAACTTGAGTCCATAGAATAAACATTATTTTGCTTTAAAAATTACTTTTCCATTTCTGCTGTACCACACATGTAGAGTGGGCCATGTGCTCCCCATACCACAATGTATTAAAAGTTGTGGGTCAGGTGAACTCCATGATACACTTTGGGGTTCTCTCAACCCTGGCCCATAACATCTGCACAATACTCCAGACATGGCATCACAATATTCTATACGACTGATGCATAACCTCCCTACTTCTATGTTCAATTCCCCTGACAATAAACAATAGCATTCTATTATTGTTCCTAATTACTTGCTATTCCTGCATACCAGTCGTTTGCAGTTTCCTTTAGTTTGTCATCCCATCTCGGCTTCTCACTTGTTCACTGACCTGAAATGTTTATTCTGTTCCGCTCGCCATTGATTCTTCAAGGGTTTCCAGCTATTAATGTTTTAATTTCAGTTTTTAAGTGACCACAGTGTTTGTCTTTTGTCCAATCCCGATACACTGCGTTAACAGTTTAATATCCATTTGCCACTATTCTTCCCACTCAAACAAACCATTAAGATGATTCTGGAGTCCACAGCTATCCTCTTCAATATCAACTACATGCCGATTCTTCAAATTTAAGATTTAAGATCAAATCATGAATGCAATCTACAAAATGTAAGGGGCACAACACTGAGCCCTGAGGAACACCACTGGAAACGCTTTTCAATTGACAAAAACATCTGTCCATGTTTCCCGTCACTGAGTCAATTTTGGATCCACCTCACACCTTCAACTTTCTGACTAGGCTGCCGCGTGAGACCTTGTTAAGTGCCTTAGTAAAATTATAGTAACTACTTCCACCTCAGAACCCTAATCAGGCCTCCTTCTTACTTGTTCAAACATTTCAGTTAAGTTAGCATGGCACCGTTGCAGAGAGGATGGCAGTCGGGGGTTGGGGCTCCCAAATTTATTGTAATGTTACTGGGCGGTGAATGCTGAGAAGGTGAGGAGCTGGGTAAGAGGAGGGGACTTCCAGTGGATTAGAATGGAGGAGAGTCTATGCAGGGGGTCGGGGTTGAGAGCTTTGGCAACAGTGCCGCTCCTGATGGCCCCAGGGAAATACTCAGGGAGTCTGGTGGTCGTGGCAATGCTCAAGATCTGGAGGCAGTTACGCCAGCACTTTAGGTTGTGTGCGGGATCAAGGGAAATGCCAATTCGAGGGAATCATAGATTTGAACCAGGAAGGTGGGATGGGAATTTTTGGAGATGGGATGAGAGAGGAGTTAGTTAGGTTATTAAAGGATTTGTTTCTGGGAGGACGGTTTCTGAAGTTGGAGGAGTTGGGGGAGAAATATGGATTGGGGCAGGGGTAGATGTTTAGGAATATGCAGGTCCGAAATTTTGCCAGGAAGGAGGTACAGAGCTTTCCGAATGCACGGGCCCCCACACTGCTGGAAGAGATATTGACGGCGGGGGATTGGACAAGGTGTCGTCAATTTATGGGGTTGTTCTGGGAGAAGGCAAGGTATCACTGGATGGGATTAAGGCAAAGTTGGAGGAAGAGTTGGGGGGAGGGCATGGAGGAGGGGTTGTGGTTTGAGGTGCTACGGAGGGTGAATGCGTCAACTTAGTGCGCAAGGTTGGGCTGATACATAGAACATACAGTGCAGAAGGAGGCCATTCGGCCCTTCGAGTCTGCGCCGACCCACTTAAGCCCTTACTTCCACCATATCCCCTTAACCCCATCTAACCTTTTTGCACACTAAGTGCAATTTAGGATGGGCAATCCACCTAACGTGCACGTCTTTGGACTGTGGGAGGAAACTGGAGCACCCGGAGGAAACCCGCGCAGACACAGGGAGAACATGCAGACTCCGCGCAGACAGTGACCCAGCAGGGAATCGAACCTGGAACTCTGGCGCTGTGAAGCCACAGTTCTAACCACTATGCTACCGTGCTGCCCAAATACAGTTGAAGACATTGTATACGGCGCACCTCACAAGGGCAAGGATGAGCCGACTTTTTGAGGGAGTGGAGGATGTTTGTGAACACTGTGGGAGGGTGGGGGGGTCCAGCAAATCAGTTCATATGTTTTGGTCCTGCCCAAAACTGGAGGGATATTGGTGGTGCATGTGAGACTCGAATCAGGTACCCCAGAAGCCAAATTCGGGGTGTCAGATCGGCCGGGGTTGGAAGCGGGTGCAGAGGCAGATATCTTAGCCTTCACCTTGCTGATCGCCCGAAGGCGGATTCTGTTGGGGTGGAGGTCTGTTTCCCCGTCCTCTGCTTCGGCATGACAGGGGGAATCTGCTGGAGTTCTTAACGCTTGAGAAAGTAAAGTTTAAGTTGAGGGGGAGGTTTCTCCAACTCATGGGCCTTGTTCTTCATACACTTTCATGAATTGGATGATATTGAACATTAGAGATGAAGTTGGGGGGGTTTGGAATGTATAAGTTAATGCTGATTCTTTTTCATTGGTGTTTTATATTCAAAATGTTGGGAGCTGTTTGAGGCTGGGTGGGATGAGGGGATTGCCATTGTATTTGTTATTGTTAATTATTTGTTGTAAATATGATGAAAATGTGAAAAAGGAGAATAAAAATCTTTATTAAAAAAAACGTGAGCATGACACCACTTTCCCAAACCTATGCTGACTATCCTTGAGTATTCCATAAAAGTAAATTACTGCGGATGCTAGAATCTGAACGAAAGAGAAAATGCTGCAAAATCTCAACAGGTCTGGCAGCATCTGTCGGGAGAGAAAAGAGCTGACGTTTCGAGTCCAGGTGACCCTTTGTCAAAGCTAACAGTCAGAGAATGTGGGGACTATTTATACTGTGGAGTGAGAATGAAAGATGAGTCATAGCCCAAGCCTGTCTAATGGGAGGGCCAATGAGGTTGTGCTATTGGCTACTGGATTAATAATTCAGAAACTGTGAGTAATGCTTTCGGCACCCGTGTGGGAATCCCACTGAAATTTTAAAAAATGACCAGGAAACAATTGTCCTAAAAACCCACCTGCTTCACTATAATGTCCTGGTCGACATGTAACTCCAGATCCCAGCAACGTGTCTGCCTCTGAAATGCCTTAGCAAGCTACTCAGTTCAAGGGCAATTAGGCATGGGCAAAAAATGCTGGCCTAACCAGGGAAGTCCACATTCATTACTGATTTTTAAAAAATATATATTTTTATTGAAGATTTTCATTTATACAAAACAAACAAAATTTACAATGACAACACGGGAAAAGGGATATTTACAAAGGAGCACATTGGAAAACACAGAAATTCTATGCAACGTCACAGTAATACCACTGGTAACCACCTGTTTAGCGGGTGCAGTGCAATTTGTTTTTCTTTATAGCAGTGTGGGTGATACCCCCAGTCTCTCGACCCACTCTTCTGGATTTCCCTCCACCCCCACACCCCTAACTCCTCCCCTCCCCCTTAGCTGCTGGTCATGATCAGGTCTTTGAAGATGTCGGTGAACTGCTTCCACCTGGAGTAAAATCCTTCATCCGACCCCCTGATGGCAAATTTGATCTTCTCGCGTCTCAGGAATTCTGCCAGCTTGGTCAGCCAGTCTGCAACTCTCCATGCGAGCAGGAGTTGTTGCCAGGCTATCAGGGAGGCAAAGGCTAGGGCATCAGCCCCCCTTCCCTCGAAGAGTTCTGGCAGTTCTGAGACCCCGAAGACTGCCACTAATGGGCATGGCTCCACCCTAATCCCCATGACCTTGGAGATGGTCTCGAAGAATGTGGTCCAGAATCCGATCAGTCTGGGACAGGACCAGAAAGTGTGGAAGTGGTTGGCGGAACCCCTGATGCTGCTCGCATCTGTGTTCCCCCTCAGGGAAGAACCTGCTCATGCATGTCCTGGTCAGGTGTGCCCTGTGTACCACATTCACCTGTGTCAGGCTCAGTCTCACGCATGAAGAGGTGGAGTTCACCCTGTGTAATACCTCACTCCAGGGTCCTCCCCTATCTCGATGCTCAGTACTTCCTCTCACCTCTCTCATTTCATCCAGTGGGGCCCTTACCTCTTCCAGCAGCCGTCCGTATATGTCTGCACACTTTCCCTCCACTAATTCATCCTGTGCTAACAGTCTGTCGAGGAGGGTGTGTCTGGGGAACTGGGGGAATGATGTTAGTCCCACCTCCGCAGGTACCCTTTCACCTCCTGCAGCAGACGAGACAGGTTCTACTTCTGGAGTCGGGTCCAGTTATAGGCTATCAGGATCCCGAGGTATCTGAGCTTAATTTGGGCCAGTTTGAACAGCAGCATTCCCAGCCCTGTTCTCCCCTCCTGGGGGGTTCACCGAGAAGAATTTGCTCATGCTCAGGTTAGGTATTATCTTACCTATGCTGGCTAGGGTGCAGAGAAGCAGGTCATCCGCACAGAGAGAGACTCTGTGCTCCCTATCTCCTCTCTGAATGCCGCTCAGGTTGGCCGGCGTGGGTCGCGAAGGCCGGCCAGGTTGGGTCCCGAAGGATGGCCGGTTGGTAAAAATGGGTCTCCGGAAAACAAGTTTGAAGAACACTGCTCTATTAAGTCGCCTCTCATCCTCCTCCGCTCCAGAGAGAAAAGCCCTAGCTCTCTCAACCTTTCCTCATAAGACCTATCCTGCAAACCAGGCAGCATCCTGGTAAATCTCCTTTGCACCCTTTCCAATGCTTCCACATCCTTCCTATAATGAGGTGACCAGATCTGCACACAATACTCCAAATGCTGTCTCACCAGGGTCATGTACAGTTGCGGCATAACCGTGTTAATAAATGCTAACACACTATATGCCTTCTTCATGGCTCTATCCACTTGAGTGGCAACCTTCAGAGATCAGTGGACATGAGCCCCAAGATCTCTCTGTTCCTCAACATTCCTCAGAACCTTGTAATCCTCATTCAATTTTTTTCTACCAAAATGAATCACCTCACACCTATCAGGGTTAAACTCCATCTGCCATTTTTCAGCCCAGCTCTGCATCCTATCAATGTCTCTTTGCAGCCTACAACAGCCCTCCAACTCATCAACTACTCCACCAATCTGTCATCAGCAGATTTACTGACCGACCCTTCAACCCCCTCCTCCAAGTCATTGATAAAAATCACAAATAGCAGTGGACCCAGCACTGACCCCTGTGGTACACCACTGGTAACTGGTCTCCAGTCTGAAAATTTTCCATCCTCCACCACCCTCTGTCTTCTATGTGATAGCCAGTTACTTATCCAATTGGCCAAATTTCCAACTATCACACACCTCCTTACTTTCTTCATGAGCCGACCATGGGGAACCTTATCAAACGCCTTACTAAAATCCATGTATACGACATCAACTGCTCTACCTTCATCTACACACTTAGTTACCTCCTCAAAAAATTAAATCAAATTTGTGAGGCAAGACTTGACCTTCATGAATCCGTGTTGACTATCCCAGATTAAGCTGCATCTTTCCAAATGGTCATAAATCCTATCCTTCAGGACCTTTTTTATTAACTTACCGGCCACCGAAGTAAGACTAACTGGCTTATAATTACCAGGGTCATTCCTATTCCCTTTCTTGAACAGAGGAACAATATTCGCCACTCTCCAGTCCTCTGGCACTATCCCCGTGGACAGTGAGGACCCAAAGATCAAAGCCATGTGACTGTCTAACTGCTTTTTAAAGGACAAAATAGAGTCATAGATGTTTACAGCATGTAAACAGGCCCTTCGGTCCAGTAGGTGGCTGGCCTTGTCCCTGTGTTCATAGAAGGAATCCCCAAGTCCGGTGGAGTTGGCTGACTGCTTTCCCAGTGAAGAGCGGGTCGAATTCCATTTGCAAATATTTTTTCCTGCTAGCAGCTCCACGGTCGGGGCCATAGAGTACCGCCCTTTCACTTCCAGCATGGAGCTGATCAGCTACTGCTTGGCTGCCTTTTCTCCCGTCTCTTTGAGCCCTGAAAGCTATTATTTTCCCCCTGATTAGTGCGTTGACTGCCTCCCACAATGTGGAGGGAGAAACCTCCCCATTCTGGCTGCAGCTTATGATCAGTTGAGCACAAAAAGCCTTGTTGGCAAGGATTCCAGCCTGGGTCACTGTCTGTGCGGAGTCTGCACATCCTCCCCGTGTGTGCGTGGGTTTCCTCCGGGTGCTCCGGTTTCCTCCCACAGTTCAAAGGTGTGCAGGTTAGGTGGATTGGCCATGATAAATTGCCCTTAGTGTTGGGTGGGGTTACTGGGTTATGGGGATAGGGTGGAGGTGTTAACCTTGGGTAGGGTGCTCTTTCCAGGAGCCGGTGCAGACTCGATGGGCCGAATGGCCTCCTTCTGCACTGTAAATTCTATGATCTATGATCTAATGCACTAATGCCCCATCCAGGACCGTCAACGTGTTGGTTGTCATGAAGGTTACCCTCTTGCTGAATACCTTCCTTGAAGCATGCCTGGTATGCCTGACCCACCCAGCTTTTCCTTGCCCTCATCTGGTCCCCAGCATTTAGGTGCTCTTAGAGAAGAAGTACTTCCTCATTTCAGACCCTTATTATTAGGCAGTGACCCCTCGTTCTGGACATCCCCAACGTGGAGAAAAATTCTTCTCACATTTAACCTGTCCGGTCCAGTCAGGATTTTATATGTTTCAATGAAGTCCCCTCTCATTCTTCTAAACCCCAGTGAGTACAAACCCTGTCGATCCAGTCTTTCTTTATATGTCAGTCCTGCCATCCCGGCAATTAGTCGGATGAAGACCTTCAATAGCAAGAACGTCCTTCCTCAAACTATCAAAGATCATAGAATTTACAGTGCAGAAGGAGGCCATTCGGCCCATCGAGTCTGCACCGGTTCCTGGAAAGAGCACCCTACCCAAGGTTAACACTTCCACCCTATCCCCATAACCCTGTTATCCCACCCAACACTAAGGGCAATTTTGGACACTAAGGGCAATTTATCATGGCCAATCCACCTAACCTGCACGTCTTTGGACTGTGGGAGGAAACCGGAGCACCCGGAGGAAACCCACGCACACATGGGGAGGATGTGCAGACTCCGCACAGACAGTGACCCAAGCTGGGAATCGAACCTGGGACCCTGGAGCTGTGAAGCAATTGTGCTATCCACAATGCTACCGTGCTGCCCCTAGGCAGTGCTGCCAACTAGGAGGACATCAATGACATTACAGCCTAAATTCCCTCTTTTGATGGCACTGTAACACAGGGGAAGGGAGGGCAAGTGCTTCCAACTGTTATTCACCATACTCTATTTCAGCCATTTTCCTGTCAACTGGAAATAAGCGGAGGTCAAATGGGCAAATCCAATGAGCCGCTCTGTAATATTATGAATCATCTACATCGACAAAGATGCCTACCCCCACAGAGGGGAACTGACCATCCATCTCTAGCTCTAATTCCCAAACAGAAAATGCTGCCAATAATGAGCAAATCAGGCTGCTCCCACCCTTTTGATCGTCACAACGCCTGTCTGATTGACGGCGGCTTCGGACCAATAGGAAGAGAGGAGGCGGGGCAAGAGGAGCGTGCGGCGGAGCGGCTGGTCGTCCAACCAATCTGCGAATGAGGCGGGGCAGGGATGGAGCATGCGCAGTGTGAGTAATGGCGATTGGATGATGCTTCTTCGAAACGAAATCGGTGAGTGAAAAAAAGCAGAGACGAATAGTGAAAAGCAGCCGGCCGGTGCCGAGGCTTCGTAAACTTGTATGAAATGTAAAAATCGAAAAAGAGCTTTCCGATTACACTGGGAGGAACCGCAGGTTTTTTTTTCCTATTAAAAACGACGCCATGTTTCTCAGGAACAATATACGACAGAGCGCATGCGCATCCGCCATTTTTGTTGGATCAATTAAAAAAAATATTTTGGGTATTTTCAATTGACATACAGAACATGGAAAACAATCCCCTTTATACACTTGCCACATTGCAAACAACTCCCCCCCCCCCCCTCATTTCCCTGAATACCCCACATGCTCCACTTTATAAATATAATGTAAAACAACGATATCCCATAACAAAATAAATGTCCCTCCCCAGCTGAGGTCTACTCTTAAAGAAGGTGGTGAACAACCTCCAACTCGAAAAGAAACCTTCCTCCGACCGCCTCATGGCAAATTCCGCCAGGTCACTGACCCACCCTGCCGCCTTGGGTGATTCAGGAGCCTGCCACTATAACAAGATCAGCCTCCAGACTATCAGGGAGGCAAAAGTCAACACATCAGCACCTTTCCTCACCTCGACTCCCGCATCCTCCAATACCCTGAATCTCGCCACCCACGGGCTCGGGGCCACCCCCACAATCTCTGACAGTCCAAAAATGTGCAGGTTAGGTGGATTGGCTATGCTAAATTACTCCCTATTGTCCAAAAGGTTAGGTTGGGTTAAGGGGATAGGGTAGAAGCCTGGGCTTAAGTAGGGTGCTCTTTCCAAGGGCCGGTGCAGACTTGATGGGCCAAATGGCCTCTTTCTGCACTGTAAATTCTATGATTCAATCCGGTTGGGGGCCTCAATGCTCTCCCCCACCCCCTCCCCCACCCCCTCCCCCCCCTCCCCCCTCCCCCCAACCATATCCAAGTTTCAGTGGACTCCTCGAGGCCCCTGTCTCACCCACCACCCTGGTCCCATCAAGATGTCCACTGTCATTCCCCTCCAACCATCTGTTCCAATAAAAAACCTTTGACATCAGCCACTTTCCACTCACTGCGCCCCACCCAAACAAAGTAATAATAATCTTTATTGTCACAAGTAGGCTTTCATTAACACTGCAATGAAGTTACTGTGAAAAGCCCCTGGTGTCACGTTCCGGCGCCTGTTTGGGTTCACGGACTCAGAATGTCCAAATTACCTAACAGCACGTCTTTCGGGAGTTGTGGGTGGAAACTGGAGTACCCAGAGGAAACCTATGCAGACATAGGAAGCACGTGCAGACTCCCCTCAGACAGTGACCCAACCTGGGAATCGAACCTGGCACTGTGAAGCAAAGTATGACCCACTGTGCCACCCTGGGATAAAGGTGGGACAATCTTTTCAAAAAACCAATGGGAACAACCTGTCCCGTCAAACTGCTTCACACTTGAGTTACAATGTTTTATTGATGAGGCAGAAGGACGACGTGTGTTCAAATCAATAACATTTATACTTTATAGATAAAGCAAATCATTCTCCTTCACATCCTACCTCTCCTAACTCTCACCATCTACTTCGCTCCTCTAATAGTTGCCAGAGTCTTGTGTCGCCCCAGACGGGGTGAGAGGTTCCCTTCCCTGAAGGACCTTAGTGAACCAGTTGGGTTTTTAACAACAATCCAGCAATCATGGTCACTATTTCCTTGTGTCGGCCCCACAAATTACCGATTAATTCAGCTCAAGTTCACAACCTGTCTTTGTGTTTTTGTGTCTTCTCTCTCACTCTCTTTTTTCTGTTTTAAATCAATTGCACAGGGTGTTAGAAGGGGAAGATTTGCAATTGGCAAACTGAAAGCAAACATTCCATCAGGATCTGACAGTCGCCCAATGAGTCCTAATAAGAGTTAGAACATGGAAGGAAATAGCACCGTTGACATTGGGGAGAAACCATACACGTGCTCTGTGTGTGGACGAGGCTTCAGCCGATCATCGGGCCTGTCAAAACACAAATGCAGTTACAGTGAGGAGAAATCATGGAAATGTGGGTATTGTGAAAGGGGATTTGATTACCCAATTGAGCTGGAAACTCATCGGCGCACTCACACTGGGGAGAGGCTGTTCACTTGCTCTGAGTGTGGGAAGGGATTCACTCAATCCTCCAACTTGTTGGCTCACCAGCGAGTTCACACTGATGAGAGACCTTTCAAATGTCCAGACTGTGAGAAGTGCTACAAAACCTCTCGGGAAGTGATGCGTCATCAACGTGTTCACACTGATGAGAAACCATTCAGGTGCACTCACTGTGGGACTGGATTCAAGCGATCGTCGGATCTCATGGTACACCAGCGAGTTCACACCGGGGAGAGACCATTCACCTGTTTCGAGTGTGGGAAGAAATTTGCTCAGTCATCCACCCTACTGACGCACCGCCGGGTTCACACTGGGGAGAGGCCATTCACCTGCTCCAAGTGTGGGAAAGGATTCACTACCTCCACCAACCTTCTGGAGCATCAGCGTGTTCACAGTGGGGAGAAGCCGTTCACCTGTGCTGTCTGTTTTAAGGAATTTGCTCACTCCTCCACCTTGCTGAGACACCAGCAGGTTCACAAGTTACAGCAATGATGTGATGTTGCTCTAGAACTAATTTATGTTTATTGGGGTCTGTTTCTGCTGATGTTAATAAACACCATCCCACTTATAGGTGTTAATATTCTGGATAAAACAGAAATAAATCAGCTTTATCTTAAACATTGTGTTGAATCTTTTTAATACCTCAAACACAAGTTAGCTTCTTTTGAAGGACTCTTAACTCTCCCAGTTCCCTCCATCCTCACCTGCAACAACAAGTGTGAGGAGCCATGGAGCTTCTTTATCACTAAGACTGAGACAATCTGATCAGCTGCCTCAGCTGCTTCTCTCCCTTCCAGTAGTTCTCCGGGACACTGTCTCTAAAGTTTCCCATTGTCAGAGTTCTGAACTCACATATTTCTCCACTTTCTCTCCCATCTCCCCTCATGCCCTTTCAGTTCAACTTGTCCATGGGACCCACCTCCTGCTCCATCGACCCAGTTCCCGCTAAAATGCTGATCACACAACTTCCCCATGTTCATTGATATTGTTAACGGTCCCATTCTCCAGGTACTGTCCGTCTCTGCCTGCCATCTGTCATCATAATAATAATCGCATATTGTCACAAGTAGGCTTCAATGAAGTTACTGTGAAAAGCCCCTAGTCGCCACATTCTAGCGCCTGTTCGGGGGTGCGGTACAAGAATTGAACCCTCGCTGCTAGTTCTACATTACAAGCCAGCGGTTTAGCCCACTGTGCTAAACCAGCCCCTTTTAAACTCATGTTCAAAAACTAAATGTTGACGGTGATGGCATTGCAAAGTACCACCCTAATTCCAATCCCCCTCTCATGTCCACACACCGTTTGAATGTGTTGTTACCTCCCAAACACTGGGATTTCAGTGAGAATAGGATGGGCTGTAATGGAAACGGGGCGGAATTCTCTGAAAATGGGGCTATGTCCTCACGCCGGCGGCAAATCCAGCGCCAACGACGCCAGCATCAACGGCCCCCCAAAGTGAGGAATTCTTACCTTTGTAGGGGGCTAAGTTGCTACCGGAGTCGTCCCCGCTGCTGCAGCTGGGGCCGAAGGGCCGGCGCGTGTTTGTGCATGCGCGAACCCCGACAAGGGCCCGGTGCAGAGGAAAGAAGGCCTCCACGGAAACAGCCCACCTGCAGGATCGGTAGGCCGCGATCGCGGGCCAGGCCATCGTGGTGGCCCTCCCCCGAGGTCGAATCTCCTTGTTCTCTCCCCGCCCCCCCCCCCCAGACTCACCTGCCAGGTCATGCCGTGCATGAGGTGAGTAATTCAAGCCGGTGGGACTGGCCAAAACTGAATGGCCACTCGGCCCATCGGGGCCCGGAGAATCGCCGGGGGGGCCCGGAGATCGCGGGGCGGGGGGGGTGCTGTTAACGGCCCCCGACCGGCATGGCGGGAATCCTGCCGGCGCCCACGAATACGGCAGCGGGATTGGCGTATAAAGATACATGATTTATGCTGCAGCTATACAAAACCCTGGTCTGACTCAACGTGAGTACCCTGAACAGATCTGGGCACTACATCTTGAGGAAAAATATTTTAGAACATAGAACATACAATGCAGAAGGAGGCCATTCGGCCCATTGAGTCTGCACCAACCCACTTAAGCCCTCACTTCCACCCCATCCCGTAACCCAATACCCCCTCTTAACCTTTTTGGCCACTAAGTGCAATTTAGCATGGCCAATCCACCTAACCTGCACGTCTTTGGACTGTGGGAGGAAAACAGAGCACCCGGAGGAAACCCACGCAGGCACGGGGAGGACGTGCAGACTCCGCCCAGACAGTGACCCAGCGGGGAAATCGAACCTAGGACCCTGGCGCTGTGAAGCCTCAGTGCTATCCACATGTGCTACCGTGCTGGTTTTGGACCCCCCCCCCCCCCCCCCCCCCGGGGGATTCTCCAAACCGGCAAAGGGTGTGGGGAGGGGTCGGAGAATCCCGGCCAGGATGTCCCCATTCTCCATCCTGGGATTCCGAGTGAACAGGATGTCACAGGAACAGAGGAACAGGAGTAGACCATTCTGCCCTTGAGCCTGTGCTGCCGTTTAATGAGAACATAGCTGATCTGTGACCTAACTCCATAAATATGTTGCAGGCTCAATATCTTTGCAGAACAAAAATCTGTCTCAGTTTGAAAATTTTCAACTGATCTACCTTCAACTGCTTTTGTGGGATAGAATTCCAAACCTCTACCACCCTTTGACTGAAGAAGTGTTTCCGAACATCTTTACTGAACGGTCCAGCCCTAATTTTTAGAGTATGCTCCCTAGTTTTAGAATTTCCATCCAGTGAAAATAGTTCATCTTTACCTACCCTGTCTTTCCCTGTTAATATTTTGAATACCTTGATCAGATCACCCTTTAACTGTCTAAATTCTGGGGAAAACAGGTCTCATTTGATTAATCTCGCCTCTTAACATAACCCCTGTTGTCCAGGTATTATATTTGTAAAACGAGGTTGCACTCCCTCCAAGACCAAAATATCTCTCCTAAAATGCAGCACCCAGAACTGTTCACTGTACTCACGTGGAGTTGGAACAGGGTTTTATGTAGCTACTCCAATCTAGGACAGAAATGTGTTCATTAGGGTCTGTTTCTGCTGATGTTCATAAACACCAACCAGGTTGCAGTGACTAATATTCTGCATGAAAATCAAATAAATCGGGTTTCTATTAAATACAGAGTGTTTGGTCTTTTCCAATATCACTAAGAAGTTTGTTTCCTTTAAAGTTCTCTCCCCTACCTCCTCCATCCTTCCTTCCAACAACAAGTGTGAGGAGCTCATGGAGCTTCTTTGTCACTAAGATTGAGACAATCTGATCAGCTGCTTTCTCCCCTTTCACGAACCCACCGGACCAAATTATCTCTAAAGTTTCCTTGTCCGAGCCTGAAGTCCACATCCTTCTCCAGTTTCTCTCAGATGTCTCTCCATGTCCTCTCAGGACTCATCTTGTCCATGAGGTCCCCATTCTGCTCCCTTGACTCTTTTCTCACTAAACTGCTGAACACCCAACTTCCCCATGTTCAATAACGTTGTTAATGGTTCTCTTTTATAAACCAGCTAGGGGCTGGTTTAGCACACTGGGCTAAATTGCTGGCTTTTAAAGCAGACCAAGGCAGGCCAGCAGCACGGTTCAATTCCCGTACTAGCCTACCCGAACAGGTGCTGGAATGTGGCAACTAGGGGCTTTTCACAGTAACTTCATTTGAAGCCTACTTGTGACAATAAGCGATTTTTATTTTCATTTATTTACTGATACTGTAAATCCACCATCATTACTCGCCTTAAAAAAAAACTCCCTTTTCTCTCCAAAGTCCTTGTACTTGGTGTCCCTCAAGGAGGTATCCTTGGCCCCTCGTTTTTCTCACCCACATGCTGCCATCAGGTGGCATCATGCAAAAGCACCGTGTTAGTTTTCACATGTGCACGGTCAACTCCCAGCTCTACCTCACCACCATCCCTCTCCATGCCTCCACTGGTACTAATTAATCAAACTACTTATCCCACATCCAGTACTGGATGAGCAGAAATTTCCTCCAGTTAAAAATTAGGAAGACCAAAGCCATTATCTTCGGGCAGCATTACAAATTCCGTTCCTTAACTACCGAGTCCATGCCTCTCCCTGGGAACTGTCTGAGGCTGAACTTTCCTCTTCAGAATCTCCATGTCATATTTGACCCCAGTATGCGTTTCTGACCACATATCCACACCATAAGTAATACCAGATATATCAATCTCCATGATGTCGCCTGTCTCCTTCCCATCCCAGCTCATCACCTGCTTAAAGCATGTTCGAGTTACCTTTAGACTTGACGATTCCAATGCATTCCTGGCCAACTTCACATATTCACCTGAAGGATTTAACCATTTGGTTACCAGCAGCACTTTGCGATTACTGGAACCCAGTAGAAATTTAAGTTAAAACTTCAGGTGCAAATAAGAATTGTTTTATTTGTCTTCTATTGATTACAGTTTGAAAGTCATTTAAAAGGCAATTTGTAGACAAATTGCCGCTTTCAAAGAATCACATGAATTATCTTCTTGCTTCGGCAAACAGTTCGACAATAATTTTAAAAGTCAAAGTCTGAAAATGAAATATGAATACAGGGAGACAGTGAATAATTCAGATCAAAGTATAGACGATTCAAGAAAAAGAGAGAGAGAAATCCAGCTAATCTTCAGCTTCAAACCAACACCACCAACCAACTAACCAACCTACTTATCTACCTACCTACAAAATGGCAGAACAAAACTCTTCAGTTATACTGTTTCATATCTGTCTTAAGCCATCTAATCACACCCCAATATAATCCTAATTGGTTTGGGTTAGACTCAAAGACATCTGATTTGACGGCATGCCGTCCATCTTTAATATGTAACATTACTTCTAATTGTTTCGTCTCTGCCTACTTGTGTATGTTAAAGAATGCGATATTGTGCTTTATCAAGGCCAGCAGAAACTGGTTTTCTGATGACTTGGCTATTGTAACAATGGAGACT
The DNA here is from genome assembly GCF_902713615.1 of Scyliorhinus canicula. Taxonomy (NCBI): domain Eukaryota; kingdom Metazoa; phylum Chordata; class Chondrichthyes; order Carcharhiniformes; family Scyliorhinidae; genus Scyliorhinus; species Scyliorhinus canicula. The sequence continues at coordinate 104,974,461 of NC_052162.1, read as the reverse complement.
TCATGTTATCTTGTCATGTAATGCTGGACAATGACTTGAAAATGTAAATCAAACTGTCTGTTTTAATCTAGTAAAGTGAATTATGCTGCTTCTATGAAATTGTTATGTTTTGAGAATGTTGGAATCAAATATATTTGATTCGATGTTCTAACTGCCCATTTATTAAAAACAAGCCAGCATAGTCTAGAATGTTTCAGCCTGTATAAGTTATGGAATGTGATTCAGGCGTTATCACTAATGGCCTGAAATGAGAACAATAGAGCCTTTACGTTATTGGGCTCTTGTCACCTCGTTGCCATGGATTCAGCCCTTGTCCTTGGAGAAATGTAGTGAAGAGTGCTTGTTTTATCAACCTTCCGTGTTTCTTTTCAACTATGTATCTAAAAGTTGTGTTGGAGAAAATGATTACATGAATTTGCAGAATGTGTTTTTAATCCTTAAAACTGGAACTTAATATTTACCTTAAACAGCTATCTTTTACCTATATTAGGTGTATTAGAAATACCTGGCTTCTACAGTTCAGCCCTTTGATAAATCGAAAGATTAAGTGAGATATATCAGAATAAAAGACATCATTAATGCGATAGGATAGGTAAAAGCGCAAAGAATAACTTATTCATATTGTCATTGCAGTTTCAAACAATAGACTGGATACTTAGCATTGCAACAAGCATTTCAACAATAATCATTAAAATTCTGAAAGAATTATAAAATAACAATTAATAAATTAATCAAATGTGATACTACTGATTCAGTATTAATAAATTATACAATATGTTAATAATACAGTCATATAATTGATTGATCAGTAACATTTCAACAATAGTATTTCATCTCAAATTCATCAATTAGGGGTGCAGTTGGGTTAGTTTGAACCATTCTGACAGTTGGTCCCCTGCGTTTAGCGAATAGTTCTTGATGCACTTAACACATTGGCATGTTATATAAATGATGAATACAGCTGCACAGGAGAATACCTGGCATCTACACCCACGCAAGGAAATAGGAGATCATTGCTGCCCATGTGTTTTCTCACACCAAGTCCTGTTCACCCATCACCCTTGTGCTCTGACCTACATTTGCTCTCGGTTAAGCAATGCCTCGATTTTATAATTCACATCCTTGGTTTCAAATCCTTCTATGGCCTCATCCCTCCCTATCTCTAATCACACAACCCTCTTGAGATATCTGCACTCATCTGTCTGGCCTACTGAACATCCCGGATTATGATTACTCCACCATTGGTGGCTGTGCTTCAGTGTGAAGCCTGAAATTCCCTCCTAAACCTCAACTTTCTCTCCTGATTAAAGATATTTGTTAAAATCTGCCTCTACAATCAAGGCTGTGTCCAATTATCCTATGTGATGACTTTTGCTCATCCATGTCAATGTCTTCTTTCTGAAACTTCTCTGAAGCACCTTGTGATGTTTTATTACATTAAACGGGTTCTAGAAATGCAAGTTCTTTCTGTTTCATGACAGCCAGTTTGTGTACAGTAAGATTACACAACCAGCAAACAGTCTAACCAAATAATCCAGTGGTTTTGATGGTGTTAGTTAAAACAGGAATGTTGGTCCGACTGCATCAGGAGAACTCCACTGTGGACAGTATGTGGAGTTGTTGAGCTCTCCTGAGCAGAGAGTGGAGCTGATTGAGCTGCCAGGCCTGCAGTGTACCTTGAAGAAACGCTGTCTGGGATCTTTCCTCTTCATTCACTGACTCCCAGCTGAAGTTGCTTCTGCAGTAAAATAGTTTATCTTTGAATATCAATCCCAATTTAATCTTTGGAGGAAAATCTACAACTTTAAATCAGCACTAAAGTAGAAAGAAAGGTCTTGCGTTCATGCAGCATTTTTCACCCACTCAGAACATTGCAAAGTGATTCACAATCATTGATGTAATTTGGAAGGATGAATGAGGAGATGCAGTATAAACGAAATGGTCCAATTTTAGAAAGCGCAGGAACACAGTGACTTGGAGTATGGACACAAATCTTTGCATTTGACAGGACAAGTTGATCAGGCTGTTTATATATAAAACTAATAGGGTCCTCAGATTATTAATGCAGATATGGATTATTAAAGGAAGGAAGTTATATGGAATCTTTATAAATCACTGATTAAGCCTCAGCTGAAATATTGTGTTGAATTCTGAGCCCCTCACTTTACGAAAGTTGTCAAGGCCTTGGAGAGGGTGCAGGGAAAACTTCCCAGAATAATATCAGGGATGAGGGGTTTCAGTTTTGTGGAGAGACTGGAGAAGTTGGGATTGGTCTCTTTAGAGCAGAGAAAGTTATGGATTTAATTGATGTGTGGATTTGCTGAGGTGCTTTCATCCACATCGGGAAAATTTGTTTCCATTGCCATGATGATTGGTAACCACACATCACAGCTTTAAAATAATTGGATAAAACAACCAGGATGGGGATGAGACGTGATTATTTTACTTAGTGAGTTATGATAATCTGGAACACATTCTCAATCACTGGTGTAAACAGCAGTGTTCGTATAGGGTCCCACATGCCTGGCGGAGTTGGTGCACTGCTTTTCTGGTGGAGAGCAGATCAGAGTTCATTTGTAGCTCTTTCCTCTCCGCCAGGAGCTCTATGGTCGGGGCCTCGGCGTATTTACGGTCTACCTCCAGTATGGAGTCGACCAGCTGCTGCCTAGCTGCCCTTTCCTCCCTATCTCTTCGCACTTTGAAAGCGATAAAGTGATAATTTCCCCTCTTTCTGGCCTTTAGCACTTCCCAGAACGTGGAGGGCGAGTCCTCCCCGTTCTGGTTGTTCTCAGTGTACTCTGCTACAGCCTGCGATATCTTTTTGTTGAAGGCCTTGTCAGCTAGTAGGGCGATGTCCAACCTCCATGTGGGGCGTTGGGCCCTGCCCATCTCCAGCCTCACGATCATGCAGTGTGGAGCGTGGTCGGATATTACAATTGCAGAGTATTCCACTTTGTCTATCCCCGGAAGCACCATTTTCCCCATCACAAAGAAGTCAATTCTGGTGTATACATTGTGCACTGGGGAGAAGAAGGAGAACTCCTCCTCTCCTGGGTGAACCTCCAGGGGTTTTTTCTCCCTCCCTTCTCTCCTTTAACCCTTTTTATCCCCCCCTTAAGCCCCTTTTTCAAAAAAGGTAAAAAAAAAGTAAAACAACAAGGGTTCTTTCTCTTTAAGAGTCTTTTTCAAAAAGTTTCCAAAAAGTCTGAAAAAAGAGGGGGACGTTCTTTTTTTCTCTCACTCACCCAAACAGCGGGTCAGGAGGGCGAGAGAGAGAGAGAGAGGGGCTTCCGGTCGTGCCGGGAGTCCTCCTTTGATTTGCCGCCTGCCTTGTAGTCACTGCTGTGGGGGTGGGGGCGCTGGTCGGTCCCTGCCGCTGGCTCTATCCCTGCTTTGGTCCGGGCTGCCGCTCGTCATGTCCCGCATTCTCCTGCCGTGTGGGACCCCCGGCCAGTTTGTGTGTTTCTTTTCCCCTCACCCTGTGGATCCGGACACGACTGCCGGAGGAGCTCCGTTGCCCGCGACCGCCCTCCTCCCCTGCCAGAAGTTGAAAACCAACTTAATTCTTTCTAATCGGAGAAACTCGTACTGGTCTCCCAGCCAGGCCGCAACGCCTAGTGGCGTCTCTGACTTCCAATTCAAAAGAATCCATTGTCGGGCAATCAGAGGAGGCGAAGGCCATAACATCAGCCTTCATTCCCCCTCCAGCAGCTCCAGCAGCTCCGAAACCCCAAATATCACCATCATGGGTCCGTCTTCACCTTGGCGGCTCCCACTATCCTCGAATAGGTCCCAATTAGGCGGCACGGTACCACAGTGGTTGGTACAGTTGCTTCACAGCTCCAGGTTCAATTCCTGGCTTGGGTCACTTGGTGGAGTCTGCATGTTCTCCCCGTGTCTGCGTGGCTTTCCTCCGGGTGCTCCGGTTCCCTCCCACAGTCCAAAGATGTGCAGGCCATGCTAAATTGCCGTTAGTGTCCCAAAAAGGTTAGGTGGGGTTACTGGGTTAGGGTGGAGGTATGGGCTTTCCAAGGACCAGTGCAGACCTGATGGGCCGAATGGCCTCCTTCTGTGCTGTAAAGGCTATGATCTATGAAACAGAGTCTCCCAGTAGCTCTCCAACTTCTCGCAACCCGAAAACATGTGACCATGATTCGCCAGCCCCCACCCATGTTACCCCCGGGAAGAACTCACTCATCCGAGCCAGAGTGATGTCGACCCTGTGCACCACTTTAAACTGAATCAAAGCTCATTCTGGCACAGCAGGAGGTTGAGTTCACTCGCCTCACACCAGAACCCATTCCAGCAGCACCTTACGCTGCTCTTCCAACCACTCATATGTCCTCTATCTTGTTCACCCTCACCTCATCTGGGAACTGCAGATTCTCCACAGCGTTTACTTTGGTAGTTGGGGGAATGTTGGGAGCTCCTTACACACAAAGTCCCACACGTGCCAGTACCTAAACTCACTCCTGCTTGGTAACTCAAACTTCTCCAACAGCTTATCCAACCCAGTGAGATTCCCCTCCGAGAACATATCCTTGGCCAACTTCAACCCTTCCTCTCTCCACTGCCTGTTCATCCCAGTTGGTACTGTAGTGTCAGTACCAACATGCTGCCGAATTTAATGTGCCTCCTCAACTCATTCTAGATCAAAAGATCTTAAAAGTCAACTTCACCACCGGACTCCCCGTATACTGCCAGCGGCAAAGGGGCCATCACCAGGGCCCTCGAACTTGAGCCCCTATAGGACTTCTCCTCCAACCTGATCTACTCCGCCTTCTGCCCCTCCCGCCTCATCTTCTCCACATTCGCTGCCCAGTAGTAATGCACCAGGTTCAGGAATGTTAACCCCCCTCCCTGCCTCCGCCGCCTTTGTAGCAGGGCCCTTGGCACTTTCCTGCTCACACAAATTCCGAGACCAGCGACTCTGTCTTCCGAAAAAAAGCCTCAGAAAGAAAAATCAGGAGGGACTGAAAGATAAGCAGGAACCTTGGCAGCACATTCATCTTTACCACCTGCACCCTCTTGTCAATATCAAGTGAAATGTATTCCACCTTTTAAAGTCCCCCTCAACCTCTTCCATTAAGCCTGTCACATTCCACCTGTGGCCTACTCATGTGTTACCCGAATCCCCAGATACCTAAAAATCGCTCCCATGCCACCTGAAATGGTAGCGCCCTCACTGCGAACACCTTACTCTTTCCTATGTTCAATTTATAGCTGGAAAATGTCCCAAACTCTCCAACAAGCCTATAATTCTGGCCATACTTTCCAATGGGTCCGACACAAACAGCAACATGTCTTCTGCATACCGTGATACCCAGTGAATCCCTCCCCATTCTGCCAACGCTTGAAGGGCCAACTCCAAAGTCTCGAAGCTAATGCAACAGCGGCCACCCCTCCCTTGTCCCCCTATGCAACCCAAAATACCCTGAACTTGTGGTGTTTCTTCGAACATTAGCCACTGGGGATGCATACAACAGTCGAACCCATGCCATAAATATTGGTCCAAACCTTGCTCGAACTTCAAACAGATACCTCCAAATCGACCCAGTAAAATGCGTTCTCCTCATCCATGGACACATTCGCCTCCAGCTCCCGTCCCCTGATGCAATCATAATTACTTTCAGCAAACTCAGCAACCTCCTAATGTTACCTGAGAGCTGATTCACTTTTACAAAACCAGTTTGCTCCTCAGAAACCAACTCCTGGATGCACCTTTCCAACCTACACAACAACACCTTCGCCAGGACTTTCACGTTCGTGTTTAATAAAATGGGCCTGTAGGACCCACATTCCAATGAGTCCTTCCCCCTTTTCGGAATCAACTAAATTGATGCCTGCTCTAACGTAGCCGGCGCCCCCCCCCCCCCCCCCCCCCCTTTCCACTTCCTCACTAAACATATCCACCAGGTGAATGACCAATCCGTTGCAAGTTGCTTGTAAAACTCTGCCGGAACGCTGTCCGGCTCCGGGGCCTTCCTCGATCCTACTAATGCATTCCATCACCTCCCTTAACCATAAGCCATTGGCTTCCCCAATGCCTGCCTCTTCCCCGCCTCTGACTCTGATACTCCAACTCATCCAGGAACCGTCCCATATCCTCCGCCTCGCCCACTGGCTCAGCTCTATACAACCCCTTGGAGGAAGCCTCAAACATGACATTTATCCTTTCTGGCTGCAACACCAGCTCCCCCTTCTCCGCTTTTACCGGCAAAACCTCCTGGACACTGTCTGACGCTGCACAGGCCATTATACGACTTGCCTTTTCCCCTACTCATACTGCATCCCCATCGACCCCAGCTGAGGAAGTATGGAATTGAAGGTGATTTAGCGGTTTGGATCAGTAATTGGCTAGCTGAAAGAAGACAGAGGGTGGTGGTTGATGGCAAATGTTCATCCTGGAGTTCAGTTACTAGTGGTGTACCGCAAGGATCTGTTTTGGGGCCACTGCTGTTTGTCATTTTTATAAATGACCTGGAAGAGGGTGTAGAAGGATGGGTTAGTAAATTTGCAGATGACACGAAGGTCAGTGGAGTTGTGGATAGTGCTGAAGGATGTTATAGGATACAGAGGGACATAGATAAGCTGCAGAGCTGGGCTGAGAGGTGGCAGATGGAGTTTAATGCGGAAAAGTGTGAGGTGGTTCACTTTGGAAGGAGTAACAGGAATGCAGAGTACTGGGCTAATGGCAAGATTCTTGGTAGTGTAGATGAACAGAGAGATCTCGGCATCCAGGTACATAAATCCCTGAAAGTTGCCACCCAGGTTAATAGGGCTGCTAAGAAGGCATATGGTGTGCTAGCCTTTATAAGCAGGGGGATTGAGTTTCGGAACCACAAGGTCATGCTGCAGCTGTACATAACTCTGGTGCGGCCGCACCTGGAGTACTGCGTGCAGTTCTGGTCACCACATTATAGTAAGGATGTGGAAGCTTTGGAAAGGGTCCAGAGGAGATTTACTAGGATGTTGCCTGGTATGGAGGGAAGGTTTTACGAGGAAAGGCTCAGGGAATTGAGGTTGTTTTCGTTAGAGAGGAGAAGGCTGAGAGGTGACTTAATAGAGACATATAAGATAGTCAGAGGGTTAGATAGGGTGGACAGTGAGAGTCTTTTTCCTCGGATGGTGATGACCAACACGAGGGGACATAGCTTTAAATTGAGGGGTGATAGATATAGGACAGATATCAGAGGCAGTTTCTTTACTCAGAGAGTAGTAGGGGTGTGGAACGCCCTGCCTGCAACAGTAGTAGACTCGCCAACTTTAAGGGCATTTAAGTGGTCACTGGATAGACATATGGATGAAAATGGAATAGTGTCGGTCAGATAGGCTTCAGATGGTTTCACAGGTCGGCGCAACATCGAGGGCTGAAGGGCCCGTACTGCGCTGTAGTGTTCTATGTTCTATGCTGCCCCACCACGTTACTCGTCAACCGATCACATTGCCCCTACAACCTCTTCCTCTCTGCCAACAGCACCCTCATGGGGAGTCAGAGTATCTCCTGTCCACCTCAACTATCTCATCCAATAGCTGCCAGTGCTCTTCCCTCCTCATCCTATCCCTGTGGGCCGTGAACAAAATAATTTCCTCTCATACCACCGCCTTCAAGGCCTCCCAAAACGTAGCTGCTGATACCTCACTGTTCTGGTTCAGCTTCACAGTTCTTAATTGTCACTCACCTTCCCACAAAACTCCTTATCGGCCAAAATTCCCAAGTCCAACTTCTACCCCGGCCTCTGCACCTGTCCCGAACAAAACCTCACATCTAACCAGTGCAGTGCATGGTCTGAGTTCACAATCCCTGCTTATTCTTTTTTTATTTAAAAGTACCCAAATCTTATTTTTTTCAATTAAGGAGAAATTTTAGCGTGGCCAATCCACCTACCTTGCACATCGTTGGGTTTTGGAGGAGAGACCCATGCAGACATGGGGAGAATGTGCAAACTCCACATCGACAGTGACCCAGAGCTGGGATCAAACCCGGCTCCTTGGTGCCATGAGGCAAAAGTGCTAACCACTGAGCCACCTTATTGCCCCATCCATGCATATTCTGCCCCTATCATCCCCATCAGCACCGCCCTGCTCACCACAAAAATAAAAAACCCAATCCTCTAATACACCCTATACACAAGCGAGAAGGAGTATTCCTTTCCTCCCGGTTTCCTAAATGTTCATGGATCCACTATCCCTATCCTTTCCATGAGTTCTCCCAGCTCTTTTGCCATTTGACTTTCCCATCGACTGAGAGCATGACCAATCCACCCTCAGCTCCATTACGCAATCAGCCTCATCTGTTCTGTCACTCAAAGATGCATCTCCTGCAAGAAAATCACCTCTGCCCTCAAGCTCTTCAGGTGCGCGAACACCTTGGTTCGCCTGACCAGTATGTTCTGCCTCTGGACATTCATGCCACAATTCCACCGGAGACTTATACATCCACCCCGCCTCTAGTAACGGCCATCCTGTGGCCTGTCCCGCCCATTTCCACTCAGAACCGGGCCCATCCAAGATGGCTCCCACCCTGCCCATGACCACACATCCTCCATACCTGCAACGTCCCATTCCCCGATAAGTCCCCTGGGCCAGATGGGATTTATCCTAGGATTCTCTGGGAAGCCAGGGAGGAGATTGTAGAGCCTTTGTCCTTGATCCTTATGTTGTCTTTGTTGACAGGAATAGTGCCGGAAGACTGGAGGATAGCAAATGTTGTCCCCTTGTTCAAGAAGGGGAGTAGCAACAACCCTGGTAATTATAGACCTGTGAGCCTTACTTCGGTTGTGGGTAAAATGTTGGAAAAGGTTATAAGAGATAGGGTTTATAATCATCTTGAAAAGAACAATTTGATTAGCGATACTCAACACGGTTTTGTGAAGGGTAGGTCATGCCTCACAAACCTTAGAGTTTTTTGAGAAGGTGACCAAACAGGTGGATGAGGGTAAAGCGGTTGATGTGGTGTATATGGATTTCAGTAAGGCGTTTGATAAGGTTCCCCACGGTAGGCTATTGCAGAAAATACAGAAGTATGGGATTGAAGGTGATTTAGCGGTTTGGATCAGTAATTGGCTAGCTGAAAGAAGAAAGGTGGTGGTGGATGGCAAATGTTCATCCTGGAGTTCAGTTACTAGTGGTGTACCGCAAGGATCTGTTTTGGGGCCACTGCTGTTTGTCATTTTTATAAATGACCTGGAAGAGGGTGTAGAAGGATGGGCTAGTAAATTTGCAGATGACACGAAGGACCAGTGCTGAAGGATGTTATAGGTTACAGAGGGACATAGACAAGCTGCAGGGCTGGGCTGAGAGGTGGCAGATGGAGTTTAATGCGGAAAAGTGTGAGATGGTTCACTTTGGAAGGAGTAACAGGAATGCAGAGTACTTGGTAGTGTAGATGAACAGAGAGATCTCGGCATCCAGGTACATAAATCTCTGAAAGTTGCACCCAGGTTAATAGTGCTGTTAAGAAGGGATATGGTGTGCTAGCCTTTATCAGTAGGGGGATTGAGTTTCGGGCCACGAGGTCATGCTGCAGCTGTACAAAACTCTGGTGCGGCCACACCTGGAGTACTGCGTGCAGTTCTGGTCACCACATTATAGGAAGGATGTGGAAGCTTTGGAAAGGGATCAGAGGAGATTTACTAGGATGTTGCCTGGTATGGAGGGAAGGTCTTACGAGGAAAGGCTCAGGGACCTGAGGTGGTTTTCGTTAGAGAGGAGAAGGCTGAGAGGTGACTTAATAGAGACATATAAGATAGTCAGAGGGTTAGATCGGGTGGACAGTGAGAGTCTTTTTCCTCGGATGGTGATGACCAACACGAGGGGACATAGCTTTAAATTGAGGGGTGGTAGAAAAAGGACAGATGTCAGAGGCAGTTTCTTTAATCAGAGAGTAGTAGGGGTGTGGAACGCCCTGCCTGCAACAGTAGTAGACTCACCAAATTTAAGGGCATTTAAGTGGTCACTGGATAGACATATGGATGAAAATGGAATAGTGTAGGTCAGATAGGCTTCAGATGGTTTCACGGGTCGGCGCAACATCGAGGGCCAAAGGGCCCGTACTGCGCTGTAATGTTCTATGTTCTAAGCCCCAACAGTACAACCCTTACAAAAACAAATCATCAAAAAAACACAGAAGATCTCCCGATAAATGGTATTAGCAAGGGGTGGGGCAAAGCTTATGATCCCCGATAAAGTCACTCACCTGCTCTGGCATCCCAAAGTTATATTCCTGGCAATCATAGGTTATCCAAAGTCTGGCCAGGTGTAACACCACAAATCAAATCTGTCGCTGGTACAGCACTGCCTTGGTCTTATTGAATCCTGGCCAATTCCGCTCCAATGTCATTATAAATCCACATGCGATTTCCCTCCCACTCACAGACCGGTTTCTCCTTGGCTTACTTCAGGTTCTTTTATCCAGAAACCTGAGCATCTGCACAATCATTGCCTGTGGCGGCTCTCCCGCTCCTCAACGACCTATGGGCCTGGTCCACCTCTGGGGCCTTTTCCAATGCCTTCACCTCCACCAACCTGGCCCACATCCTCGCGATGTAGTTTGAGGCGCTGGGTCCCTCCACACCCTCCGGCAGACCCACAAATCAATTTTGTCACTTGGACCTTTTCTCCTCGTTCTCCACTTTCATCTGCAGTGACTTGCACAGATCCCCCAGGTCACCTCTGCTTCCAAAGACACAATACAATCACTCTGGTCGGACACCACCATCTTTGCCTCCCGGATTGCCATACCCTGTGTTTAGAGGCACTTTTCCCAACTGCTCCAGGGTCCCGTGAAAAGGTGCCACTGCCTCCTCCATCTCCTATGGCCAGTTGCTCTGCATCTCCTTCCTTTGCTGCCGAAACCACTCTTTAATGAAGCCCATCAATTGCTCCATCTGCAGCTTTCCCACCATTGATGATCCCCCCCCCCCCCCCCCCCCCCCCTCCACCATTTTCATATTGGAACTGCACCACTAGTCTCCTCCAACTCTTTTGCCAGGTCCTTCACTGTCTTCAGCCAGTTCTGATAGCCCATAAAACATGCCCATCCAGGGGAGAACCCTTTCCCTTCTTCGCTCCACTTTTTTTGCTGAAATCTACCCAAAACAGGGGTCAAAATGGCAAAAAAAAACCCAGCTTCAAACAGGAGCCGCCCTATGTGCGACCACTCACTACATGGAAGTCTGCGTCCAGCATTCGTAATAAGAACAACCAAATTAGTTTGTCTTCAATAAAAATCCAAAGGGCTGTTGTATGATCACAGTTTAATATTCCACACAGCTCTGCTTTGGTAGACAGTACATACATAGTAGACAAAAAAAAAGAATAAAATCAACAAAGTACATTAACAAATGGTACATCGACAAACAGTGATTGGTTACTGTGCGGAACAATGGGCCAAACATGAGCCAGAGACGTTGTGAATAGTATTCTTACAGGGAAACAGATCAGTCCGAGGGAGAGCTGTTGAGGTATCTAGTAGCTGTGGGGAAGAAGCCGGTCCTATGTCTGGATGTGCGGGTCTTCAGACCTCTGTATCTTCTGCCTAATGGAAGGGTCTGGAAGAAGGCAAAGCCTGGGTGGCAGGGGTCTCTGATAACGCCTTCCTGAGGCAGCGGGAAGTGTAGACAGAATCAATGGGAGGATGGCAAGCTTGTGTGATGCGTTGTGCTGAGTTCACCACATTTTACAGTTTCATGCGATCTTGGGCCGAGCAGTTACCATACCAGGCTGTAATGCAGCCGGATAGGATGCTCTCTCTGGCACATCTATAGAAGTTTGAGAGAGTTGATGCAGACATGCCAAGTTTCTTTAGCTTCCGTAGGAAGTAGATACGTTGTTGGGCTCTCTTGATTGTTGCATGAACATGAGTGGATCAGGACAAATTGTTGGTGATGATAACCCCAACGAACTTTAAGCTATCGACCATCTCTATTGGGTTCTTCACAGAGCAGAGTTTCAGTAGGGGACTGGGGACCATGGTCACCTCGCTCAGAAATTGCACAGTTCAAAACTGGGCAGAAACATTACCAAAACTTGCTCATTTAAAGGTTGTGCCCATCAAAGAATGATTGAGCACATTCTCTGGAGCGAGTGGGATGACCTGATTACCACCTTTCAGATAATGAAAGCATTTGTCAGTGTCGATGTGCAAGATATTTTCATTTGCAGCTGGAGGAAAAAAAAAGTAAGTTAGTTACCAATAAGTTTAATGCACAATTCAGGAGCAACGAGAGATTTAAAAAAAAAAAAAGAAAATGCTTTAAATACACAGATGTGGCAACATTTGTGTATTGAACAAGAGTTAACGTTTCAGGTCTGAGCTGTGGTCCTGTGAATTTCTGATGAAAGATCACAAATTGAGTTTCTCTATTTCCACAGATAGAGGGCGCGATTCTCCCATATGGGGAGAAATCGTAAGGCTGGCGTCAAATCCGGGCGGGTTTGACGGCAGCCCCCCCCCCTTCCCGACCGGGAACCGATTCTGGTCCCCGGTCGGGGCTAGCATCCCGACGCCGTAAACTCCGGCATCGCGGGCTTAACGAATTTCGTGCCAATCGGTGCCATGGTTTTAAAAATCGACAGTTTACGGCCGTTTTTACGAACGGCCAGACCAGGTGTGTTTGCCGTTCGTAAAAACAGCCGTAAAGGGCTGGGAACTCGGCCCATTCATCAGCTGAGAATCGCTGCCGGCCGTAAAAAAAAGGCGGCAGCGATTCGTATCGGGAGTCAGGCGTGGGGGGGGGGGGGGGGGGGAGAATAGTGGGAGGGCGTCGGAACAGCGTGGCCGTAAAATTTTACGAGCCACGCTATTCTCCGCACTGTCGGGAGTGCGGAGAATCGCGCCCAGAGTGTTCAGTACCAAATGCAGTGTGGTGTGAATGTGGAACCCATCACGAGAATGCTTGAGACCCACGTCTGAGCTGGAAATCAAGGGGTATGAATGTTCACCAGGTGAAAGTGGCAAGAGATTCACTCAGTCACCCCATTTACACAGCAGCAGTTGCACCAGAAAGAGACCATTCAGATTCTCCATCTGTTAAGAGTGCAGCTTTAAAAGTTTAAAGATTTAATCCACAATCAGCGCATTCTTATTGTCAAGACAACGGGCGAGAATCTCCGCACTCCTGACGGTGCGGAGAATAGCGTGGCTCGTAAAATTTTACGGCCACGCTGTTCCGACGCCCTCCTGCTATTCTCCCCCCACGCCCGACTCCCGATACGAATCGCTGCTGCCGTTTTTTTACGGCCGGCAGAGATTCTCAGCTAATCGATGGGCCGAGTTCCCAGCCCTTTACGGCTGTTTTTACGAACGGCAAACACACCTGGTCTGGCCGTTCGTAAAAACGGCCGTAAACTGTCGATTTTTAAAACCATGGCACCGATTGGCACGGCAGTACCACGGGCCCGATGCCCGCGCACTCTTTGTCCTTCCGGCGCCCCGCAGTATCCATTCGCGGGGCGGCTGAGGGGCATCCCGGCCCGCGCATGCGCGGGTTTCGCGCAAATGCGCGATGACATCATCCGCGTATGCGCAGGTTGGAGTCTTCCAATCCGCGCATGCGCGGCTGACATCATATGACGCGTCAGCCGGCGCTAACTCTGGCAAGCGGACTTAACGAAATTCGTTAAGCCCGCGATGCCGGAGTTTACGGCGTCGGGATGCTAGCCCCGACCGGGGACCAGAATCGGTTCCCGGTCGGGAAGGGGGGGCTGGCGTCAAACCCGCCCGGATTTGACGCCAGCCTTACGATTTCTCCCCATATGGGAGAATCTCGCCCAAAGTTTGAATGTTCTCTGTCTGGGAGAAAAAAAATAAGTGTTTGTTACACCAGCTGAGTCTCCAGTGAGTTCATATTTACTTGTAAAACTTTATTCTGCTGTCAATTACATCCAGGATAAAACTATGTTGTCTTGAGAATTTTGGTTGCTGTATTTATAATTTCTCTCGTGTCTTAGGTGAATCACAATACATGCTATTTCCAATGGGAGGTTAATTCCCCAGCGTTCAAAGCAAGTCAGATTGTGCCCGATCTTCACAACAGGAGCAATTTGCGCAGACGCAGCGGCGATGAGGAGAAATGGAGCATGCGCGCTGTGAACACTGCAACTGTCGAATGGTGAAAATTTGGACTCTGTAACTGTTGAAAAACGGCCGATAATGAGAGGATAATGGAGGCGGCGGAGTGGGTGGGGAACCGTCAGAAAGACCAAGGGGATGTTTAAAGTCCCAAATAAGAGCAGATCGGTGCTGTGTTCGCAGCAAACAGGGCCGCGGCAACAGCTGCCTGAATTGGAGGCCGCAGGGAGGAGGGAATGAGTTTCCATCCTGGACTGACACTGATGGATTTTGGAAACTCCTTTTATTGGGAACTGGAAAGGGGAGCGTTTACACACAGAAAACTCAAAACCGGAGAAATGTTTGTCTCTTATTTTCTATCCTGCGCTTACTGTGATGTATTTTGTAAACTTCTTTTGCAGGAGGTTAGAAGTGGATTTGCAAAATGGAAACTCAAACCAGTCGCTGGACCGTAGGGATTCTATTCTATGATCAGATGAGAACCTGGCAAAAATATCACTCGATTTATCAGGACCTGGATATCAGCGATCTTTTGAGTATAAATTCCAGTCAGTACCACGGTTTGTAAAATTTCTTCTTCAGATCCCCCTGCAGAAGATCTGGTCAAAAAAAAAAGTGGAGATTTGGGTCTGTAATAAGTCCACGGAGGCAGAAGTCCCGTCACCAGAATTCCTTTAATTTACAAACCCAACAGCTGAACCACCATGACCATTCTGCTGGTCAGTGCAGAGGATCTGACACTCCCGGTTATACACACAAAAGGGGTTCCTTGATTGGGCCACTAATCAGGGAACTCGTATGCTAATTGGCCAATCTCAAAGGCCTGGCCTAAGTCATTACACCCCTCGCATCCTTGTTGGCATTCTAGGTACCACCCTACCAATTCCGTTGTCTGTGTCCAGGCCCGGCCACCAGACTTAACTTCTGGCCAGCATCTTCATTTGAGACCCCAGAGTGCCATGATGTAGTTCAGCCAGTATGGCTTGATGGTCTTGACTTGGAACTATTACTCGAGCCCCCCATAGCACGATCCCATCTTCCACGGTGATCTGCTCTCTTCTGCTCCAGTAAGGGTGGATTTACGCCTGGACCAGTCTTTTCGTCTCCCTCGTTAGCTCCATGTGGTTTATTTTTGACAAAACCGGGACCCTTTGGATCCATAAACAAAATGTTTTGTGTGGTCACTGGAAGGGTGTCCAGGAAATGTAAGGTCATTACCGTTTCCTCTATTTTGGGTACTAATGGCGGGGCGTCCGGAAATGGCAGCCTTTTTCAGTATACTTGTATAATGCCAACTGGAGCCTGCTCCAGTTGATATTGGTATGCCGCCAGTAGTAGGGCCCAGCGTTGGATCCGGGCCAAAGTTATTGGTGGTATTGCTTTGTCTTCTTTAAACAAACCCAGCAATGGCTTGTGGTCTGTAATTAGTGAATTTCCGCCTTTACAAGTACTGGTGAAATTTCTTCACCACGAAGATCACAGCCAGTCCTTCCTTTTCGATTTGGGCGTACTTTCATTCTGCTGCTGCCAGCATCCTGGAAGCAAACGCAATAGGTCGTTCCTGTCCGTTTGTCCTCTGTGCCAAAACTGCCCCAACGCCATATGGAGACGCGTCGCAAGTGAGCACCAACTCTTTTCTGGGGTCACAGTGTGCCAAGACGTTCTCTGGGGAAAGCTGTTCTTTTATCTTCTTGAAAGCCCTGTCTTGGCGTGCGGACCACTCCCAGGCTTGCCCCTTTTTTAGTAATTGGTGTAGGGAGTCCAAGATAGAAGCTTTGTTCTGTATGAACTTTCCATAATATGTCACCAGTCCTAAAAAAGACCTTAACTCCTGGATTGTGGTGGCCGAGGCATCTTTAATCGCCCTCATCCGATCCTCCAAAGGGTGTAGCCCTGATTTGTTAACCTTGTACCCCAGATAGCTTACTTGGAGGTGCTAGGAAAACACATTTCTCCCTCTTTAGACGCTGCTGAAAACCTCCTAAGAACTTCCTCCAGGTT
This sequence comes from Scyliorhinus canicula, assembly GCF_902713615.1. NCBI lineage: Eukaryota > Metazoa > Chordata > Chondrichthyes > Carcharhiniformes > Scyliorhinidae > Scyliorhinus > Scyliorhinus canicula. Next base: position 104,958,386 of record NC_052162.1, on the reverse strand, counting down.
TTGCAGGTGTTCTGCCTTTGTTTTACTTGTAATGAGGACGTCGTCCAGGTAAATGGCAACTTGTGGTAGCCCTTGCATATATTCTCAATTGTCCTCTTGCACAAGCTGATGATACCCCGAAGGCTAATCTTGTATACTGAAAAAGGCCCTTCAGGGTGTTTATCGTTGAGAATTTTTGGACTCTTCGTCCAGCTTCAGCTGTAGATATGTGTGGCTCATATCCAGCTTTGAGAATAGGAGTCCTTCAGCCAGCTTTGCATACAAATCCTCAATCCAGGGAATTGGGTATTTGTCCAGTTGTGAGTAGCGGTTAATCGTTTATTTGAAATCTGCACAAAGGCAGATTAAGTCGTCCGGCTAAAGGTCGGCACCATAGATGCCGCCCGCTCTGCAAACTGGACCGGTTTTATTATTCCTTCACGCTCTAATAGTTTTATTTTCACATCGATTTTCTGTCTTAATGCAAAGGATACTGGTCGGGCCTTGTAGAATTTTGGGACTACCTCTGGATCTACATGCAATGTCGCCTTTGCTCCCTTTATTGTTCCGAGCCCTTCTCGGAAAATCTCTGGATATTTGTGCAGGAGTTCGCTCAGGCCATTTCCAGCTGGAAAATGTTTACCCAATCCAGCTGGATCTCTTTTTGCCAGTTTCGTAAGTTTGAAATTGCACCTTTCACTACCATTAAAGGCAGCTTAACCAGTTGCTCTCCACAAGTCACAGTTACGTGTGTTGTGCCCAACACTCTCAGTGGTTCCCCTGTATATGTCCTCAGTTTTGCCGAGGTCCTGGTTAGGAATAAGGGTTGGAGTCCAGTGCGAATTTTATTGAATACTGTTTCCCCTATCACTGATATGGCTGCTCCAGTGTCGACTTCCATTAGTGTGGGATGTCCATTCAATCTTATGGATAATTTTATGGGTTTTGATTTCACCATCGTTACTCAATTTAGTTGTTCCTCGTCAGAGGTAGGTGGGGCTTGCAGCATATGCATTCTCCTGTACCCCGGCCGACATGACCTTCTCCAAGATGCTGGTTTTGGGCTACTATTTCTCCTTTCTGGCTCCGATCTCTGGCAACAACTACAGTATTTTGCCGGGCAAATGGCTGCAGTTTGTCTGGACCTAATTTTCCCTTGCTTGGGAGGGCTTCTGCGTGGGCCTGGTTAACTTAGTATCCGAGTCGCTCCTGAGGGTGGCTATGCAGTTGCCTATTCCCCAGCGCTAATCCCTTAACTCAGTTTCACTAGTATGGGCGTCTACCTCCATCAGAGTACCCTGTAACTAATGCGCTCCACTTGCTGCTTTTTCAACGGACAAAGCCAGCTGCAATGCTTGTTTGCAATCCAGCTCAGCCTCTGCTAACAAACGTTCCTGGATTGCTAAATTATTTATTCCACATACCAAACGGTCTCGGAGCATCTCATTTAGCGTCAGGCCAAATTCACAAGCCTCTGCTAATCGCTTTAATATTGTTAAAAAGTTTGTAACTGGGGCAGCACAGTGGCGCAGTGGGTCACACTGCTGCGTCATGGTGCCGAGGTCCCAGGTTCGATCCCAGCTCTGGGTCACTGTCCGTATGGAATTTGCACATTCTCCCCATGTTTGTGTGGGTTTCGCTCCCACAACCCAAGGGATGTGCAGGGTAGGTGGATTGGCCACGCTAAATTGCCTCTTAATTGGAAAAAATGAATTGAGTACTCTAAATTTATATTTTAAAAAAAGGAAAAAAAAAAGTTTGTAACTGACTCCTCAGTGTCTCAGAATGCTGAGTAAAACCAGTACCGTTGCAGGATCAGAGATGGCCAAGGGTCATAGTACTCTTACTAAGTCCGTTAATTCCTGGAAAGTTTTCATGTCCGGTGCCTCCAGAAAAGTGAGACTGCACATAATGGCAAAGGCCCACACGCAGTCAGCAGAATGACCCATTGCTTTTCATACAGAATTACATCATTTGCTTTAAAGAAGTACTTCATTCACTCTACATATTCAGCCCAGTCTTTCACTGCAGGGTAAAAAGAGTCCAATTTTCCAAATAAAGGCATTTGGCTTGTCAGTGGCCTCAACATTTGGGGGGCAGCAGGGTAGCATGGTGGTTAGCATAAATGCTTCACAGCTCCAGGGTCCCAGGTTTGATTCCCGGCTGGGTCACTGTCTGTGTGGAGTCTGCACGTCCTCCCCCTGTGTGCGTGGGTTTCCTCCGGGTGCTCCGGTTTCCTCCCACAGTCCAAAGATGTGCGGGTTAGGTGGATTGGCCATGCTAAATTGCCCGTAGTGTCCTAATAAAAGTAAGGTTAAGGGGGGGGTTGTTGGGTTACGGGTATAGGGTGGATACGTGGGTTTGAGTAGGGTGATCATGGCTCGGTACAACATTGAGGGCCGAAGGGCCTGTTCTGTGCTGTACTGTTCTATGTTCTAACATGCAGCAGCTGCTGACAAGCAGGTTTCTTCAGGTCATTCCAGTTTCCTCATCACCACTGTAATAAGTCCACAGAGGCAGAAGTCCTGTCACCAGAATTCCTTTCATTTACAGACCCACAGCTGAACAACCATTGCCATTCAGTCTGCTGTCTACACCAGGAGTGCAGAGGATCTGACACTCCCTGTTATATATGCAGAAAGGGGTTCCCTGATTGGGCCACTAATCAGGGAACTCGTATTCTAATTGGCCAATCTAAAAGGCCTAGTCTAAGTCATTACAGTGTCCCATAATCCTTTTATGTTCAGCCAACGGGAACGGCTTTTCTTTCTGTACCTTCCCTGAATCCATCAGAATGTTATGCACTCCTTTGCTCTTTCACTAACAAGACCAGCAGATATTGCCAATCCCCAGTTCCTTGCAGTGAAGATGATATTTGGTGTTCTTGAGCCTCTACATTCAATGTGGTGAAGGTGTTAGGTCAGGAGTTACAGTTTATTTGGCCAGCAATGACGAAAAATTGTGAAAATTGTCCAATCCACAGCACAAATCTGTATTTGTATAGCATCTTCTGTGTAAGACAACATTGCAAGGTATTACAAATAAATATTTTCACCAAAGCATGAAGCGATACCAGGGCAGATAAATGTTTAGTTAAAGAGGTGAGTTCTAAGGAGTACATTACAGGGCAGCACGGTAGCACAGTGGGTAGCACTGCTGCTTCACGGCGCCAGGGTCCCAGGTTCGATTCCCAGCTTGGGCCACTTTCTGTGCGGAGTCTGCGCGTTCTTCCTGTGTCTTCATGGGTTTCCTCAGAGTCCTCTAGTTTCCTCCCACACGTCCCAAAAGAACATAAAGACGTGCTGTTAGGTGAATTGGTCATTCTGAATTCTCCCTCAGTGAACCCGAACAGGCGCTGGAATGTGGCGACTAGGGGCTTAAGTAACTTAATTGCAGTGTTAATGTAAGCCTACTTGTGACAATCAAGATTATTATAATAAAATGAGACAGATGTTTAAGGAGGAATTCCAAACTTTATAGTTTTGACACCAAGGGTGCAGCCACAAAAAATGGAATAACAAATATCAGAAATGTTCCTGATGTAGGAATAACAGGATCACAGATTTCCCAGGATGGGAAGGCTGGAGGAGATTACAGAGATAGGAGGCAGGCTGGAGAAGATTACAGAGATGGGGAGTAGAAAGACCATAGGGGCATTTGATAACAACGATGAGAATAGTTAGGCATTTCTTAAACCTGAGCGTTTGTAGGTCAATTTGCACAGAGGTAATGTGTGAACAAGACTTCTTGTGAATAAACACACAGGCAGCAGAGTTTTGGATGCCCTCCAGATTTCAGGGAGGTTGAATGTGGGAGGCTGGCTAGGAGTGTGTTAGGATAGTTAAATCTAGAGGTTACAAAGGAATGGATGAGAGTTTCAGTAGATGAGCAGAGGCTGGGGTGGAGTCGGGTGAAGTTACTGAGATGGAAATGAGCGGACTTGGTGATGATGTGAATGTTGTTGGAAGCTGTTCTTGCGGTGAAATATTTCACAATGATTGTGAACACTCTGGTTCAGCCGTAGACAATTATCAGGGAGAGGGATGGAGTCAGTGGTTTGAGAATAGGGTTTGTATCTGTGACTGAAGACAATGACTTCCCAATTGGGAAAATTTTTTGTCATCCAGTACTGGATGTCAGACAACTCGGCACAGTGTGTGACTTGGATATGATGGTGTTTGTGCCGGTCTCACAAATGACCAGATTCATTCAGCTCAATTTCATAACCTGCTTTTGGGTTTTTGTCTCACTCCCTTTTTTTTGTTCTAAATCAGTTTTACAGGGTATTGGAAGGTGACGAGAAATTGAAATTGCAGTTGAGAAATTGAAACCAAACATCACAGTCGCATAACTTATCGTAACCGGAATATCATCAGATTTTGGACATGGAAGGAAAAAGCACCATTCACAGTGGGGGGAAGCTGTACATGTCTTCTGTGTGTAGGCGAGGATTCAGTCAATCAACTGGTCTGTCAGAACATAAATGCAATCACACTGGAGAGAAACCTTGGAAATGTGGGGAGTGTGGGAAAGGATGCAGAACCCCATCTGGGCTGGAAACTCATCGGCGCACTCACACTGGGGAGAAACCATTTATCTGCTGTGAGTGTGGGAAGGGATTCACCGTTGCATCTGACCTGCTGATACACCAGCGAGTTCATACTGGGGAAAGACCATTTAAGTGCCCAGACTGTGGGAAATGCTTTAAAAGTTCTGGAGAACTGTCACGTCATCAACGTGTTCATACTGATGAGAAACCGTTTGCATGTTCCCACTGTGGAACTGGGTTCAGGCGATCATCTGAACTCACTGCACACCAACGAGTCCACACTGGGGAGAGGCCGTTCACTTGCTCCAAGTGTGGGAAGGGATTTACTGACTTATCCACCCTGCTCAGACACAAGCAAGTTCATACTGGGGATAGACCTTTTAAATGCCCAGACTGTGGGAAGTGCTATAAAAGTACTGGGAATCTGATGCTCCATCAACGTGTTCACACTGACGAGAAACCGTTCAGATGCTCTCAATGTGGGACTGGGTTCAGACGAGCATCTCAACTCACTGAACACCAGCGAGTTCACACCGGGGAGAGACCATTCACCTGCTCCAAATGTGGGAAGGGATTCACTCAATCTTCCAACCTGCTGAGACACCAGCGAGTTCACAGTGATGAGAGACCGTTTAAATGCCCAGACTGTGGGAACTTCTATAAAAGTTCCCAGGACCTGATGTCCCATCAACGTGTTCACACTGACAAGAGACCGTTCAGGTGCTCCCACTGTAGCACTCGATTCAGGAAACAATCTCAGCTCACTGCCCACCAACGAATCCACAATGGGAAGAGGTCTTTCATCTGCTCCGAGTGTGGTATGGTATTCACTCAGTCATCCAACCTCCTGAGACACAAGCGAGCTCACACTGGAGAGAGACCGTTCACCTGCTCCAAATGTGAGAAGGGATTCAGTCAGTTATCCAACCTGCTGAGACACCAGCAGGTTTGCAAGTAACTACAGTGATGAAGTTTTGATAATATCATCCAGGATTGATGTTTGTTTAGACATGTTTCTGCTGGTGTTCATGAACTTCAGCTCAGTCCATGATGTAAATATTCTGACTAAAATTCAAAATAAATCAGCTTTGTGTTACATATATAGTGCTTTGAGTCTTTTAATATCTTTTAAGGGCTTTCCCTCTTCCCCGTCTCCTCTGTAACGGATGCCTGGCCTATCTCAACAATGGCGAAGATACTGTACCAGAACTGTTAAGGGTTTTTAAGACTGCAGAAAGATCAATTTGCTTCAAGCGTATTGCATAAGAAACAGGGCAGTTATTTTACAAACAAGACTTTATTAAAACAAAAGAAAAATAATATTTAAACTTTTAAACTTCAAACCTAACATGAACAGCTTACATATATCTTTTAACCTGAACACACAATTTCCTATTAAACAGCACGTAAAATGAACAACTCGGTTTGGGAAGCACTGGATTATGCCTTTATTGAGGAACAGGTTTTATGACACAGAACAGTGGTTAAAACCAGACCTCTGGACTTCCGGTGATGGGGATGTGCTGAGAAGTCAAACATAGGTGGCACTCCTACAAACCCGAAAACAGGCGCTTCTACCCAAAATAGCCCGCTAAAACGGAAAAAAGTATCCCTTCCCCTCTCCTTGCTAATCATGCCACAAGAAAGGATGCCAATCAATGATAACTCCAGAGGCTAAAAGGAGGTGTTGCTCGTTTTACTGGAGTGTGATTAACACGCCTCCGTTTAAAGGCCGTGTGCTTAACACTACTATGGCTCTGTATGTGTAATTATGCTCGGAGTCGCCAGGTGCCGTATTGAGACACCGCCACAAGTATATCAAGGTCAGGTTCGAAGTAATAAATCCATACACCGATTAGTAAGTCCAAACGATTGGTGTTTATTATAACAGATATAATAAATACACATGCATACGCTAAAGAGACTAACTTACTTCTAATACTAAACAACTAAATACTTATCTAGACAGGAATAGGCAAGGTCAGGGAGCAAGGCCTTCGTCCCGTTCTTGGTCTGTAACTTTCTGATTGGCAAAGTTGTCAAGGGCTAGCAAGGTCTGGATCACGTAGCGATCGTTGTGTTGGCACTTACAGTTCGATGGCTGATGCTCAACGGCCGGTGATGAACCTGGAGTCAGGATGCGATGGAACAGGTCTGGGCCGGAGTCTGGAAGCAACAGACCGAGTCATAGAACATAGAACAGTACAGCACAGAACAGGCCCTTCGGCCCTCAATGTTGTGCCGAGCCACGATCACCCTACTCAAACCCACGTATCCACCCTATACCCGTAACCCAACAACCCCCCCCCCTTAACCTTACTTTTATTAGGACACTACGGGCAATTTAGCATGGCCAATCCACCTAACCCGCACATCTTTGGACTGTGGGAGGAAACCGGAGCACCCGGAGGAAACCCATGCACACAGGGGGAGGACGTGCAGACTCCACACAGACAGTGACCCAGCCGGGAATCGAACCTGGGACCATGGAGCTGTGAAGCATTTATGCTAACCACCATGCTACCCTGCTGCCCCTTTGCTTGACCTTTTCTTTATAGGTCCTAGAAGTCCGTGCCCCTTGGGGCGGGCTCTTTCACCTGCTAGGTATCGATTGGGTCTTTCCCAATCGATATCTTTCAAACTCCCCAATCCTAGGGTCGTTTCTCGATGTTTGGGGCGGTCCCTACGGCTCTTTGTCTTGGTTGCTTTGGCGCCATTCTGTCTGGGCGTCTATGGAAAAGTATCCATTGATACTTAAATGTTTCTATTGTACCTGGGCCTGGGCCGGGATCACCTCATTAATATGCAGATCTGTTTCCCATTTGCACCTTTGGCTGAAACTCTGCAACTCTTTGGAAACTTGTTTCTGTACGTGCAAAATGCAAAACAGTCTTTTGCAAGCTGTGTGTCCTCACTATGACTGTTTCCCTGTGTTCCTTGTGGTTCTCCATTTTGTAGCCCAGTGTCCATCTTAGATGGCTACATTCCCTCCTTGTGATCCTCACGAGAAAGTGTGAAGGATCACCTATGCATGTTTCTTCGAGTGCCTTTGGGTGCCCTCTTTGGGTTCCCTGACCTTAGCAAGTTCCTGGGCGTCTACTCTGTCTTTAACTATGGCAAGAAAATTTTAACTAACATTCTCTACTTGGTGCTATGTCAAAGGGGACATGCATTACCAATAACCGGGAACCTCTACCTATCATAACTACTATCCTCATCTCATTTTAAACATTTTATTACAGTCTAAAAACCTTATCCGTTCACACCACATTACATGTCACTTTCTGACTCAGCAGTCGAGTTCAGAACCATATAATACATTAGTATCTTCTTTATTCACATATTGCTTTATTCATTTCCTAGGCATCAAGGGGTTGGGGGGATTGGTGAAAACCGAAAATAGGGGATTGAACTCCGTAAATGGTTGAGGGGCAGGAACGGGAGGCTCTCCTTTTCCATTTCCTCAACCTGAGGGTCTGTACTATGATGCAGAGAATTGCAATCACCAACAGTGATTCAATCACTAACGACATTGAGTACCATGTCATGAATTTTGTGCACCAGGTCTGAACTTCGCTGATCAGTGCTGAGCACGGGGAAGTTGGTGTGAGGGAAGCATTAACGGCAGGGGTTGTGGGGGAAACGTGACTTGCTTCCACATGTACAAATACAACAACGTTTAAAACTAATAGGTAGGCTTCCATCATGGTCTTCTCTTCGTTCTCTTTGTCCTCTTCCTTCTGTATGGCCGATCCTTGCCGTGAACCCTCCTTCGACTTTTCGAAAGCTATGGGATCAAGCACAGTATCTGTCAATACAGTTTAATATCCGTACTGTTAGTGTATCTGTCCTCTCTTTCCAATTGACCCTTAAATGACTGGCCAAGTCACTCCCTGTGACTCCCCTCTTTTTTTTTCAAAAGCGAATTTAGGAGCAGAAATACACCTAACAACTTTCCTCCTGCGAGCCGTTTCGCAGGCTTTGCAAATTTACCATCCGAATGTTCCTGGATGTAAATAGCATGTGGGATGGCGGCCTAAGGGCTACCTAACGAAAAATGAAAGCAAATTTTGAACCAAAAAAGTCGAATGAGTTGCGTATGGGCCGCTACGGGTAAGATTTGGATGGAATCCCCGGGTAAGGCGTGCTGTGCCATACCCGAGCTTGGCTGACCAAAGGGGGGTTCTCAGACAGGGCGGGTTCTCAGTGCCGTTTCTCCACTGCCTGAGTAACCTGGAATGAACGGGCAAGAATGTGTTAACCGTGGGATTGCAGCCTCTATTCACCGAATAGAGGGGCACCTAAAAACAAGGGAGGAGCCAAGATGCTCTCCACTGCCTGAAAACAGGGGAATGAGTCGTACAACACAAAGTGCGTGCGAGGCGGTCACAAGCTTTTCAGCTGAAAAGACAGTGATCGATCTCCAACTGAACCATTAACATTAAAAGACAAACAAACGCAAACTTACAAACAAAACATACGTGCAGGTTCCATCAGAAAGGATATCGCTTCCCTCAAGCGGTTCCTACTTTACATCACCTGGACACCTCACTTTTCCTCTGCCTCTGTGAACAGGGTCACAAAGGGGTTGCCGTATTGGGAGTCAGACACCGTGTCGTCCTGCTCTCCCGGATCCCACACCCTTGTGTGGATCAGGCATGCAATCTTAGAGTTATGTGACCGGGGGTCACTTTCATCATTACGGACAAGTCTCCATGAATTGTCCCTGTGCCAAAGTGTGGGGTCTAAACTTGAAGGGGCATTGTCGGGGTCGGGTGGTGGGTCTGGGTATTTAACGTAGGTGACCTTCATGGGGTCACTGGAGTCGAGGTCGTAGTCGCTACAGTGGGGGCTGTAGGGTTGTGTGCTGTGGCTGTCCTGAAAGTCAGTGTCAGTTTCGCTGTCTCTGCTGTGGCAGCTTGTGGGCGTTCCGGGGCGTGGTCTGTTGTGGTCAGTGGGCGGAGTCGTGGGCGGGTCCGATGAGGAACTGGTCAAGGGGGATGGTGGAAACGTGTCTCTAGTGGGCGGGGCAAGATGTTCTGCTGCGTCTAGCAGGACATGGTGTGCGTGGTTAGACTGTGTTCCATATGCCTTTAGCTGGTTGATATGAAACCACGCAGTCTTTCCATTGGGGTATTTTATCCTGTAAACTGAGGGGCTAATTTTGTCCGAAATTGAGTACGGGCCGGAATATTTTGGTGCCAAAACACTGCTGGGGTTATACACAGATAGCATTACCTGTTGCCCAACCTGAAATTCTGTGGGGTGTACATTTTTGTTAAAACAAGCTGTGCTCTGTTTTCGTCATTTTCCCAGTTGAACTGCGGCTGCGATCTGTGCAGACCTCACATAGACCTCAACTAGGTTTTTAACAGCTTTCTCATGCGTGAGGGCCGTCACTTCGGGGCTAGTCATGTCCAGTCCTAAAAGGAATTCTGTACCTTTCATAGGGCGTCCGGTCATGAGTGTGTGTGGGGTGAAACCTGTGGATGTTGAAACCGTGTTGCGGATAAACATTAGTGCAAATAGGAGCACTGAATCCCATGTTGAATTGTTTTCCTGAACCATTTTTCTAAGGGTCGATTTTAGGTTCCGATTCATGCGCGCTACAATCCCGCTTGACTGTGGGTGATACGCAATGTGAAAATTTTGTTTAATGCCGAATATGATCAGGACGTTCTTCATGACACGTCCTGTGAAGTGAGATCTCTGGTCTGAATCTATACTTCTGGGTAGACCCCATCTCGTGAAGATGTGGTGGGTCAGGATCTTCGCAGCTGTCTGAGCTGTATTGGTTCTTGAGGGGAATGCCTCTACCCATTTGGTAAAGGTATCAATCACAACCAGCACGTATTTATAGCCATTCCTACAAGGGGGCAATGGTCCTATAAAGTCGATCTGGAGGTTTGTCCAGGGGCCATTAACTGGTCGAATATGCCGAAGCTGTGCCTTTTTGGAATACCTCTCCGGGTTATTCTGGGCGCAAATAAGGCAATTCTCGATGTAATGGGTAACATCGGTCCTTAAATTAGGCCACCAACAGAGTTGCCTGAGGTGCCTCGTGGTCGGGTCGATCCCTTGATGTCCATGACCGTCATGGAACAAGGCAATCATTTGATTTCTATCCTGTTGCGGGACCACATAAAGCTGGTCCTTGATGGTCACACCCTCATGTGTGGTCAGAGCGTGTCGGAACTTATCGTACGGTGGCACAAAAGTCCCTTTAAAAATCTCCCTGAGGTCTCCATCCTGCTTCTGTGCCTCGGCTAAATCTTTAATGTCCGTCTGTGAGACTTGAACTGCACTCACAGGGGCGCTAGCTGGTGCACTAGCTGGGGGTGTCCAAAAGTGTCCTCACCTGGAACCTGCTTTTGCCAGTGCGTCGGCTTTTACATTTCCAGGGGGGGATGACCTATGGTGACTTCTAACTTTGATAATGCCAAAGGTCCTATCCTTCGCTTTGTCTAGGATGTGGCGGAGTAAAGGTGCTGATGGAAGGGGTTTCCTGTCTGCGGAGACAAAACTTTGTGTCCTCCACAGGGGTAGAAAATCCGTTAAACTGTTGCAGACATATAGACTGTCCGAATATATGTCTGCCGGGCTGGGGAAAGAATCGGGGTGGTCCACTATGTAAGCTATGGCCGCGAGCTCTGCTGCCTGCGCGCCTAAGTGACCTGGCAATTTTAATGCAATCTCCTCTAAAGCGCGACCCTGCGCGTCCTCGACATAGATGCCGCATCCAGTGATACGCTCACCATCTAAAACTGTGGATGAACCGTCCACGTATATTTTCAGTGGGCCACACGTCTCTGTGTGTTGGGGGCTTTGTCTTGGGTTCCCTATCTTCCTGGGGGGTGTCTTCGCTATGAAGGGTCCTGTGTTGTGTAGGGGTGCTACAATTTCGCATTCATGGGGCTGTCCTGGATATTGGAGGTTGTCAGCTAAAAATGTGTGTGTCCGGGTCCGTTTAACCGTAATGTCCCGTCCTTGTAAAAGTAATGTCCACCTAGCTGCCCTAATCTGGCTAACTGAACCGTCCTTCAGTCGACCGTCTAGGAGTAACTGTGTGGGGGTGTGCTCGGTCAAAATGGTGATGGGGTTGAGTCCGGTAATGTAGGAAAAGTATTGAACTGCCCAGAAAACTGCTAGGAGGTGCCTCTCGTAGGATGAGAATCCTTGTTCTACTGGGTCTAAAAGTCTTGAGGCATAAGCCACGGGTCGTAGCTGCTCGTGCCGTTCCTGGAGTAGTACGGTCGAGAGGGTTAGATCAGTGCTCGCTACCTCTATTGCATAGGGGGAGAGTTGGTCTGGGACTTGTAGCGCGGGTGCTGCGCTAAGGGCTTTCTTTAAATCTTCCACAGCCTCTGTATGCTGCGGAAGCCATTCCCATGGGGCTCCTTTCTTAAGGAGGTCTGAGAGTGGGCCTGCCTTTGTCGCGAAGCCATTGATATGGTTCCGACAGTACCCAACCAGTCCTAAAAACGACCGGAGGCTGAAACATTCTAGGGAAGGGGCAATTTGACAATCGAATCAATCCTTTTGAATTCGATCTCGCGTTTGCCGTGCGTGATGACTGTACCCAAATACATCACTTTGTTTTCTAATATCTGGGCCTTTCTGGGGTTAACTTTACATCCAATCGAGGTTAAAAGTTCCAGGAGCTCGGCCAGAAGCGTAATGTGCTCTGCCTTGGTGTCTGTCTGCGGTAATAGGTCGTCCACATACTGTACCAGACATTCGGGGCGGGAAAACTTTACTAAACCATTTGCCAGCTGTCGGTGGAAAATGGAGGGTGAATTGTGGAATCCTTGTGGGAGGCATGTCCACGTATACTGCTGTTCTTTGAATATGAAGGCAAATTTGTACTGGCACGCCTTTGCCAATGGGATTGACCAGAAGCCATTGCTAATGTCCAATACCGTGAAATATTTGGAGTGGAGTCCCTGTTTGAGCATGGTCTCGGGACTTGTTGCTACCGTGGGGGCTACTGCTGGGCTACTACTTTGTTGAGCTCCCGATAATCGGTGGTCAGACGCCATGATCCGTCGGGCTTTCTCACTGGCCAAATAGGAGCATTATTGGTCGAGGCTCCTGTCCTAAGTACACCTTGCTCCAATAAGCTCTCTATAACTTTTCCTATTTCTCCCTCTGCTTCTAGGGGAAATAGGTACTGTTTCTGTGGTCTGGGGTCAGGTCCGGTAACTTGAACTTGTCCAGTCATTCTGCCGCAGTCGTGCCGGTGACTGGCAAATGCTGTCCTGTGTTTATTTAAAACTTCTCTCACTTGTTTGTCCGTGCTTAGTGTAGTCAGGTCGAAAGAATAGTCGCCAACTGCGCTAATCCGATTAGCATACTCTCCTACTGTGAGAGTAGCGGGTGTTCTATCTGATTTTGCCATTCGCCAGACACACTGGTTCACTGGATCGAACGACAGGCTATGGGCATTCATGAAATCTATACCCAGTATGTGTTCTGCTGTACGGGGTAGATTAACTAATACAATGGGGTGTCTGGTGGAAATGTTCCCTAGCTGAATTGCTACGGGGGCTGTAATGTGTCCCTGCTGTGAGTGTCCTGTAAAACCGCTGAGTGTAATGGTGGATGTGGTCGGCCACGTGTCTGCCTGTGCCGTGGTGGTGGAATTAATTGTGGTGCGGGACCCTCCTGTGTCCCAAAGTAACTCTATGGGCTTCCCTCGAACCTTTGCTGTGACTACCAGTCTCCCGGATTGGTCCCAGAGGGTGTCACAGACCCAAGTGGGGGAGCCCGAACACCGTCAGTCCGTTCCGTCCACATTGGTCTGTCCTGACTTTATTCCTATACTGTGAATAGGCTTCGCTCTATTTCTGTTCAGAGTGCCTGTCTGCTGGCCTCTCTGTGATCTTTGGGGTGCATTGCATTCCTTAGAAAAATGTCCTAACTAACCACAGTTGTTCCTGCGACTTCTGTGGTGGGCTGGTCTTCCCTTCATTTACCCATGCGGGGTTTTGGTGCGCTCTTACTGCTTGAATGTCCGCTGCAGCCTGAGCTTCCTCTGGGGTCTTTATTTTACTTTTGCCCTGAACCGATTGTTCCCAAGCGCGGGACAATCTTTTCAGAACCAATTTCTCGTTAAGGGCCTCTTCTGAGGGGTCATAGTTATTGCAAGCACTCTGTCCTGCATCTGTGGCATGGGAGATTATGGTGCGCGTCCATTTGACCATATTGTCACGGTTCAAATGCGCTCTATCTAACTCGCCGAAAACTGCGGTGAAATGGATCCACAACCTTCCTGCAAATGCTGTGGGATGCTCTGTCCTCTTTTGTCGGCACTTATTTAGTCCTTCGACTGGGTCTCCTCTATTGTATCCTATTGCATCTAAAATGGCGGTGTTCATTTCTTCTAGGGTGCCTCCGCCAACGTTCTGCGGGTCGGGGAGGGCTGCTACTACGGACCAGTCTAAGCTCAGAACCGTGAGCTTAACCTGCTCTCTCTCGTCCAGGCCGTACACGGTCGCCTGTTGTTTCACTTTCGCGAAAAATTGGTGGGGGTCTGCGGTGGGGGGGAAACGGAGTGATTTTCTCACACGCGTCCCTGAGTTGGGTTACAGTTAAGGGGGTGGTGTAGGTGATATCAGGTGCGCCTTCTGTGGTCGCTTTCCTTTGGGTGGTGACTGGATTCATAGGTGCGGTAGCTATTTGATCTGTGGGGGGTTGGGGTGCTTTCCTTTTCTGCTGCGCTGCTGGCGCACATGTTCCTTGAACATAGCGCTGTGCTGTCTCACTCAGTTCCTGCCAGTCTGGGGCATTCTCCTCATCTAACTGCGTTCCAAAGGTGCTTTGGAACCCATTCTGCACTGAAAGCACAGATTGCAGATTGCAGCTCCGCAATCTGCTTCCTACACTTGGCATGATCCACTGTGCTTTGTCTTTGTTCTGTGGTGGCAGCATGGAGTGCTCTTAACGCTGCCTTAAGGTCAGAGCATTGCCTCTGCAATGCCTCTACCTGCTTTTCCGATTCCTCTCTTATCAGGATGGCACGTTACACGTCTTGATAGGCTTTTTCATACTGGGTCTGGGAACTGCTCAGATGGGCTAGACATGACTGATGTGCCCTCTTGGCATCATCCACCTCTCTACCCTTCTCTGCCAGCTTCCCTCTTAGTTCCATGTTTTCCTTTTCTATGTCCCTGACATCAACTTTGCTCATCCTATTTCTCTCTTCTAACTCTGCTCGGAGCGTCTGAATGACCTCCTCAGTGCCTCGCAACTGTGCCAAACAGGACACGATTGCCATAGGCTTGCGTGATTTACTAAGATTTTTCTTATGAATTTGGGAGAGGTTCTCCCACCAAGTATGTCCTATACTTCCGGGACGTGTCTCCTCATTCATACAAAACTCATTCCAAAGGGGCCATCCCTTTCCTTTCAGATACTTGCGGAGTTCCAGCTCCCACACGGGACACTGACCTACTCGGCTACTGCTGGTCGCTGCGACCACAAACCGTTCTGGGTTCATGAGGCGTTCCATTGCCTGCATGGCCATTTTCTCTTTCTCTCTTAATTTAGGACAGGGGGTGTTGAGGTAATGTTTTACAAGTCGGGTAAGGCTTTCGCTATGTTCCGCTGAAAAAGTGGTTATTAGCCTACTTTACTCCCTTAACAACGCAGGACCCAGGACATCGATGTTACTAAGGGGTAAGTAGGTAAAATTCTTCAGTGAAGGTATGGGTTATACTGGGGGATAACTTGAAAATATAGTTTGACCTAAATAGCACCCACCGAAGCCTGCATCGGAGTCAGGGAGTGAGAATCCCTGTTCACCATTTAGAATATCGACCTTTTTTTGGTATAGGGGGAATTCTAAGAATAGTGGTGAGTTTTAACTTCACGTCACAAGTATATCAAGGTCAGGTTCAAAGTAATAAATCCATACACCGATTAGTAAGTCCAAACGATTGGTGTTTATTATAACAAATATAATAAATACACATGCATACGCTAAAGAGACTAACTTACTTCTAATACTAAACAACTAAATACTTATCTAGACAGGAACAGGCAAGGTCAGGGAGCAAGGCCTTCGTCCCGTTCTTGGTCTGTAACTTTCTGATTGGCAAAGTTGTCAAGGGCTAGCAAGGGCTAGATCACGTAGCGATCATTGTGTTGGCACTTACAGTTCGATGGCTGAGGCTCAACGGCCGGTGATGAAACTGGAGTTAGGATGCGATGGAACAGGTCTGGGCCGGAGTCTGGAAGCAACAGACCGAGTCATGTGCTTGACCTTCTCTTTATAGGTCCTAGAAGTCCGTGCCCCTTGGGGCGGGCTCTTTCACCTGCTAGGTATCGATTGGGTCTTTCCCAATCGATATCTTTCAAACTCCCCAATCCTAGGGTCGTTTCTCGATGTTTGGGGCGGTCCCTACGGCTCTTTGTCTTGGTTGCTTTGGCGCCATTCTGTCTGGGTGTCTACGGAAAAGTATCCATTGATACTTAAATGTTTCTATTGTACCTGGGCCTGGGCCAGGATCACCTCATTAATATGCAGATCTGTTTCCCATTTGCACCTTTGGCTGAAACTCTGCAACTCTTTGGAAACTGGTTTCTGTACGTGCAAAATGCAAAACAGTCTTTTGCAAGCTGTGTGTCCTCACTATGACTGATTTTCCCTGTGTTCCTTGCGGTTCTCCATTTTGTAGCCCAGTGTCCATCTTAGATGGCTACAGAGGTGAGAAACAGGGAAAAAACCCAAGAGAAACAAGTGGCCGAGACAGCAGACGCACAAGGCGCCGGCCACACCAGTGAGAAGAGCCAGCAAGCCACACACTGGGTTTACCCTTACTAGAGGGTGGATGTTCCTCTACAGGGCACTAAGAGAACACAGACCAGTATCCAAGCTGTTGTCAGGGTGGCGGTCGTAGAGGCAATGGCAAACATGCAGGTGGCCATAGACAAGGTAGAGAGGCGATGAGGGATCAAAGGCAGAGACCTGATGGACTGTGGCCGAGGTGCTGGGAAACTTTGTGGGAAGGGACAGCTTCCCCAAACTGCCAAAAATAACCAGAGCCCACTGATCTCTTCGGCGAAAGCCCAAGGTTGGAAAACAGCCAAGTGCGATAATCGCCAAAATGCAAGACCAGGAAATAATCTTGCACTGGGCCAGGCAGACAAGGACCTGCAACGGGAAGGACACCAGATCAGGATTTACGAGGACATTGGGGCGGACCTGGCCAAGCGCCGGGCAGAGCTCAACAGGGGGAAGGCGGCCCTGTACAAAAACCCAGTCAAATTTGTGATGCTGTACCCAGTTAAACTCTGGGTCACATTCCAGGTCAGGGAGCTTTTCTTCACAGTTTGTGCAGCGCAGACACATTTGTCCTGGAAAACGGGCTGGGGAAAACAACGGCGGATATATTAGTGAAGAGGATCACCCGAAATGGCTTTAATCAACATGACAGACACTTAGAGCGGGACTGCATTGCGTCACTTTGAAGTTGGGAACCAAAGCAGAGGAAGGAATGGGTGAGGGCAGTGGAGCACAAGAGAGCATGAGGAGGGTGGCAGGAGGGAAAAACAGATAGTGGACAAAGGGTAGACACATAGCTGACCCCAGGAGTGGGGGGGGCCACCATACTAGTGGGAAAGCTAGCACTAGGAGGTACCAGTGAGAGGGGGGTAGTGGCGTGTCTCCCGCAGGGGAGAGACCGACAGACAACGGGGGGGGGGGGGGGGGGGGGGGGGGGGGGGTGGGGGTGGGGGGGATGTGGGTACACAACACCAGTGGGGCGCTGTCAGGGGAGTAAACAGAAGCAGGGAAGCAAGGGGGGCAGTATCAGGAGGGGGAGAGGGCAAGGGGGGAAGAATCATAGGGGAAGCATAGGGACAAGGTAGTAACGGCATTAGGCAGGCTACAGGCCACATGTGGCAACTTGGAACACAAAGGCACCGCAAGCAGTCACTTTGGAGAGCCCTGAACAAAGACAAACCCCGGAGTGCAGGGGCTCACCCACATGGCCTGTCCTGCACTCTGATCAACTAGTCTCTAAAAGACTCCCACAAATCAAATGTGGATTTACCCTCAAACAGTCACTCCCAATCCACTTTGTCCAGCACTTGCTGAATTATTTTGTAGTTAGCTTTCCCCCAATTTAGCACCCTCACATGAGGACCACTCTTTTTTTCAAATAAATTTAGAGTACCAAATTATTATTTTTTCAATTAAGGGTCAATTTAGCACGGCCAATCCACCTAACCCTCACATCTTTTGGGTTGTGGGGGTGAGACCCACGCAGACATGGGGAGAATATGCAAACTCCACACGGACAGTTGACCCGGCGCCGGGATCGAACCCGGGTCCTCAGCATCATAGGCATCAGTGCTAACCACTGTGCTGCCCACATGAAGGCCACTCTTGTCCTTATCCATAAGTATTAAAAAATTTATGGAACTTTGATCACTATTTGAAAAATGTTCCCCATCTAAAAACCTGGACACAGCTAACAAATTGTGGTCCATCCAAACCCTGAGCACTAAGGGAGTCCCAGTCAATATGGGGGAAATTAAAATCACTCACCACACCAACCCTGTTATTTTCACATTTGCCAGAATCTGACTACACATCTCTTCCTCTGTATCCCACTGGCTATTGGGAGGCCTAAAGTACAATGCTAACATTGTAATTGCACCCTTCCCATTAGTGAGCTTTATTCATAATGCCTCACTGCAGAATCTCTCCAAGATGTCCTCCCTCATCACAGATGTGATATGTTCCCTAACAAGTAATGCATCTCCCCACTCTTTCTGCTGCACCCTCTGCCTCGTCTAAAACATCGATAGCCCGGAACGCTACTTTGCAAGCCCTGTCCCTCCTTTAACCATGTCTTCATAAATAGAAACAATATTATAATTCACCACATTAATCCAGGCTCTAAATTAATCTGTTTTACCTGTTATATTTCTTGTGTTGAAGCAAACACACTCCAGATCTCCAAACTCCCTGCCTGCTCTCCCTCTTAGCTATATTTGTCTTAGTTTCAAGCTCTTCCCCATTCTCTACATTTGCCTGCTGCTCCAGTTCCCACCCACCTGCCACACATGTTTAAACCCTCCCGAACCACATTGGCAAACATCCCAGCCAGGTGCCACTCCAGTTTAGGTGCTTTAGCATCCTTCTGGTGCAGGTCCCAATGATCACATATCTGAATCCCCCCCCCCCCCCCCCATCAGTTCTTTAGCCACTTGTTCAATTGTAGCATCTCTTTTTTTCCTCGCCTCACTTGCACATGACACGGGGAGTAATCCTGAAATTACTAACCCAGAAGTCCTCCTTTTTAGCTTACAACCTAACTCACTGTATTGTCTTTGCAGGACCTTGCTGTTCTTCATGTCTATGTCATTTGTACCAATGTGGACAATGACATTTCTGTTTGCTCTCCCGTTTCAGGGTTTCCTGCATCCACTCAGAGGATCCATGACCCTGGCACAAGGGAGGCAACATATCATCCTGGAGTCTCTTTTGTGACCACAGAAGCGCTTATATATGCCCCTGACTATAGAATCCACAATTAGTATTGCTCTATTATGCTTTGTCCCCCCCCCCCCCCCCCCCTCCTCCCACTGTACAGCAGGGCCAACCATGCTGCCAATATTCTGGCTACTTCTGCTGCTGCACCTTCTGAGCCACCCCCCTCATCAGTATCTAAAAGGGCATTCTTGTTAGAGAGGGCGACAGCAACAGGGGACTCTTGCATTGACTGCCTGCTCCATCTAGCGATCACCCATCTCTCTTCCTGTACCTTGGGTGTGACCACGTTTCGGTAACATCTATCTAAGTTGCTTTGCACCATTTGGTTGCTCCTTCATAACTCCAGCTGCTGCTCAAACCAATCCATTCTTTCAGTCAGCAAGTGCAGCTGGATACACTTTCTGCAAATATAATTGTCAGGAATGCTGTCAGCATCCATGATTGACCACATCTTGCAGGTGGAACATCAAGCTCCACCAACTGTCAAGACTAATCCTCTGTTAAATATTAAATTACTTTAATAGATTAAAAATACTCATGAGAGTGCACTCGCCAATCAGCTGCCTTCTTAAATCCACACTCAGAAGAGCGTCCCTTGCAGGTCTGGTGTTCTAAAGTACTACGTCTTTTGTTTTTTAGGTTTGAGGAGAAGGGAGGGATGGTAACACTACAGCAATGTATTGTTTGGGGCTATTTCATTCTTTGGCAGTGGGTCCTCCTCAATCTTCTTCCAAGTTGCGGTGACTGTGCTGATTTCTCCCAGAATGCTTCTCAGTACCACCCTCTGGGAGGATTTACTCACACAAAACTTAAACCAACAGAAATGTTTGTCTCTACTCAATTTCTCTGCTGTGCTGACAGTGATGGGTTTTGCAAATGTCCCTTACAGGGAATGGAAGTGGAGGTTTCACAGACAGGAAACTGAAACCAAATATCAGATCAAAGTCACAGTATCACTTGATGCACCAGGGCTTGGATATTGGCAGCCTTTAACTGTAAGTGTAGAGTTCCAGGTCGTTACCACTCAATATATAAAATTTCTTCTTCACACCATTCCTCTATCTCTTATGCAAATCCTAGATTTAGATTTTAGAGCACCCGCAGTAATTTGCTTTTATCTAACTCTCTGTCTGCAATCCTTCTACGATACATTTATGAAAACAACATTTCCTTATCTAACTTATCCAAACCTATCGGAAACTTGTACACCCCTGGCAAATCTCTCCTCAATTTCCATTGCTCCAAGGAGAACAACCTCAGTTTCTCCAAGTTAACCTGACAGCTACAATCCCTCATCCATCGAACCATTCTGGTAAATCTCCTTTGCACCCTCTCAAGGACCTGCCCATCCTCCATAACTCCTTAATCCTGTTTGCCAAGGACTTTTCATGGCCCATTTTAGCCCTCCTAATTCCTTGCTGAAATTCCTTTCTTCTTTCTTTATATTCTTCAAGGATATTGTCTGGTTGCAGCCTTCTTGACCTTACGAATGCTTCCTTTTTCTTTTTCACTCGACACACATTACCCCTCATTACCCATGGTTTCCAAAACTTTCTGCAACCAGAATGACAATTGTTCTCTATCACTTTTACTCTTCTTTTAAGATAAAGGTAGATCATATTTTGAAGAATAAAGGGATTAAGGGTTATGGTGTTCGGGCCAGAAAGTGGAGCCGAGTCCACAAAAGATCAGCCATGATCTCATTGAATGGTGGAGCAGGCTTGAGGGGCCAGATGGCCTACTCCTGCTCCTAGTTCTTATGTTCTTATGTTCCAAAATAAAGGCTGAGCACAGTAAGAAGTCTTACACCAGGTTAAAGTCCAACAGGTTTGTATCGAATCACTAGCTTTCGGAGCACTGCTCCTTCCTCAGGTGGGACATTCATTGTGGATACATGGTAATAGTCTGATCCCACCCACTGCAGATATATCCATGTCACTGTGAACCAGTTTTCCTACAACATGCGTCATCTCACTTTGAGCCTCTTGATGGATTTTCTGTTGCCAAGTATTCTGATTGTCCCCAAGTTGATATTAGGATTGAATTACTGATGTGCAGTAACAAAAGTCCTTTGAGGCCTGTTTGTATCTCTTTCCAGTCTCTCTGTGTCCTCTCCACAGCTCATCTGACCAACCAATGCACTGCCATCAGATAATTTCTTACCACGGGCTCCAGCAATAATTGATCAACTCACGACCCTTGTTTTACAAAACCAGCTCTCTAACCACTGAGTAACAGATTCAAGTGCACGGTATGTCTACCATAATCAGTGGAGAGAGGGGGGATTAGATTGTTTTTCCGACTGAACAACTTTACATTGTGAACTTTCTGTCCATCTTGACCCTTGTTTTTGTATCCTTACTTTGGCCAAATGCAACCAACAGCCAGCACTGCCCCCCCCCCCCCCCCCCCCCCCCAAGGTGGGGAGGGAGGGTCATCTGTGCCTTTTTACAGCTTTGCTTTCGCTGACCTTGGTTCTCCTAATAACACATTCTGCTGTCTTACCTTTCTGCTACTATTACCTCTTCGGGTAAGTGTTCTCCAAGGTGACCTTCAGGATGTGCGACAATGCAGAATCGCCAAGCAAAAACTTAGAGCCAAGTTCCGCACGCATGAGTGCAGCCTCAACCGGGACCTGGGATTCATGTCGCATTACATTCATCCCCCACCATCTGGCCTGGGCTTGCGAACTCGTACCAACTGTCCTGGCTAGAGACAATTCACACCTCTTTAACCTGTGATTATCCCTCTCTCCAGTCACTCTGTTTGGACCTGTAAAGACTTAATTACCTGCATAGATTTGCATTCGAAGTATCATCTTGCATCTTTGACATTGTCTGTATATATGTTTTTGGAACCTACCTCTTCATTCACCTGATGAAGGAAGCTGTCATCGGCTGAAGGGTCGAATGGCCTCCAAATGATCTGTGTCATTTCATCATTCCATTGTTTGATCAATTTCTGTTGAAATTACAGCATTCTGAAATATCCCAGCCCAATTCTATTTCTGCTGAACAAGTGCAGCATTGGCACACAGTTTGAAATTCCACAAGACTTTTTTTTCCATTCCATCGACAGTGCCTCTGTAGTGTAGTGGTTATCGCACTCACCTACTATGCGAATGTCCTGTGGTTCGAAACCGGAGAAAGCAGTTATTTCTGCTTTCAATCTCAGTGAGAGGAAAATGTCAAATATTTATTGTTCAACTGAATACAGTAACATACAATGTGTTACTTTTCCTCTTCCCCTTTGCAGTTCTGTCCACACTCAAACCCGACAAAATATATTTCACTGACTCACGTCTCCAGCTCTGACTGCCCAGAAAGCTTCTCTCGAACCTGCCCATTCCGGCTGATTGCTGTTGATTTGCGTCAGATTCCTGCAGCGCCACCTCGATTCATAACAGTCGCTTGAAGCCACATTTCAGACGGGGAAACAAACCCCTCAATAATTTTCTTCCCCCGGCTCCACGGTGGGTAAAAGAGGGACAAGCAGCAGGATTTTACCCGAACTCTCCATTAACCCGCTGCCAGCAGAAGGCGGGACTGCAGCTTCAACAGCGGGTTACTGCCCATCCTGGGGGCAAAAGAAACTCCACTCGGGCTGAAACGCCCAATACACCGAGCACAGGCTCAGGAGAACTCACTAAACCTCTGTGATGATATGATCTGCATACTCGTCTGCCATTGGGCCAGAACGTCGGCTTACCATTGGCCCTGGTCGGTCATGTGCCTCTCGACCGATTGGCCGAGAGGCTGAGTTAACCACGCCTCTATCAACGAGGTATAAATGCTCAGAAGCCTGACGATCGTTCCTTTCCACTGTAGACGATCGCCAGGCTGTGTTCTAGTTAATTAAAGCCTGACATTGGTAAATCACTCACCTCGCGTGCAATTGATGGTGCATCAACCTCCGAGCAGCATTTACACAATCTTTGAGTGACTGAAGCTTCCTTTGGCATTTTCAGTTTTTAATTTCAGGTATCCAGAATCCACAGTATTTTATTTTAATATAAGTTCTTTGAAAAAAAGCTGTCATCGGCTGATGGATCGAATGGCCTCCAAATGATCTGGAGATGATCGGGAAACGTCCGCTGATGCAACTTGTGGAAACTTGCTGCTCATGAACGTTTCTTCTCATGGGAAACTTTTCAATCTTTTCAAATGTGTAAGGGCTGGCAGATTAACCTTGTCTCTCACTCCACAGCCGCTGCCGGACATGGGTTAACTCAGTAAATTAACCTTTGCCACCTGTAAAAGATCCTATGCCCTGGCTGTACCACTGAACGACCCGGGCTGCACCATCAAAATGTTGCCTTGTCCATCATTCCATGTGTCAATTGATCCATTCTGCCTAGCTCTCTCACTTCTTCCATTTTCTTCCCTTTTCTTTTTACTGAGTGGCTACTGACTTTACAATCAGAAAATGCTGGAAATACACTTCAGATCATTTAATGTTTAGGGAAAATCAGGATTTATGGAAGTTTTCCCTCTGTAATGAAAAGCATGGGAACATGTTTCTGCCCAGTTTTGATACAGGTGTCTTGCACAAGAGAAGCATGTGATAACCAGTACACAAAAGAAACGTTGTCACTGGTCCATTTAGCAGAACAAGTCACATCTGTTCAACCAGAATGTGCCATTTTGCAGGAGAAACATGCTTGTGATGAAAGTGATCTGTCGTGAAAATTAAAACAGCAAAATGGTAAAGCAAATTGTAAAGCACGCTGTAACCTGCTGCTCTGGTGGTTAGTGTTTGCCACTTTCATTGCTGTTCTGATTACAGGTCAGGAAATTAAACGAATATCAGTTATTTCCTGGTAGAACACAGAAATCTCAGTCTCGCTTGGTGTCTGCCCTTTCTGAAGTGACGATCCTGAGAAGATTCAACAGGAAGTTTCCTTGTCATTTCTAGCAGAGATTCGGTCAGACGAGGTGAAGGATCCTTCACTGCAGCTCATTGTATTTCTGACCGGAGATGATTTCTGTTTGTTACACAGTTCAGTATGGTCTGATAAACTGAGGGTGCAGGCTCAAGATTTCAAATGGCTCATCCCAAATCTTTTGTTGCTGAGCTTTTTCAGTATCAATACTAGTGAAGGACATGAGTGACGTAATTTCCAATATAGTAGCGTGGCCGAGCGCTGGATTAAGGCTCTAGTCTCTTCGGAGGCGTGGGTTCGAATCCCACCGCTGCCAGATGAGATTTCAATTTTGCACTGCGAGAAAGGAGTACTCCTTCAAATTGGATCCAGAGGTGTGTTCAGATTTTCGCAAGAAGGACGAGGAGAGATAACACATTTGTGGAAAGCTCGCACGGCGACAACAGGCTGAAAAACCGTCTACCTACTGCACAAATTCAAAAATATTGTACTTCATAATATATTTATTAGAATAGTCTATTAAACGTTACAACTTGATTGTAAGTTTAAGGGAGATGTGCGTGGAAAGTTTTTTACGCAGAGGGTTGTGGGTGCCTGGAACGCTTTACCAGCGGAGGTGGTAGAGGCGGGCACGATAGCATCATTTAAGAGGCATCTAGACAGGTATATGAACGGGCGGGAACAGAGGGAAGTAGACCTTGGAAAATAGGAGACAGGTTTAGATAAAGGATCTGGATCGGCGCAGGCTGGGAGGGCCGAAGCGCCTGTTCCTGTGCTGTAATTTTCTTTGTTGTTGTTCTCTTTGTCTTTGTTGATTCAAAACCATAATTCTTGGCTGGTCTTGTGTTCGATTCCTGACTATCTGTGGGAGTTTACACGTTTCCCCCAAGGGTGAGTGAGGTTGCTCTGCTTGCTCCTGTTTCCTCCCACAGTTCAAAGATGCAGATTGGGTGGATTGGACATGGTAAAATGCCCTTAGTGTCCACATATGTGCACCTTAGGTTGACTGGTCGAAATCAATGCGCCGGCTTGCGGGGATGGGGCGGGGGTGGGGAGCTGGGTAGGGTACTTTTTCGGAGGGTCGGTGCAGACTTGATGGGCCGACTGGCCTCCTTCTTCACTGTCGGGATTCTGTGGAGCTGAACTGGACTAACCAGTTCAAGGCTGTGCCCACAAGAGGAGCTCACCTGCTGGCTCACCAAGAATTTAAACAAACAGTCTCTCATTTTTGGAAAACCCCTTGTCCGAGGGACCAATCTTGTATTATCTTCTCTGCACCATCTCTGAAACATTTCTCCAATTGGGAGATAAAAAACAGGCACAATATTCCAGTCGAGGTCTCAGCAAAACCCAATACAACTGTAGCATGCCTTCTTTAATCTTATTCTCAAGTCCCCTTGCAACAAAGGTGATAAACCTTTCACTTTCCTAATTCCTTGCAGCATCTGCATGTTAATTTGCTGCCTTTGGGCACCGCTGCACAGTGGTTGGCACTGCTGCCTCACAGCTCCAGGAACCTGGGTTCAATTCCGGCTTTGGATGATTGTCTGTATGGAGTTTGCACTTTCTCCCCATGTCTGCATGGGTTTCCACCCACAGTCCAAAGATGTGCAGGTTAGGTGGACTGGCCATGATAAATTGCCCTTTAGTGCCCAAATGGTTGTGGGATTACTGGGTTATGGGAACAGGGTGGAGGTTTGGGCTTAAGTCGGGTGCTCTTTCAAAGGGCCATTCAGCCCATCAGACTTGATGGGCTGAATGGAAACTAACAGCACAGGAGGAGGCCATTCCACCCATTTTGCTGGTACTATCTCTTCGAGAGAACAGTCGTGTTTATTCTCACAAACTCACTCTCTGTTTGTAACTCTTTAGTTCCTCATTCATAAATACGTGTCAACTCTCTTTTAAAATGCCCCATAGATCCCAATTTCAGCACCTTTTTTCGTTGCACATTCCAGATCCTGAGAACTCTTTGTTGGTGCAGAAATTGCTGAACTGGATGGTGAGTGTGAAAGGTTGTAAAGCGCTGAAAATAAACATGTGCTGCTGTTCCTTGAGCTCCCCATGAGATTAATTGAAACAGAGCAGGGCAGGAGGCCAAGGACAGAGAGTTCCGAGTGGGACGGAAAATTAAAATGACAAGTGACCGGAGGCTCAGGATCAAACTCACTGACTGAATGAGGGCAGTTCCATAAAGTGATCTCCTAATCGGTGTTTGTTCTTCCCAGTATGGACCAGACCACATTGTGACAGTGAATACAGGAACTCAATTGCCAAAAATATAAGGAAATTATTGTTTGCTTTCATATTTCAAAACCTTGAGAACAGCCTGAAAAAAGATACTTTATTTGAAGAGTAAAGGTTACAAAGCAAATCAAACTCATTGTCAGGATATTAAACTCTATATAACAGTCACAGAGAGTTTTAGTATCGGTAGAAAAGAAAACCAACTGTCTGAATGAACATGGTTCAGTTCTGGATGTGATTAACAGCAGAATCCAACCCCTGCAATCACTTGCAAACTCACCGGTTTCTCAGCAGTAGGATGATCAATTAAATCTGCTCTCGCACAGGAAGTAAATGAATGGCTGCTCTCCAGTTTGAACTTACTGGTGTGTGTCTTGGAGGTGGTGGTTCTCCTGCTGTTCTTGTATTCTGTAACTTGGGGAGATCCAGTCAAAATTCTGCTTGACCTGCAACTAAAAAGATTCAATTTCCCATGGACCCTCCTCCACCTTTCTATCTTTTTCTATTTCCATGGAGGCCAGAGTCTTGTGTACGTCCAGACCATGTAGCAGATTCCTTTTCCTGAAGGACATTACCGACCCAGTGGCGTTTTTACAACACTCCTAAGCTTTCATGGTCACGTTTTCTGAGTGCCGGCCCCACAAATGACCAGATTCATTCCATGTAATTTCATAACTTGCCTTTTTGTTTTTGTGGGTTTTCTCCCACTATCTTTTTTCTTTTTAAAATCAATTTCTCAGGGTATTGGAAGGGGGGATTTGCAGTTGGGAATCTCAAACCAAGCATCAGATCTAATTAATAATGAGCAATAGAATTCACAATGGGCAACAAAGAGATAGTAGATCAGTTGAACAAATACTTTGAATCATAGAATTTACAGTGCAGGAGGCCATTCAGCACACACCCAACCCCCATAACCCCACCTAACGTTTTGGACACTGAGGGCAATTTTTTGCATGGCCAATCCACCTAACCTGCACATCTATGGACTGTGGGAGGAAACCCACGCATATGCAGGGAGAACATGCAGACTCCACACAGACGGTGACCCGCCAGGGATCAAACCTGGGATCCTGGAACTGCGAAGCGACAGAGCTACCATGTGCTACCATGCCACATCAACATCAAAGGGCTCGTCCTGGATTTGAACCCAGGACCTCTCACAAATTCAGGGAGCACAACCCCAAAGGGGCAGCATTGTGGATAGCACAATCGCTTCACAGCTCCAGGGTCCCAGGTTCGATTCCGGCTTGGGTCACTGTCTGTGTGGAGTCTGCACATCCTCCCCGTGTCTGCGTGGGTTTCCTCCGGGTGCTCCGGTTTCCTCCCACAGTCCAAAGATGTTCAGGTTAGGTGGATTGGCCATGATAAATTGCCCTTAGTGTCCAAAATTGCCCTTAGTGTTGGGTGGGGTTACTGGGTTATGGGGATAGGGTGGAGGTGTTAACCTTGGGTGGGGTGCTCTTTCCAGGAGCCGGTGCAGACTCGATGGGCTGAATGGCACTGTAAATTCTATGTACAAAAGCGAGAATATTACCCCTAGACCAATGAGCCAGTAACAATTGCACCCAGTGTGGGACTTTAACCGACAACCCTGCGATTAAGAGTGTCATGCGCTACTGTCTGAGCTAGCCGGGCCCAATTTGGATCTGTCTTCACTTAGCAGATCACAAATAACCTTCCGGAAATACTAGGGGACAGAGGGTCTAGCATAAAGGAGGAACTGAAGGAAATCCTTGTTATTCAGGAAATTGTATTGGGGAAATTGATGGGGTTAAAACCCAATAAGTGATCAGGCTGATACTCTGCATCCCAGAGTACTTAAGGAAGTGGCCCTAGAAATACTGGATGCATTGGTGATCATACTGGGGAGTCACCGATCACCTACTCAGAGTGTGAGAAGAGATTCACTCAGTCATCCCACCCAATGAAACACCAGTGAGTTCACAAACAATCCTGGTGATTGGACTTTGCTGTTTGTGATGTCAAGGATTGAACTTTGTTCATTGTAGTCTGTTTTATCTGATGTTAATAAACTCCAGTCCAGTTATAGGCGTTAATATTCTGAATAAAAGTCAAATAAATCAGTTTTGTGTTGAACACAGTGTGTTAAATCCTTGGATTCACAAATTAGTTTCTTTTTGTTGTGGAAGAAACCACTGGTGAGTGAGTTGTGAGTGAGCTGAAAGTAGGACATTCTAAAGCAAGCCTACAGGGTTCAGTGAACCTAAACATCTCAAAGAGCAGTTATTGCGATGATTATACAGAACACAACTTCAGCTGCCTGCACACTCGAG
The DNA here is from genome assembly GCF_902713615.1 of Scyliorhinus canicula. Taxonomy (NCBI): domain Eukaryota; kingdom Metazoa; phylum Chordata; class Chondrichthyes; order Carcharhiniformes; family Scyliorhinidae; genus Scyliorhinus; species Scyliorhinus canicula. The sequence continues at coordinate 104,929,929 of NC_052162.1, read as the reverse complement.
GGAGATTTATCTGTTTATAGCCTTCATCTGTCCCTCATGAACATGTTTTATCACATTCTCACAGAACATCAGGCTAATGGATCAGTGCATAACATGAGAAAAACTTCAGGCTGATCAGCTACAGGAACTTCATCTTTATACTGTACATGCATGAAAAACAGCAGCAGATGTGTAGGCCAAGGGTTATGGTGGAACAAAAAAAAGCGAGGGAGACAGTTCTCATCAATATAACTCAGTAATCGTATTAATCCTTTATTCCTCACATCTGTCCCTCCTGTTAGCCCCTGGACAGATTATATCTGACCTAGGTGAACACAACACTGGACTCTCAGATGACAGGGTTGTCTAGAGATCCACTGGACTGCTGTGGGCATCAAGACCTTGGTACTATTTACATAGTTCCTTTATAGCTTAGTTGCTCATCCTAGTGATGGCCATCTAGGCTTGGAACATGACCAGTTCGATTAAATTCTATAAATATCATCTTGACATCCCTTCTCTAGAGATGCTGCTGAGGCAGCAACTGGAACTTATCCCTTGTTTGACATAATTACCATTTTCACGGTGCGTGAGATCATCCTTTGGTAATAACAAAGGCTGATGCTGATGATCAGGACGAGCACTGAAGTAGAAGCTGTTGCCAAAATACAAATGAGGAACAGGAGTCAGTGACTTGGCCCATTGAGGCTGCTCCGCCATTCAGTGAGGTCATGGCTTATCTGACTGTAACCTCAATTCCACATTTCTGCCAAACCCAATAACCTTCCAACCCATTATTAATCAAGAATCTATCCAGCTCTGCTTTAAAAGTATTCAAAGATCCGGTTTCCTTTGTCTTTTGACGAAGAGAGTTCTGGAAACTAACAACTCTCTCAGAGCAAACCTTTCTCCAAATCTCTATCTTAAATGAGTGACCCCTTATTTTTAAACCCTGACGAATAGGTTTAGATTCTCTGATGAGAGGAAACATCTCTCCATATCTGCCCCTATTGAGGTAGGAATGTAAAGAGTGAACATGAGGCTACAAAGGGATATGGAGAGGTTAAGTCAATGGGCATATTGAGTATAATGTGGGAAATGTGGAATTGTCAATTTTGGCAGGAAAAATTAAAAAGCAAAGCTTATTATCTCAGTGGTGAAAGGTCCCTTACTATCAAAAACTTTCCAATCAAGTCATCTCTTACTCTTTTAAACTCTCTTGGATTTAAACCTAACCTCTCCAAACTTTCCTTATAAGACAACCTGCCAAAGGAGCTAAATGTCAGAGGTGAGGTGAGAGTGACTGTCCTTGACATTAAGGCATGATTTGACCGAGAATGGCATCAAGGAGCCCGAGAAAAACTGGAGTAAATGAGAATCAGGGGGAAACCTCTCCGCTGGTTGGAGTCATACCTGACACAAAGGAAGATGGTTGTGTTGGTTGGAGGAGGGAGGGGCGGAGGGATGGGGAGGAGGGAGGGGAGGAGGGATGGGGAGTAGGGAAGGGGGGAGTAGGGAAGGAGGGACGGAGTGGGGAAGGGGGAGTGAGGGATGGAGAGGAGGGAGGGGAAGAGGGATGGGGAGGAGGGAGGGGAGGAGGGATGGGAAGGAGGGAGGGGGAGGAGGGAGGAGGGAAGGGGAGGGGGAAGGGGGAGTGGGGAAGGAGGGAGGGGGAAGGAGGGAGGGGGAGGAGTGCGAGTGTTCCGGTCCCTCCCTTGCTGTGGTTACTGGGACAGGCACCGGGTCCTCCTCCTCCCTTGGGGAGCCATTTGGCCCCTGGGCCTCTCTAAGGGGCGGTGATGCCCGCGGAGGCAAGCCCCATTGCACCACCGACACCTGGCACTGCCAGTCCTGGAGGCCCGCTGTTGAATCGACCAGGGTCTGAACGTTACTGGCGATGGAGCAGAGGGAGTGCGACATCCCTGTACGGGACACCGCAACCTTTAGCTGCGTCTGGGCAACGGCGTCCATCACATGGATAAGGCCGCCGATGCTCTCAGCGATGGCCTGCTGGGACAGGGCCATGGCCTGCTGAGATTGGGCCAGACCCCCGGAGCGCGGCGGCAATGTCCATGTGGCTCAGGAGCATGGTTGCCTGTGAGTGTGCAGCCCTGTCATGGGCCACGGATGACACATGCACACTAAGCCCCACGCCCTGGAGAACCTGACCCATGGCCAAAGCTGTTTTCCCCCATAGCCTCCATCGCAAACGCCATCCGTGCGGTGTCAGCCTGGTTGCAGCCATGACCGACACCACTCCCTGCTCATGGATGCAGATGAAATTAAATGAAATGAAAATCGCTTATTGTCACAAGTAAGCTTCAAATGAAGTTACTGTGAAAAGCCTGCTTTGGTCTGCTTTCAAAGCCAGCAATTTAGCCCTGTGCTAAACAGCCCCTGAAACTGTAAACTGCGGTGGAATTTAGAATTTAGAACAGTACAGCACAGAACAGGCCCTTCAGCCCTCGATGTTGTGCCGAGCAATGATCACCCTACTTAAACCCACGTAACCCGTATACCCGTAACCCAACAATCCCCCCCATTAACCTTACACTACGGGCAATTTAGCATGGCCAATCCACCTAACCCGCACATCTTTGGACTGTGGGAGGAAACCGGAGCACCCGGAGGAAACCCACGCACACACAGGGAGGACGTGCAGACTCCACACAGACAGTGACCCAGCCGGGAATCGAACCTGGGACCCTGGAGCTGTGAAGCATGGATGCTAACCACCATGCTACCGTGAGGCCCCGTTGCTACCGTGAGGCCCCGTTGCTACCGTGAGGCCCCGTTGCTACCGTGAGGCCCCGCTAACACAGCATTACCACAGCAGATGGACTCCTCCAGCTGCGCCTGCAATTGCCAGAAGACAGCCGACATCTCGTCGTCTGGTCCCTGGGGTGCCGATTGCATCGGGTCTGTGGTTGGGCCTGGAATGGCCAGGAAACCAGGAGCTGTCTGTGCAGCAGCTGGGTGCTGGGCCTGGCCTGCCCTCCGACCAGGCCCTCGGCTGCTCCTACCTCCACCTGCTGTACCGGTTCGACTGTGTGGTGCGCACCAGTATGAGAACCAGAAAACCTGTCACTAACTTGCCTAACCGAGGTGAGTGTATCTGCGATGTTGGAGGGTGTTGGTGACAGCAGTGCCGCGGCCGCTAGGTCCTCGTCTGTCCCCAGCTCTGTCTCCGGTGCATTGAGACCACGGCCGATGCCAGGTGCCGTGCCCCTATGCCTCGAATGCCGCAACGTCCTCTGTGCGTCACTGTCCGGGCTCGCTGTCCCCTCCTCGTCAGTCAGACTGTCATAAGAGTCATTATCGCCTGTCCTGACGTCTCTGTCTGTCCTCTATGCGTCAGGCCTCGATGTGCCGGCCTCAGAGGATGGCCCTCCTGCCCGTGGTCCTTCCCGTCTGTCCGGTTTGACACTGTGGCCGGAAGAGGTTGGGGCTGTACGGCGGCATGGTGAACGGGCAGTCCCACGGCAGTGCTCATGTGGCCCTGGATAGCACATTAAGGCAGGTCTGTTAGTCTTGCGTGGTCGAATGTGAGGGTCTGGACTGTAGGGTGGTGCAGTGTTAGGCGGTGGGGTGTGGACTGTGGGGGTGGTGCAGTGGGGTGTGAGGGGGGGTGGGGGCAGTGATGGGCTGACAGACTGCATGCATACAGTGGATTCTCACTTGGAGCTTCGCCTCCTACCTGGCACAGCGCTACCTACCGGCTGGTGGCTCCCCCAGCAACGTCCAGTGCCCTTTGCTCGTAGACGGTGAGGGGGTGCAGCTGAGGAGTTCTTGCACGCTCCTGGAAATTGTGCACTGTCTTGCCCTTGGTGGGGGGAGGGGGGGGGGGGTGTGGCGGGGGAGGAGGAGATGAAGTACAGGGTTAGGCGGACATTGGCAGGACACACGTATGAACTCAACATTATCACTACGACCCACGCCATGGCACCTGCCAACTGGGCGGGGTGGGGGGGTTGCTTTTGTGTCCCAGGTGCAACGTGGGAGGTAATCCATTTTGGTAAAGGAACAGATGTGTAGAGTAGTTCCTAAATGGCAAGAAATTAGAAGGTGTGGATGTCAAAAGGCAGCTGGGTGTCCTTGTCCATAAATCACTGAAGACGATTAGCAAGAGTAATGGAATGTTAGCCTTTATCACAAGAGGATTTGAGTACAGGAGAAGTGAGGTCTTGCTTCAATTGTATAGGAGCTTGGTTAGACTGCACATGGAGTACTGTGTGCACCTCCATCTCCCTATATCCCGCCTTGCAGTTATTTGCATTCACCCATTATTCACTTAACTGATGTCCATTCTGGCAATGTATGGATTTTACAATTCTCCATGGGAAAGCTTGCCCCACCTATCTCTGCAACTACCTCCAGCCCAATATCCCTCTAAACCAGGGGCTGGTTTTGCACACTGGGCTAAATCGCTGGCTTTAAAAGCAGACCAAGGCAGGCCAGCAGCACGGTTCAGTTCCTGTACCAGCCTTCCTGAACAGGCACCAGAATGTGGCAACTAGGGGCTTTTCACAGTAACTTCATTGAAGCCTACTCATGACAATAAGCATTTTTCCAATTCTTTCTTCTCCTCCAATATTGAAATCTTATACATCCCAGATTTTCATCACTCCACCAGAGCCGGACATACATTCAGCTGGTTGGCTATTGAACACTGGATTCCCTCTCTAACCATCTAGAACATAGAACATAGAACATAGAACAGTACAGCACAGAACAGGCCCTTCAGCCCTCGATGTTGTGCCGAGCAATGATCACCCTACTTAACCCCACGTAACCCGTATACCCATAACCCAACAATCCTCCCATTAACCTTACACTACGGGCAATTTAGCATGGCCAATCCACCTAACCCGCACATCTTTGGACTGTGGGAGGAAACCGGAGCACCCGGAGGAAACCCACGCACACACGGGGAGGACGTGCAGACTCCACACAGACAGTGACCCAGCCGGAATTGAACCTGGGACCCTGGAGCTGTGAAGCATTGATGCTAACCACCATGCTACCGTGAGGCCCCCTGCTACCGTGAGGCCCCTCCTCTCCTTTAAGTTTTTGTTTAAAACCTGCTTCTTTGACCAAGTGTTTGGCCAGCTGTCTTCATAGAACATAGAACAGTACAGCACAGAACAGGCCCTTCGGCCCTCAATGTTGTGCCGAGCCATGATCACCCTACTCAAACCCACGTATCCACCCTATACCCGTAACCCAACAACCTCCCCCTTAACCCTACTTTTATTAGGACACTACGGGCAATTTAGCATGGCCAATCCACCTAACCCGTCAATATTCATCTAGCCTGTTATGTCTTGGTGTTGAGATTTATTTCATGAGAAGTTCTTGGTATGTGTGAATAAGTTAAAGGTGCTGTTATTGCTGATGCTAATCACATTCTGGATTGAACCGTGTTCTTATTGCTGCTTATGTTAATACTCTCCATAAAAATGGGCTGTAGTTTAAAATATTGCATATATTTCATAAATGAGCTTTGTTTTACACACTCCTTGATAACGTTTTTTGATTTATCTTTGATAAGAGATTACTGGTTATTCAGTTTGTTGACATTTTCTCCTTTCTTATGCCAGAATATTTCACTTCTGAAACCTTCACTTCCGAGTCCCAGCTCCCCAAACCTCAGACTGAATTTCCTTTCTCGCTGCACTGTGTTTATTCTCTCCAATAATCCTTGCTGTCCTGAATGTTATAAATGAAGAAGTTGAACAATATTGACAGAAACTAGAGGTCTTGTTCCCAGCATTCCTATCGCTGGAGAATGCCCCCATCCACATTACGGAACAAGACGCAAGCATCGCAGACTTTGGAGCATGCGCGGTTTTCCAGTGATGGGGACATGCGCAGTGGGGGTAATGGCGGGGTTGAGCCGTTTGTTTGTTGCCCTCTGTCGCCGGTAAGTTTATTTGGTGTCGGAAAGGGAGCGACGGATACAATGGTCGGGTGGGAAGGCTTCATAAACCCTTAGCGTCGGCCCTGAACCCCAAAGATGGAGATAGCAGTATCGAGCAGCACAGCAGATCTACTCCCGATCCGAGACCTGGGTTACCGGCTGCCACCTTTTTTAGGCGGCAGAGTGCGGCAGCGCGCATGCCTAGACTGGCGAGCCAATAAGTGAGACTCTAGATAAGCCCCGCCCCCTCATTCACTCTGATTGGTTGGAGGACCAGCCACATGTCTCAGTGCGCCAGCTCCTCCCGTCCTCATTGTTCCTGATGGGGGACAAAAACAATAAAGAAGAGGTTCCAACTTTTGATAATGACTCTGATCTCTGGGAAGGATGGAAACCCTGGGAGGCGGACGGCGACGATTCAGAAACACCCGCTGGAGGCCCCAAACCCTCAATATGAAGTTGCAGCTCCCGCATCTGGGTATTTCTGATTCATGTGCGGCCATCTTCTGGGCCGCAGTGACCAGGAGAAAAAACGATTGATTCATTGGTAGCTGCAAGATTTCTTAATCAAGGGGATGGGGGCAGCGGAATCAAAAGGGATGGGGGGGGATCGGGAGATTAAGATGGGGAGGCAGATCGGGGAGGAATCGGGTATCATCGCGGGGGCGACAGTAAACCTGAGATAGAGTTTGGTGTGAAATCAATGGGTTGTGAAACAGGAAGTCAGGGATACAGTCAGAATCAACAACTCCAAATATATAGCACCAATAACATCACAAATCATTCCAGTGAACATCCCAGGAAAGTTATAAAACAAAGCAGGTAATAGGTCGGATTACCAAAAGCTTGGTAAATATTTGGGTTCAAAGGAGTGTTTTAACGGATGAAACTGAGGTGGAGAGACTGAGAGGTGTAGGGAACTCATTCCAGAGTTTTCAGCTGAGGATACAGAAGTGGAGGGGTGACCAATGATGGTGGATCAAATATGATAGGGAATGTACAAGAGACCAGAATTAGAGCACAGTAGATCTCAGAGGGTTGCGGGACTGGAGGAGATTTCAGAGATAGTGAGGGACGAGGCTATAAATAGATTTAAAAACAAGGATGAGGATTTTAAAATCAAGACTAGGAGCAAAAGCACATCTGGGAGCACATGGGTGATAGGGGAATGGGACTTGTTCTGAGTTAAGACATGGAAAGCAGACTGTGGGATGGTTTCACGTCTATGGAGAGTAGAATGTGGGAGATACCTATGGTTATCTCTAGTTGTAAGAATTTGTTAAAAAGATATAGAAAGAATTGTCCAACACTATTTGGAATTCAACATAGGTTGGAAGGAGAGTGTGTGAGATGGGGATTTTCAGCTTTGAGGGAAGAAGAGGGGAATAAATGTTTTATAGAAACTAAAATTGTTCTGAATTTCTATTCTGTACTGACAATGATGACTTTTGTAAACTTTTTTTCCAGGGTATGAGAAGGGATAATTTGCAGGTGGGAAACTCAAACCAAATATCACATCAAGGTTCGACAAGGTCACATGATTCTTCAGGATCTAAGTCTCATAAGACTTTGAATGTGGACGGAGAATTGTTTGTCCTGTAGGTGGGAAAGGACTGTAAACATCAGTATGACTGGAAAAGTACCTAGAGACACACATATGCACACTGGAGTGAGTGTGTTCCAGTGAACTGACTGTCGAAAGATCTTTAACCAGTTACAGAGCCTGAAAATAAATCACACAATTCACAGCAGGGAGAAACTGTACAAGTATACTCTGTCTGCATGAGGATCCAACTGATCATCCAACCTGGAGAGACACAGAGACACCGGTACCATGGAGATACCATTGAAATGTGGTGACTGTGGGAAGGGGTTCAATTGTCCATCCCAGCTGGAAATTCATCAACGCTGTCACAGCGAGGTGAGACCATTCACCTGCCCTGAGTGTGGAAAGGGATTCAATCGGTTATACAACCTCCAGACTCACCTACTGACTCACACTGAGGAGAAACCATTCAGCTGTACGTCATGTGGAAAGAGTTTCAGGAAATCATTCAGCCTCATTTCACACCAGCGAGTTCACACCGGGGAGAGACCATTCACATGCTCAGAGTGTGGGAAGGGATTCACGCAGTCATCCAACCTGCTGACACACCAGCGGGTCCACACAGGGGAGAGTCCATTCACCTGCTCCAATTGTGGAAAGAGATTTACTCAGTTCTCCCATCTGCAAGTACATCAGCGAGTGCACACTGGGGAGAAGCCATTCACTTGCTCTGAATGTGGGAAGGGATTCACCCAGTCATCTGACCTACTGACACACCAGCGGGTTCACACTGGGGAGAGGCCTTTCACTTGTTTCACTTGTGGGAAGGGATTCATTCAGTCATCTAATCTGTTGATACACCAGTGGGTACACATTGGAGAGAGGCCATTCCTTTGCCCTGTATGTGGGAAGGGATTCATTGCTTCATCTGATCTGCTGAAGCACCAGCAACTTCACACTGAGGAGAGGCCATTCACTTGTAATTTCTGTGCAAAGACATTCAGGTCTTCTTCCAATCTTTGTGCACACCAGCGAGTTCACACTGGAGAGAGACTGTTCACCTGCTCCGATTGTGGGAAGAGATTCACTACGTTCTCTCACTTCACTTCACACCTTCGGGTTCACACTGGTGAGAGGCCATTCATTTGCCCTGAGTGTGGGAAGGGATTCACTCAGTCATCCAATCTTCAGAGACACCAGCGAGTTCACACTGGGGAGAGACCGTTCACCTGTTCCCAATGTGGGAGGGGATTCAGTCAGTCATCCAACCTGCTGATGCACCAGCGAGTTCACAATGGAGAGAAACCGTTCACCTGCCCTGTATGTGGGAAAGGATTCCCTGGGTCCTCTGATGTGCTAAGTCATCAGCGAATTCACACAGAGGAGAGGCCATTCAGCTGTACTGCCTGTGGAAAGCGATTCAGGTCTTCTTCCAATCTCAGTGTACACCAGCGAGTTCACACTGGAGAGAGGCCATTCACCTGCACCCAGTGTGGGGAAAAATTCACTCAGTCTTCCCACCTTCTGAGACACCAGCGAGTTCACAAGTGATTACAGAAAGTGGATTCTGCTGTTATTGCTGCTGTTATTCACATCCAGGACTGAACTATGTTCATTCTGACAGTTGGGGTTTGTTTCTGTTGATGTTAGTAATCCCTGTAACTGGGCTGCAGTTTAACATTCTGGATCAATAGCTGATTGTGTTTCGGAGCTTCGGTGTCCCTTTCAGAACCGCTGTCTGTGATCTTTTCCCATAATTCAGAAACCTCATCAGAAATTAGATTATAAGATTCTGAACTTTTACTTCAATCAGAAATTGATTTTTGGTACAAACTCTACAATTCAGTGTCTGAGAGGTTCCAATGGTTAACATCTCCAATTAGAAAATGCTGATTAATCCTTGCTACTAATTCTTACTGGTTTTGCACATTACACACAGTAACACCATTATTATCCAGCAGAAAGAAGCCGAATGGGAATTGGTGGAGAATGAGAGTTCCCAAATGTTACCTCTCCTACCTTGTACAGAAATCCCCATAGCATGGGAATTGAGACAAGTTCAATTCAAGTAATGGACTATCAAAAATCACTGCCTATAAACCATATAAAATATTCAGAAATTTATGGAACATTAGATAAATAGCTCAGACTCTCTGTCTTATGAAGAAAACTTCTGTTGTATCTTGCTGGCTGACGAGCACAGTTATCTGGCCTGTTATCTCTGCCAAGGACATGTCTCTAGCACAGGCCCTGAAACAAGACATATTTTACCCTGATACGATTGGATCTCATGACTTGTATGCAAAGCAAAATAGATAGTATATATCACCACAGTCGCATAAGCTGCTGTCCCCTTTGAGAGCTGACTGGTGGTGATTTAACCTGAGATCACCACACGGCAGCGAGGGGCAAGGTTGGGAAGTGAGGCCTTCATAAACAAGCTCTTGAGCAAAAAGGTTTCGAAGTGATGCACAATAGCTTCAGACAAAAACCCACACTCTGGCTCACACCAGTAAACCATTCAGAGGAACTACCGCCACCAGTTATGGAGATCAGCATCCTCCTGAAAGTACCTGTAAACCATTCAAATGTATAGCAGATGCAGTATAATGTGGATAAATTTGAGGCTATCCACATTGGTAGCAAAAACAGGAATGCAGATTGTTAATCTGAATGGCTAGATTTGGAGTTGGGAAATGTGCAACAAGACCTGAGTTTCCTTGTACACTAGTCGCTGAAGGCAAGCATGCAGGTGCAGAAGGCAATTGGTATGTGGAACTTCATAGCGAGAGGATTCATGTACAGGAGCAGCTATGTCTTGCTGCAGTTATACAGGACCATGGTGAGTCCATATCTGGAATATTGTGTGCAGTTTTGGTCTCCTTATCTGAGGAAGGATGCTTTGGCTATAGAGGGACTGCAGAGACGGTTTAACCAAACTGATGCCTGGGATAGCGGGACTGACGTTTGAAGAGAGATTGAATCTGTTCGCATTTTATTTGCTGGACTTCAGAAGAATGAGGGTGAAGCTCATAGAAACCTATAAAATTCCAACAGAACTTGACAAGGTAGACGCAGGAAGGATGTTGCAATGGTAGGGACCATGGCTCGCAATTTAAGGCTATGGGATAAACTATTTAGGACTGGGATGAGGAGAAATACCTTCATCTAGATATTGGTGAGCCTGTGGAATTCACTACCATCGGAAGCAGTTGAGGCCAAAACATTGTTTGTTTTTAATAAGCAGTTACAAGGGGATGAGAGAAGAACTAGCTAAGGTAGACTGGGAGCTAAGACTTTATGGTGGAACAGTTGAGGAACAGTGGAGAATCTTCCAAGCGATTTTTCACAGTGCTCAGCAAAGGTTTATACCAACAAAAAGGAAGGACGGTAGAAAGAGGGAAAATCGACCGTGGATATCTAAGGAAATAAGGGAGAGTATCAAATTGAAGGACAAAGCATATAAAGTGGCAAAGATTGCTGGGAGATTAGAGGACTGGGAAATCTTTAGTGGGCAACAGAAAGCTACTAAAAAAGCTATAAAGAAGAGTAAGATAGAGTATGAGAGTAAACTTGCTCAGAATATAAAAACAGACAGTAAAAGTTTTTACAAATATATAAAACAAAAAAGAGTGGCTAAGGTAAATATTGGTCCTTTAGAGGATGAGAAGGGAGTTTTAATAATGGGAAATGAGGAAATGACTGAGGAACTGAACGGGTTTTTTTGGGTCGGTCTTCACAGTGGAAGACACAAATAACATGCCAGCGACTGATAGAAATGAGGCTATGACAGGTGAGGACCTTGAGAGGATTGTTATCACTAAGGAGGTAGTGATGGGCAAGCTAATGGGTCTAAAGGAAGACAAGTCTCCTGGCCCTGATGGAATGCATCCCTGAGTGCTAAAAGAGATGGCTAGGGAAATTGCAGATGCACTAGTGATAATTTACCGAAATTCACTAGACTCTGGGGTGGTCCCGGTGGATTGGAAATTAGCAAACGTGACACCACTGTTTAAAAAAGGAGGTAGGCAGAAAGCAGGAAATTATAGGCCAGTGAGCTTAACTTCGGTAGTAGGGAAGATGCTGGAATCTATCATCAAAGAAGAAATAGCGAGGCATCTGGATAGAAATTGTCCCATTGGGCAGACGCAGCATGGGTTCATAAAGGGCAGGTCATGCCTAACTAATTTAGTGGAATTTTTTGAGGACATTACCAGTGCAGTAGATAACGGGGAGCCGATGGATGTGGTATATCTGGATTTCCAGAAAGCCTTTGACAAGGTGCCACACAAAAGGTTGCTGCATAAGATAAAGATGCATGGCATTAAGGGTAAAGTAGTAGCATGGATAGAGGATTGGTTAATTAATAGAAAGCAAAGAGTGGGGATTAATGGGTGTTTCTCTGGTTGGCAATCAGTAGCTAGTGGTATCCCTCAGGGATCCGTGTTGTGCCCACAATTGTTCACAATTTACATAGATGATTTGGAGTTGGGGACCAAGGGCAATGTGTCCAAGTGCAGATGACACTAAGATGAGTGGTAAAGCAAAAAGTGCAGAGGATACTGGAAGTCTGCAGAGGGATTTGGATAGGTTAAGTGAATGGGCTCGGGTCTGGCAGATGGAATACAATGTTGACAAATGTGAGGTTATCCATTTTGGTAGGAATAACAGCAAACGGGATTATTATTTAAACGATAAATAGAAGAATGAGGGGGGATCTTATAGAAACATTTAAAATTATGAAGGGAATAGATAGGATAGATGCGGGCAGGTTGTTTCCACTGGCGGGTGAAAGCAGAACTAGGGGACATAGCCTCAAAATAAGGGGAAGTAGATTTAGGACTGAGTTTAGGAGGAACTTCTTCACCCAAAGGGTTGTGAATCTATGGAATTCCTTGCCCAGTGAAGCAGTTGAGGCTCCTTCATTACATGTTTTTAAGGTAAAGATAGATAGTTTTTTGAAGAATAAAGGGATTAAGGGTTATGGTGTTCGGGCCGGAAAGTGGAGCTGAGTCCACAAAAGATCAGCCATGATCTCATTGAATGGCGGAGCAGGTTGGAGGGGCCAGATGGCCTACTCCTGCTCCTAGTTCTTATGTTCTTATAGCTCTCGGGGCTATAAAGAGATCAAATAATATAAGGGGCAAGTGGGAACAAGTTACTGGGTTTGATGATCAGCCATGATCATAATGAATGATGGTGTAGGCTCAATATTTTCTTTGTTTCGATTCTGTGGTGACTCATCACCAGCCCCGAAGATCAGCACTTCCCTAATCCGGGACCAGTAAACCATTCTGAGGAGACTGTCACCTCCAGCCCTGGAGATCCGTATCCCCCTAATCCAGGACCAGTAAACGATTCAGAGGAGACTGTCATCTCCAACCTCGGAGATCAGTATCCCCTTGATTCGGACCACTAAACCATTCCGAGGAGACTGTCACCTCAAGCCTCAGAGATCAGCATGCTCCGGATCCGGGATCAGTAACCTGTTCTCACCTGTTATAGTTTTATGTTTTATCTGCCTATTTAGTTCATGTATCATGTCTAAATTGTTGCATCTTAATAAAATGTATTAAAATCACTGAATTCAACTCCGTTTTTGGGTAATCTGAGAGTCCTGGACTAAAATCTTACACTTGTCCATGATGTGGGGATGCCGACGTTGTACTGGGGTGAGCACAGTAAGAAGTCTTACACCAGGTTAAGTCCAAAAAGTTTGTTTCAAACCACTAGCTTTTGGAGCACTGCTCCTTCCTCAGGTGAGGCTTCTTTCATTTTCACCTCTGAGGCAGGAAGTTGTGAGTTCAAATCCACATCCAGAAACATCCAACATCAAATCCAGGCTGATATTGTGATCCCACTCCGAGCAGGCCCTATGCTGAGCGAACCTCTACTGAGTGGACCTGGCAGTCAGGGAGCCCCGCACCAAGCAAAGCCCATGCTGAGGGAGTCCTGCGCTGAGGGGGCCCTGTGTTGAGGTAACCCGGAACTCAAGGAGCCCCACGCCGAGAATGTCCAGTGCCAAGGGAGGCCTGCAATGAGAGCCCTGAACTCAGAGGGGGGGGGGGGGGGGGGGGGCTGTGGCCAGGGAGCCCTGTGCTGAGGGAGCACCAGCCTGGGGGAGCTGCGCCCTGATGGAGCACTGCGTTGAGGGATCCCCGATCTGAGGGAGCCCTTCACCCAGGAACTCCCACGTCAAGGCAAGCCCGCGCCGAGGGAGCCCCGCACAGTCGGAGAACCTGTGCAGTGGGAGACCCGCCCTGAAGATTCCCAGTCCTGAGGGAGCTCTAAACTGTCTTGAAGTCCTGTCTTTCAGATGTGACCTAAAGATATGGCCATAATCTGCCGGCTCCATTGGGTGTAACAGTTCCCATAGTGTTTTCTGAAGAACAGGGGAGTTTTCCCCTGGCATTACTGTTTAATATTTATCAATCAATGAGCATCACTGAACAGATTATTAGCTCAGAAGCACATCTTTTTGTGGGATCGTACTGTGCACAATTGGCAACTGCATTTCAACAGTGACTACACTTCCAAAGAACTTCATTGTCTGTGAAGCACTTTAGGACATCCTGAAGTTATGAAAGTTTTTGTATAAATGTGAACCTTCCATTAACAATCGTCCGTCTCAGTCTGCTCAATCTGCTGAGTGAGTGAATTAAATCTTTCTTCACAAATGACCAAGACACCAGACTGCTAATCATGTCGGCAACATTGTTCACTGGTTCTAAATCACAATTTACAGTTAAATCTGAGCACAGATTCTCTCTCGGCATGTCTAAATGTAATCATAATTATCCAGTGGTTTAACACTGATGGGAGCTTTTTCACTAAACCAGGAACACAAGTTCCCCAAGCTATTCCATGATTCATGGTAAATCAGCACAAATGGATATTTATTACAGCACAGACCAGAGTCTGAGGTTAGAAATTGGTGAGTTTACTTTCAGAAGAATTTCTTCAATATGTTGACAAGTTAACAGCTTTGTACAGCCTGTTTATCAAACAGGTCAAGCCCACTTATGACAAAAATCTTTATTATTGTCACAGTAGGCTTACATTAGCACTGCATTGAAGTTACTGTGAAAAGCCCTGAGTCGCCACATTCAGGCACCTGTTTGGGTACACAGAGGGAGAATTCAGAATGTCCAATTCACCTAACAAGCACGTCTTTTGGGTCTTGTGGGAGGAAACCGGAGCACCCGGATGGAACCCACACAGACATACGGGGAACCGAACCTGGGATTCTGGCGCTGTGAAGGAACAGTGCTACCCACTGTGCTGTGCCTCCCATAACAAAGATTCAGAGCTCACACAGCCTCATCCTCAAGTTATAGAGCAGACTTTCTCATTTAAATATACAGCTGTAGGATTGGACTGTGATCTGTATTCATCTTTGGTTCAATACAGTTTCTCGCTATGTTAACTTTTAAAATAAGGCCCGTTGACAGAATTAGCGATTCTCACATGATTGCGAGGTGGTAAGTTCAGTCGGGGCTTTTGACACCAGGGATAGAACCCAACTGTCAGAATAAACACTGTTCAATCCTGGCTGTGATTAACAGCAGCAACTGCAGAATCCAAACCCCTGTAATCTGTTGTGAACTTGCAGATGTTTCTGCAGGCTGGATAACTGAGTGAATCTCTTCCCACACACAAAGCAGAGGAATGGTCTTTACCCGGAGTGGACTCTGGTGTCTCAGCAGAATGGATGACTGAATAAATCTCTTCCCACACACAGAGCAGGGGTATGGTCTTTGCCCGGTGTGAACTCTCTGCTGTCTCAGCAGAATGGATGACTGAGTAAATCTCTTCCCACAAGCAGAGCAGGGGAATGGCCTCTCCCTGGTGTGAATTTGCTGTTGTCTCATCAGAACATGATTGCTTTTAAAACTCTTCTGACAGTCGAAACATCGAAAGAGTCTCTTACCTGTGTGAATGAGTTGATGTGAAGTGAGGTGGGATAAACGAGTGAATCTCTTCCCACACTCTGAGCAGATGAACAGTCCCTTCCCAGTGTGAACTCGCTGGTGTGTGCTGAGGTGGACCGATCGTCTGAAGCCAGTCTGAGGACACTTAGAATCATAGAATTTACAATGCAGAAGGAGATCATTCGGCCCATTGAGTCTGCACCAGCCCTTGGAAAGAGCACCCTACCAAAGCCCACACGTCCACCCTATCCCTGTAACCCCACCTAACCGTTTTGGACATTAAGGGCAATTTAGCATGGCCAATCCACTTAACCTGCACATCTTTGAACTTGAATGGGCTCTGGTCAGTGTGAACATTTTGATGGGACATCAGTTCACTGGAACTTTTAAAACACTTCTTGCAATCTGGGCATTTAAAAGGTCTCTCATCAGTGTGAACTCGTTGGCGTCTCAGCAGGTTGGATGAATTAGAGAATCCCTTCCGACACTCAGAGCAGCTGAACTGTCTCTCTCCAGTGTGAATGCGTTGGTGTTTCAGCAGGTTGGAGGATCCCATGAATCGCTTTCCACACACACAGCAGTTGAACGGTGTGGAACCGGTGTGAATATGCTGGTGTTATGTCAGCAAACATGGGCTTTTAAAGCGCTTCTCACAGTCGGGGTACTTAGATGTTATTGTGAGGGGGTGGCATAGTGGTATTGTTGCTTCACCAGGGACCTGGTTTCAAATCCCACAATGGCAGGTTATGGAATTTAAACTCAATAATGTATCTGGAATTAAAAGTCTAACAATGACCATGAAACCATTGTTGATTGTCGTAAAAACCCATCTCGTTTCCTAATGTCCTTAAGGAAGAAAATCTGCCATCATTACCTGGTCTGGTAAACCCAATGGCAGCCCTCTTGACCCTGGAAAGTCCTCCTTACTAACATCTGTGGCATTGTGCCAAAGTTGGGCTGTCTCACAGACTAGCACGGTAGTGCAGTGGTTAGTATTATTGCTTCACAGCGCCAGGGTCCCAGGTTTAATTCCCGGCTTGGGTCTCTGTCTGTGCAGAGTCTGCACATTCTCCCTGTGTCTACGTGGGTTTCCTCCGGGTGCTCCGGTTTAGAACATAGAACATAGAACAGTACAGCACAGAACAGGCCCTTCGGCCCTCGATGTTGTGCCGAGCAAGTCAACGTATCCACCCTATACCAGTAACCCAACAACCCTCCCCCCCCATTAACCTTATTTTTTAGGACACTAAGGGCAATTTAGCATAGCCAATCCACCTAACCCGCACATCTTTGGACTGTGGGAGGAAACCGGAGCGACCGGAGGAAACCCACGCACACACGGGGAGGACGTGCAGACTCCGCACAGACAGTGACACAGCCAGGAATCGAACCTGGGACCCTGGAGCTGTGAAGCATTTATGCTAACCACCATGCTACCGTGCTGCCCACAATTTCCAAAAGACGTGCTTTTAGGTGAATTGGACATTCTGAATTGTCCCTCTGTTTACCTGAACAGGCGCCGGAATGTTGTGATTAGGGGCTTTTCACAATAATTTCATTGCAATGTTAACGAAAGCCTACATGTGACAATAAAGATTATTTTAAAAAAAATTAGTTAAGCAACAGCCTGATATATTCTTAGAATCATACCTTACAGACAACACTATCACCATTCTTAGGTACGCCATCTCACTGGCAGGACAGACCCAGCAGAGGTGGGGGCACAGTGGTCTTTGTGAGGGAGTTGCCCTGAGTGTCCACAATATTGACACCATGAAATCTCATGACATCAGGTTAAACTTGGGCAAGGAAACCACAGACCGAGCTAGCCGGGTCCTATAGGACATAGCTGCTAGACTGGGACTGCAGCAGCGGGTGAGGGAACCAAAAAGAGGGAAAAATATACTTGACCTCGTCCTCACCAACCTGCCTGCTGCAGGTGCATCTGCCCTCGACAGTATCGGTCGACCATGCATAGTCCTAGTGGAGACAAAGTCCCACCTTCACATTGAGGATACCCTCCACTGTGCTAACAGATCAAGGAACTCAAGACTGGGCATCCATGAGGTGCCATCAGCAACAGCAGCAAAATTGTATTCAACCACAATCTGCAACCTCATGGCTCGGCACATCTGCTCCGGTTTCCTCCCACAGTCCAAAGATGTGCAGGTTAGGTGGATTGGCCATGATAAATTGCCCTTTGTGTCCAAAATTGCCCTTAGTGTTGGGTAGGGTTACTGGTTTATGGGGATAGGGTGGAGGTGTTGACCTTGGGTAGGGTGCTCTTTCCAAGAGCCGGTGCAGACTCGATGGGCCGAATGGCCTCCTTCTGCACTGTAAATTCTATGGTAAATCATCCACTCTCCCATTACCACCAAGACACAATGCAGAGTGCAGGAGAGCATGCCAGGAGCAACATCAGGCATACCGAAAAATGAGGTGTCAACCTGGTGAAGCTACAACACAGGACTACCTGTGGGCCAAATAGCATAAGCAGCAAGTAATATACAGAGCTAAGTGAAGTGATTCCACAATGAACGCATCAGATCTAAGCTCTGCACTCCTGCCACATCCAGCCATCGACAAATAAACAACTCACTGGAGGAGAAGGCTCCACAAATATCCCCATCTTCAATGATGGAGGAGCCCAATACATACGTCCAAAAGACAAGGCTGAGGCATTCAGCCAGAAATGCAGAGTGGATGATCCATCTTGGTCTTCTCCAGAGGTCTCCAGTATCATAGATGACAGTCTTCAGTCAATACTATTCACTCCAGGTGATATTAGGAAACGGCTGAAGGCACTGGATACTTCAAAAGCAATGGGCCCTGACAATATTCTGGCAATAGTACTGATGACATGTGCTCTAGAACTTGCTGCACCCCTAACCAAACTGTTCCAGTACAGTACAGGTGCAACCCTGGCATCTACCCGGCAATGTGGAAATTGGAAGAAACAAGACAAATCTAATCCAGGCAATTACCACCCCTATCAGTCTACTCTCCATCATCAGCACCAATTGATGGAAAGAGTCATCAACAGTGCTATCTAGCAGCACTTACTCAGCAATAATCTGCTCATGGATGCTCAGTTTGGGTTCCACCAGGGTCACTCAGCTCCTGACCTCATTACAATGTTGGTTCAAACATGGACAAAAGTGCTGAATGCCAGAGGTGAGGTGAGAGTGACTGCCCTTGACAACAAGACAGCATTTGGCCGAGTATGGAATCAAAGAGCCCTAGATAAATTGCAGTCAATGGGAATCGGGGAAAACTCTCCACTGCTTGGAGTCATACCTGGCACATCTGCTGAATCCCAGGACCCTTCTTTAAGTGATTGAAAAGAAAAAGGTGGTGGGATTTGAACCGATGCCTCCATAAGAGACTGGAGCCTTAATCCAACACATTAAACTACTCGGCCACACGAGCACAATTAAACGCTAATTAATCATTGCCATCACTGCAAATTTCAATCATCCCCCGTTTTATCATGTAACAGGACTCAATAGTTTAACAGTCTCAATTGAAAAAATATTCAGAAAAAAGTCTCCTCTTGCTGCTTCATCTCTCTGGATTACTTGCATTTGAAGCTACACAACTAATGTGAAAACACAACTAAAATTACCATCAGCAGGGTAGTGGCACTGAGAAAATGATGGAGCTGTGGTCTGACAAATCCCTGGGACCGTCTGTACTTCATCCTAGGCTCTTAAAATAAGTGGCCAGTGAGATAATTGATGCATTGGTTTTAACTTTCCAAAATTCCTGAGATCTGAGCAAGGTTCCATGTAATTCCTTTATTGGAAACACTACAGAAAGTAGGAAAAGGCCTGGCCAGTTAGCTTTACGTGTGTCACAGTGAAAATGTAAGGGGCTCTAATTGATTGTGTTGTGGTCGGGCTCTTAGAAATGTTCAAGGAATTCAAGCTATTCCGGTGGAGTCCTCATGGTTTTGTGAAAGGGAAATCATGTTTAACCAATTTATTACAGTTATTTGAGGAAGTAACATGTGCTGTGGATACAGGAGAACTGGTGGATTTTACTGTTTTTCTAGTTCCAGAAGACATTACATAAGGTTAAAGGTTATAGCAGAAAATAAAAGCCCATGTTTTCAGGTAACATATTGGTGTGAATAGAAAGTTAGCTAACTGGAAGCAATGAGCAGGTTTAAATGGGCCATTTTGTGGTGGCAAGATGTAATTAGTGGTGTGTCAGTGCTGGGGCCCTCCACATTTTTACAATTTATTGAAGTGACAGAAATTGCAAGGGGAGTTGATTTAAAAAATAGTAGGGAGTTTATGCTTCACTTGTACAGAGGATTGGTGAGACCACATCAGGAGTAGTGTACCAGATTGGCCCCCTTATTTCGGGAAGGATGCAGATATGTTGGAAGCAGTTCAGAGATTTACTAGACTGGAATGGGAGTTGTCTTACGAAGAAAGTTTGGACAAGCTAGGCTTGTATCCTGTGGCATTTAGAAGAGTAAGATGCAAAAAGAGAAAAAGTTTCTGAGGGGTATTGAAAAGTTGGATGTGGAGAGGGTGTTTCCTCTTGACGGAGGAACATGGGATCATTGTTTAAAAATAAGGCACTGTCCACTGAAATCAAGAGGTGGACAACTTTTGAGGGTCATCAGTCTTTAGAACTCTTTTCCAGAAAAGGCAGTGGAAGCACATACTTTGAATATGTTTTAAGGCAGGGGTGGATTGATTCTGGATTAACAGCGGGGTGAAAGGTTATCGGGGGTAGGTTGGAAGGTGGAGTTGAGATTGCATTCAGATCAGACATGATCTTATTGAATGGCCGAGCAGGCTCGAGGGGTCTGCACCTACTCCTGGTCCTAATTTATATGTAACTTGTGTATGAAATATTAAAAAGACTCAACACATTGTGTGTTTAACATAAAGTTAATTTATTTTGCTTTTATCCACAACATTATCCCTGGACTGGTGTTTATTAACATCAGGTACAGACCACAATGAAGATAGTTCAGTTCTGGATGTGATTAATACAGCATTCAATCAGTGTGGATACTTGTGAACTCTTAGGTCACTGTCTGTGCGGAGTCTGCACGTTCTCCCCGTGTTTGCGTGGGTTTCCTCCGGGTGCTCTGGTTTCCTCCCACAAATGCTGAAAGACGTGCTTGTTAGGTGAATACAGTAACTTCACTGCAGGATACTTGTGACACTAATAAAGATTATTACTATTACTGCTCTGTCAGCAGACAGGACTAATGAGTGAATCCCTTCCCACAATGGATCAGGGAATGGTCGAAGTGTGAACTACTTGTTCTGCCTTCACGTTTGATGAATTAATATATCCATTCCCACTCTGGGAGCAGGTGAACTGTCTCTCCTCAGCGTGACAGCACTGATGTGCAGAGAGTTGAGGTGACCATTGATCCCAGTCTCATAGTTAGAGCACCGGAATAGCCTCTCGTTAGTGTGAATACATTGATGAGACATCAGGTTCCCAGAACTTTTATAGCACTTCCTGCAGTCTGGGCATTTAAAAGGTCTCTCGTTAGCGTGAACCCGTTGGTGTCTGCGCAGGTTGGATGAATCAGTAAATCTTTTCCCACACTCGGAGCAGGTGAACGGTCTCTCACCCGTGTGAATGCGTCGATGCTTAGTGAGGTCAGATGACCACTTGAAGCTATTCCCACACAGAGAGCAAGTGAACGGTTTCTCTCCAGTGTGAGTGCGTCGATGTTTAGTGAGGTCAGATGAACGTCTGAACCCAGTCCCACAGTGAGAGCACCTGAATGGTTTCTCATCAGTGTGAACACGTTGATGGAACATCAGACTCTCTGAACTTTTAAAGCACTTTCCACAGTCTTGACATTGAAAAGGTCTCACCTCAGTATGTACTAGCTGATGTCTCAGCAGGTGGAATGAGGTAGTGAATCCTTTCCCACACTCTGAGCAGGTGAACAGCCTCTCCCCAGTGTGAACCTGTTGGTGTGACAGCAGGGAGCAGAAATGAGTGAATCCCTTCCCACACTGGGAGCAGGTGAATGGACTCTCCCCAGTGTGAATTCGCTGGTGTGTCAACAGGTTGGATAACTGCGTGAATTCCTTCCCACATTCAGAGCACGTGAACGGTCTCTCCCCGGTGTGAGTGCGCCAATGTCTTTCCAGGTCAGATGGGTAATTGAATCCTTTCCCACAATCCTCACATTTCCATGGTTTCTCCCCATTGCATTTGTGTTCTGCCACGTCAGATGATTGGCTGAATCCTCGTCTACACTTGCAACACGTGTATGGTTTCTCCCCACTGTGAATGGTGCTTTTTCCTTCCATTCAATGATATTCAGGTTACAATAAATTGAGCGACTAAGATCCTGATGTGATGTTTGGTTTCAGTTTACCGACTACAAATCCTCCGCATCTGATACCCTGTGAAATTATTTAAAACAGAAAAAGGTGAGTGAGAGAGAATGCATAAAAACACAAAGGCAGGTTGTGAAATTGAGCTGAATGATTCTGGTAATTTGTGATGCCGGAACGAGGAAAATGTGACCATGAAAGCTGCTGATTGTTGTAAAAATCCAACTGGTTCTTTATGTCCTTTGGAGAAGGGAACCTGCCACCTGGTCTGGGCCTACATAAGACTCTGGCTTGTATGCGAGGAGCGAGAGAGAGGGAGCGAGAGATGAGAGAGACAAGGGGCGCGATTCTCCGCAAATGCGGTGAGTCGTAAAGGCTGCCGTGAAACTGGCCGTGTTTCACGGCAGCCTCCGCGCCCCCTCCCAGGACCCGATTCTCCCCCCCGGGCGGGGCTAGCAGACTTAGCGACCGTCACTAAGTCCGCGCGCCAAGCGTCACGGCGGCTGACGCGCACGATGACGTCAGCCGCGCATGCGCGGGTTGGACGGCTCCATCCCACTCATGCGCGGATGACATCATCACGCAGACGCGTCAAACCCGCGCATGCGCGGGCCGTCATGCCCCTCAGCCGCCCTGCGGACTGATCCTGCGGGGCGGCGGAAGAACAAGTAGTGCGCGGGTATCGGACCCGCTGCCCGCGATCGGTGGCCACCGATCGCAAGCCCATGCCACCCTTGGCACGGCCATGGTGCGGCCGTGCTAATCGGTGCCATGGTTGTCCGGGACGGCACTTTGCGGACGTTTTCACAAACGGTGAGAGCAGGTGTGATTGCGTTCGTGAAAACGGCCGTAAAGGCCTGGGAACTCGGCCCATCGGCCTGGGGAGCATCGCTGTTCACCGTAAAAAACGGCGAGCAGCGATTCGTGTCATAGAACATAGAACAGTACAGCACAGAACAGGCCCTTCGGCCCTCGATGTTGTGCCGAGCAATGATCACCCTACTCAAACCCACATATCCACCCTATACCCGTAACCCAACAACCCCCCCCATAACCTTACATTTTAGGACACTACAGGCAATTTAGCATGGCCAATCCACCTAACCCGCACATCTTTGGACTGTGGGAGGAAACCGGAGCACCCGGAGGAAACCCACGCACACACGGGGAGGACGTGCAGACTCCGCACAGACAGTGACCCAGCCGGGAATCGAACCTGGGACCCTGGAGCTGTGAAGCATTTATGCTAACCACCATGCTACCGTGTCGTGGGGCGGCCGTTGGGGGGGGGGGAGAGAATAGCGGGAGGGCGGGAAAATTGTCGGGAAGGCCCTCCCGCTATTCTCAGACCCGTCGTGGGCAGCGGAGAATCGCGCCCAAGGTGTGGACGGGGAGGGATTTTATATCTCAAGAACTTAACCAGACAGAATTTTGCAAACCCTCAACCAGCTAAAAAGACCAGGTTAGCACGTGTATGTGAACATCATCAGCTCCAATTCACACACTGCCTTGCTTTAAGTAATATCAAAATAAAGTGGATGCTAGAAATCTGAAATTTAAAAAAATAAAATACTGGAAACACTCAGCAGGTCAGGCAGTGTCTGTGGAATGAGAAACAGGGTTAATCTTTCACGGTTTGAAGAATGAATTCCAGCGAATTAAATTGGTACAGAGTTTGATGGTCAATATAAGCTCAGAATCAGAAAAGAAGTAGACTATAGCACTGAAAAAACAATTCCTGACTGTGAAAGATACTGTGAGAAGTTAAAGCTGGTAAGACAGCAGCACATGATGAGGGGATGGGCAGCAGTGGAAAACTCATTTAAACAGAACAAACAAAAGAACAAAGAAAAGTACAGCACAGGAACAGGCTCTTCGGCCCTCCAAGCCCGTGCCGACATGCTGCCCGACTAAACATCTTCTACACTTCCTGGGTCCGTATCCCTCTATTCCCATCCTATTCATGTATTTGTCGAGATGCCCCTTAAATGTCACTATCGTCCCTGCTTTCATCACCTCCTCCGGCAGCGAGTTCCAGGCACCTACTACCCTCTGTGTAAAAAAACTTGCCTCGTACATCTACTCTATACCTTGTCCCTCGCACCTTAAACTTATGCCCACTAGTAATTGACTCCTCTACCCTGGGGAAAAGCCTCTGACTATCCACTCTGTCTATGCCCCTCATAATTTTGTAGACCTCTATCAGGTCGCCCCTCAACCTCCGTCGTTCCACTGAGAACAAACTGAGTTTATTCAACTGTTCCTCATAGCTAATGCCCTCCATACCAGGCAACATCCTGGTAAATCTCTTCTGCACCCTCTCTAAAGCCTCCGCATCCTTCTGGTAGTGTGGCGACCAGAATTGAACACTATACTTCAAGTGTGGCCTAATGTTCTATACAGCTGCAACATGACTTGCCAATTCTTATACTCAATGCCCCGGCCAATGAAGGCAAGCATGCCATATGCCTTCTTGACTACCTTCTCCTCCTGTGTTGGCCCTTTCAGTGACCTGTGGACCTGTACACCTGGATCTCTCTGACTTTCAATACTCTTGAGGGTTCCACCATTCACTGTACATTCCCTACCTGCATTAGACCTTCCAAAATGCATTACCTCACATTTGTCCGGATTATACTCCATCTGCCATCTCTTTGCCCAAGTCTCCAAACTATCTAAATCCTGCTGTATCCTCTGACAGTCCTCATCGCTATCCGCAATTCCACCAACCTTTGTGTCGTCTGCAAACTTACTAATCAGACCAGTTACATTTTCCTCCAAATCATTTACATATACTATAGACAGCAAAGGTCTGATCCCTGCGGAACACCGCTAGTCACAGCCCTCCAATTAGAAAAGCACCCTTCCATTGCTCCTCTCTGCCTTCTATGACCTAGCCAGTTCTGTATCCACCTTGCCAGTTCACCCCTGATCCCGTGTGACTTCACCTTTTGTACCAGTCTACCATGAGGGACCTTGTAAAAGGCCTTACTGAAGTCCATATCGACAACATCCACTGCCCTACCTGCATCAATCACCTTTGTGACCTCTTCGAAAAACTATATCAAGTTAGTGAGACACGACCTTCCCTTCACAAAACTATGCTGCCTCTCACT
The DNA here is from genome assembly GCF_902713615.1 of Scyliorhinus canicula. Classification (NCBI taxonomy): domain Eukaryota; kingdom Metazoa; phylum Chordata; class Chondrichthyes; order Carcharhiniformes; family Scyliorhinidae; genus Scyliorhinus; species Scyliorhinus canicula. The sequence continues at coordinate 104,905,108 of NC_052162.1, read as the reverse complement.
AATACGTCCATTTGCTTCCAAATGGGAGTAGATCCTGTCTCTAAGAATTCCCTCCAGTAATTTCCCTACCACTGATGTAAGGCTTACCGGCCTGTAGTTCAATGGATTATCCTTGCTACCCGTCTTAAACAAAGGAACAACAGCTGGCAGAAGTCACGGTAAAATACTAAACATAGTTAGAATACGTCGATTCTTAGAGACAGAGGGAGTTAGACAATGGCAGAGAGATGATCTTGGGAGGCAGAAGCAAAAGAGAGATTCAAATCCACAATAGAGTAACACCAGCCCCAGAAACATGGAACCTCAGAGTTAATGGAGCACAGCACTAAAAACTCTAAATTGTAGATCAATGATCGAAAATGTTCAGGTCTCAAACAATTTCACTGTTTTCAATGTTAAAATCGCCTGCTGGAGCCTCCAGCTGGAACGAGAAAAAAGCTTTGGAGTCAGAGATAAATCTCCCACTTGAGGAAATCCCCAGGGAGTGGGGGCGATGTCACTGTGCAATTATAGGTGTGTGGTGATGTCACAGACACGGGTCTGTGCAACCGAGTGATGACCACACCTTATGGAGGATGGGAGGGTCCTGAGGTATATATAATTTTATCAAGGAGGGAGGAACCCAGCACATTAGTGCAAATGACAAGGCTGAAGCATGCACTACAATCTTCAGCCAGACATGTCGAATGGTCCATCTTGGTCTTCTCCGGAGGTCGCCAGCGTCACAGATGTCAGTCTTCACCCAATTCAATTCACTCCACGTGATTTAATGAAACAGCTGAAGGTACGTGATACTCCAAAGGCTATGGGCCGTGACAATATTTCAGTAATAGTATTGAAGACCTGTGCCCTAGAACTCACCCAGCCCCTAGCCAAGCAGTTCTAGCACAGCTACAACACTGACATCCACCAAGCATTATGAAAAATTGCTCAGGTATGTCCAATGTCCACGACAAATTCCACCCAGCCAATTACTGCCAAAGGTAGTGTCACTTTCGATCATCAGTAAAGTGATGGAAGGGGTGATCAACAGCACTACCAAGCTGCACTTGTTTAGCAATAACCTGTTCACTGACACTGAGTTTGGGTTCTGCGAGGATCCATCAGTTCCTGACCTCATTGTTGCCTTGGTTCAAACATGCACAAAATAGCTGAAATTGAGGGGGGGGGGGGGGGGGGGGGGGAGAGAGGGAGAGTGACTGCCCTTCACATCAAGGCAGCATTCGATGAATTATGGAATCAAGGAGCCCGCGCAAAACTGGAATCAATGGGTATCAGTAAAAAACTCTGCACTGCCTGGAGTCATACTTTGCACCAAAGTAGATGTCCCTGGTTGTTGTAGGTCAGACATCACAGCTTCAGAAGACCACTGTAGGAGTCCCTCAGTGGAGTGTCCGAGGCTAAACCATCTGGAAGGAAAGGGCAGCAGATATATGGGAACACCACCACATGGACGTCCCCCTCCAAGACACTCACCATCATGACTGCGAAAAATACCACCATTTCTTCACTGTCAAAGAACATGACATGATGTGAGGTGCCAGCATTGGACTGGGGTGGGCACAGTAAGAAGTCTTCCAACACCAGGTTAAAGTCCAACAGGTTTGTTTGGACTCACTAGCTTTCAAAGTGCAACTCCTTCATCAGGTGAGTGAAGGACCTGCGCTCCGAAAGAACATGACAGCACAGGAACAGGCCCTTTGGTCTACCAATCTTGCGCCTATCCAGATTCCTTATTTAGACTGGTGACTTATTACTCAAACAATCTGCATCCCTCCATTCCCTGCCCGTTCATATGTCTATCAAGGAACATCTTAAATGTTGCTATCATGCCTGCCTCCACCACCTCCACCGGCAATGTGTTCCAGGCACCCACCATCTTTTGTGAGAAAAACTTTCTCGCACATCTCCCCTGAACTTTCCCCCTCTGACCTTGAATCTGTGCCCCCTTGTAATTGAGTCTTCAATGCTGGGAAAAAGCTTCTGACTAATCACCTTGTCTATACCTCTCATAATTTTGTAAACCTCAATCAGGTCTCCCCTCAGCCTCCATCTTTCATAATCTGGGAACTCCCTCCCTAACGGCACTGTAGGTGTTTCTACACCATGTGGTCACTGCCTTCGATTTTGGCCAATAAAGGGGCGGGTGCTTTGATGGCTGGGCGGGTGCCTTGATGGCTGGGCGTGTCCTCAGCCATCATTGACCTTGGCTGTTTGGGCTCCATGAGTAAAGGGAGTGGCACCGCTTAGTCTGTATCTGTATTGGTTACCCGAATACAGTTCTTTTGTTCTGGGGAAATGGGCCATTCGAATGCAAACGAGCGGGGGTTTCGATCGTGTCTAGCTATCTGGGTTGCAAATACAGCTCTGGGTCTGTCTGAGTCCTGGTTTGGCCATAATTCCCATGGTCCTTTGCAGGTGGCCATCTGAGATGGCTACATCCCGTTCTCTTGATCCTGAACGTGAAGCGTGGTGGATCACACTGTTGATCCCTTATCCATCCCTGGTGTGCCGGTTACCCTTGGTCAAGGACAGGTTCTACACGAGTCTGTCCTATGTTTTTGGAGCATTTACCTAACATTAAAAAAAAAAAAATTTAGATTACCCAATTATTTTTTCCAATTAAGGGGCAATTTAGCATGGCCAATCCACCGACTCTGCACATTTTTGGTTTGTGGGGGCGAAACCCACGCAGACACAAGGAGAATGTGCAAACTCCACACGGACAGTGACCCAGAGCCGGGATCGAACCTGGGACCGCAGCGCCGTGAGGCAGCAGGGCTAACCCACTGTGCCACCGTGCTGCCCTACCTAACATTTTATCAACACGTCATATATTCATAATTTCTAACGGGTCACTATAAACATTTCACTATTACACATTTAACTTAATTGCACAAGGGGACATTTAACTCACCATCTAAGCTACACTCATGCTGCTGGCAAATATCAAAAAGAACTTCTGTACAATACAAAATTTCAAAACAACAGCATCACATTTCTACTTAATCTATCAAAGTTACAGAGGTATACGGTCTTTATTTTTAATCAGCGATTACAGTGTTTGTTGAGTTGGGCGAATTCTAAAGAATTCTCGGAGTGTATATATCGGGGAACTTCGCGTTCAGGATCAAGAGAACGGAATGACGAGGAGGCCGCAGGAAGCCGGAGGGAGGAAAGGTACACGGGAGGAGCCAGGGGCCAGAGACCAGGAAGCGGCTGGAGAGAGTCACACCCCCCCCCCCACCGAACAGAGACGGCACAGCGGGCCTGCAAGCCGGCCTGACCGAGCCGCCCCCCCCACAGCAGAACGCGGGCGGCCTGAGACGAAGCAGGGTCCGAGCCAGCAGCGAGGCCCGACCACCCCCCCCGTCCCCGCGGCAACCATCACGAGGCAGGCAGCGGCGGTACAAAGGGGGACTCCTGGCTCGAGAAGCCTTTCTTTCTCTCTCTCCCCAGTCCCAGGATGAGTGAGGAGGAGGGGGAAAAAACACAAAAAAGAAAGACTTAGAAAAAGAACACTGTTAAAGGGACAGAACACTCCCTCTCTCTTTCCACGCTTCTCAACAAAAAGAACACCAAACTTACCTGAAAAGCGTCTCCTCAGAAGGGAGGGGGGAGCGAAAAAGATGGGAAGGGGGGGAATAAAGGGGAAAGGGGGGGGAATAAGGGGGAAAGGGGGGGGAAAGAAAATGCCAGAAGGGAGCCAAAGCAGAGGGAGAAAGGGCACCAAGAGCAAACGGGGCAATACACAAGTCCACTCAGGCGAGCTAATTGGTACACGAAGCGGCGGGATGGAAGCCTCGCTGCAACTAAAAGAACTGGGCAGTCAGGAGCTTCTGCCCCCTTGGCCAGAGGGGAACTGGAAGGCAGCCTTTGCCGAGGAGCTGAGGGTACACCAGCAAGAAAGCAAGGCAGGGACCAAAGCGGACATAGAGGCCGCAGTACAGACAGTAATGGCCAAGGCCCTGGCGGAGGTGCAGTTCGCCCTGGGCACAGCAGAGAAGAAACTGGAAGCCAAGGAGGAGAAACTGGAAACCCAAAAGGTGACCATTAAGGAGCTGGAGAGGGCTGCGACTGAAATAAGCGACCAGATCACGGCTCTGGAGAAGGAGGTGGCGAGACTGCGCACAACGCAGGGGAGCCTGAAGGGCAGGGTGGACGACCAGGAAAACAGCTCAAAAAGACAAACTGTCAGGATAGTGGGCCTACCAGAGGGGATCAAGGGTAGAAACCCCACGGCCTACGTGGTCGAGATGCTGGGCAACTTAGTGGGGAGGGAAACTTTTCCCAACCCACCAGAAATGGACAGAGCGCACCGATCGCTGCGCCCGAAACCCAGGACGGGGGAACATCCGAGGGCAGTTATAGCCAAACTGCACCGGCATAAAGACAGGGAAACAATCCTGCACTGGGCCAGGCAAAACAGAACCTGCAGATGGGAAGGGCACCTCATTAGAGTGTACGAAGACATTGGGGCAGACCTCGCCAGAAGACGGGCCGAATTCAATAGAGCAAAAGCAGCCCTTCACAGGAACAAGGTGCGATTTGGTATGCTATACCCAGCGAAACTCTGGGTCAACGAAAGAGAGTATTTCTTCACACCCCCGCCGACGCAAACAAATTTATCGAAGAACATGGGCTGGAAAACCAGCAGCAAGGGTAGAGCAAAAGGGCTACAGAGTGTGGCAACCAAGGGCTCAGTACAAGGAATCGCTGCAAGCATCCACCCAGTACGGCCTCTGGGCGAAGGAAAACCCCAAGTGAAGGGGGCTACCGAAGTGGCGGCCACACAGCGGGCGACCATGGCGGAGGCCCCCTAGACAGAGGGAAGCCCCGGATTGCAGGGGCCCAACCGCATGGAAGAGAGCAGTGACAGCGACCATCCAGGATGGCCCCCTAACAAGGGGGAACCCCGGAGGACAGGGGCGCGTCCAACAGGTGAATATATGTTAATCCCACAGGAGCGAGGGGACAGAAGCCCCCCACCAGGATAGTCACCTGGAACATAAGGGGACTCAACGGCCCAGTGAAAAGATCCAGAGTCCTCAACCACCTAAGAAACATGAAGGCAGACATAATCTTCCTTCAAGAGACGCACCTGAGAGAGCAGGACCGACTGCGGGTAAGAAAGGGCTGGGTGGGACAGACCTACCATTCCTGTAATGGGACGAGGGCCAGGGGGGTGGCAATACTGATCAGCAAATGGACGATGTTTAGGGCGAGAAAGACGGTTACGGACCCGGGGGGACGGTACGTCATGGTTAGCAGGACCCTGGATGGGGCACCGGTTGTACTAGTTAACGTGTACGCGCCAAACTGGGATGACCCGAGCTTCATCAAGAAGACTATGGCAGAAATCCCTGACACAGCAACGCACCAGATAATCATTGGGGGGGGACTTCAACTGTGTACAGGACCCAACGACTGACAGATCGAACCCAAAGACGGGGAAAACCGCAAACATGGCAAGAGAACTTGGTCATTTTATGGAACAGATGGGAGCGGTGGACCCCTGGAGGTTCACCCACCCAGGGGAGAAGGAGATTTCCTTCTTCTCCCCAGTGAACAACGCATATACCAGAAATGACTTATTTGTGGTGGGGAATAGAGGGATACGGGACCCAGGAAGTGTAGAAGATTGTAGTTTAGTCGGGCAGCCGTGCCGGGCTTGGAAGGCCGAAGGGTCTGTTCCTGTGCTGTACTTTTCTTTGTTCTTAAAACGGCGTTTCCGGGGATAAATAAAGTGGAATACTCCGCAATTGTGATATCAGACTATGCTCCACGCTACATAGATGTGAGGCTGGAAACGGGCAGGGCCCAACGCTCCACATGGAGGTTGGACGTCGCCCCACTAACTGACAAGACCTTCAATGAAAAGATATCGTGGGCCATAGCAGAATACACTGCGAACAATCGGAACGGGGAGGTCTCGCCCTCCACTTTCTGGGAAGCGCTAAAGGCCGTACTAAGAGGGGAAATTATCGCTTTCAAAGCGCAAAGCGATAGGGAGGAAAAGGCAGCTAGGCAGCAGCTGGTTGACTCGATACTAGAGATAGACCGTAAATGCTCCGAGGCCCCGACCGCAGAGCTCCTGGCGGAGAGGAAAGAGTTGCAAAGGAACTTCGATCTGCTCTCCACCAGGAAAGCAGTGCTTCAACTCCGCCAAGCACGTGGGACCCTATACGAGCACGGAGACATAGCCAGCCGCCTGCTGGCATACCAGCTGAGAAAGTAGGCGGCCACCAGAGAAATTGTGCAAATCAGGGATACTAGAGGCACATTACAAACAGAGCCAGAAAAGATCAATAAGGCATTCAGGGCCTTTTACCAAGGGCTGTACACCTCAGAGCTCCCAACGGGAGAGGCCGGGATGAAACGGTTCCTTGATGGACTGGACATACCAATCGTAGGGGAGGACAGAAAACAGGGCCTGGAAGCACCACTAGTACTGGGAGAGATCAAGGACAGCATAAGCTCCATGCAGGCGGGGAAGGCACAGGGACCGGATGGATCCCCGGCGGACTTCTACAAAACATTTGCGACAGCGCTGGCCCCGCACCTGCGGGAGATGTTCACAGACTCGCTGGCCAAGAGCACACTGCCACCCATGCTAGCACAGGCCTCAATCTCGCTGATACCTAAGATAGACAAAGACCCAACAGAATGCGGGTCATACAGACCCATCTCACTCCTGAACGCAGATGCCATAATACTGGCCAAGATTCTAGCCAAAAGGCTGGAAGACTGCGTGCCAAGTGGTTGCAGAAGACCAGACGGGCTTTGTCAAAGGTAGAACATAGAACATGGAACAGTACAGCACAGAACAGGCCCTTCGGCCCTCGATGTTGTGCCGAGCAATGATCACCCTACTCAAACCCACGTATCCACCCTATACCCGTAACCCAACAACCCCCCCTCTTAACCTTAACCTTACTTTTTAGGACACTACGGGCAATTTAGCATGGCCAATCCACCTAACCCGCACATCTTTGGACTGTGGGAGGAAACCGGTGCACCCGGAGGAAACCCACGCACACACGGGGAGGACGTGCAGACTCCGCACAGACAGTGACCCAGCCGGGAACCGAACCTGGGACCCTGGAGCTGTGAAGCATTTATGCTAACCACCATGCTACCCTGCTGCCTACCTCCAACATCAGGCACCTGCTGAACGTGATAATGACCCCCTCTGGGGAGAGAACACCAGAGGTGATTGTCTCCCGAGACGCAGAGAAGGCCTTTGACAGAGTCGAATGGATATACCCCATAGAGGTACTGGAGCAGTTCGGGCTTGGAACAGGATTCACCTCCTGGGTAAAACTCCTATACAACGCTCCCATGGCGAGTGTGCGGACAAACAACGCCAACTCCCGATACTTCCAGCTGCACAGGGGCACCAGACAAGGATGCCCACTGTCCCCGCTGCTGTTCGCCCCAGCGATCGAGCCACTAGCAATTGCGCTCAGAGCGGCAAAAAGCTGGAGGGGGATCCGAAGGGGCGGTAAAGAGCACAAAGTCTCACTCTATGCAGATGACCTGCTCCTCTACATCTCGGACCCACAGAGCAGCATGGACGGAATCATTGCGCTCCTGAAAGAGTTTGGTGCCTTCTTGGGCTACAAACTCAACATGAGCAAAAGCGAGATCTTCCCAGTACATCCACAAGTAGGGGGGGCAGCACTAACGGGACTGCGTTTAAACAAGACGGACTCAAATTCCGCTACCTGGGGATCCAAATAGCCCTTAACTGGAAAGGGATCCACAAATGGAACCTCACCAGTCTGACAGAGGAAGTAAAAAAGGACTTGCAAAGACGGAACACACTCCCACTCTCCCTTGCGGGGAGAGTACAGACGATCAAAATGAACGTGCTGCCCAGGTACCACTTCCTATTCAGAGCCATTGCGACACTGGACGAACTGACAGAGAAATTCCAGCTGGCCAGGGGGAACGAGCTAAGGTACCTGCAGCTCAGAAACTTCCTACGAAAGGAGACAAGGACTTACCCACAAACGCCGCGACAGACATTACTGGAAGAGTTACTGGACGCAAGCATATTAGAGAGAGGAAACTAGCGACATGTACGACCGACTGGTAGAAGGGGCCGACACCGTACTGGACGCAACAAGAAGGAAATGGGAGGAGGACCTGGGGATCGAGATAGGGTGGGGACTCTGGAGCGAAGCACTGCATCGGGCCAACTCCACCTCCACGTGCGCAAGGCTCAGCCTGACGCAACAAAAAGTGGTAGATAGAGCCCACTTAACAAGAACCCGTATGAGTAGGTTCTTCCCGGAGGTGGAGGACAGATGTGAACGGTGCCAAGGAGGCCCGGCCAACCATGCCCACATGTTCTGGTCCTGCCCCAGACTTGTGGAGGACTGGACTGCCTTCTTCGAGGCAATGTCCAAAGTGGTGGGAGTGAGGGTGGAGCCAGGCCCGAAAGTGGCGGTCCTCGGGGTTTCAGACTAGCTAGATCTATTTCTGGGGAGGTGTGCAGACGCCCTTGCCTTTGCCTCCCTGATCGCCCGACGTAGAATCCTGCTCGGCTGGCGGTCAGCAGTACCACCCAAAGCTTCAGACTGGCTGTCCAACCTCTCAGAATCTCTCCAAATGGAGAAAATTAAATTCGCCATCCGAGGGTCAGATGACGGCTTCCACAGAACGTGGGAGCCATTCACCCGATTGTTCCGGGACTTGTTTGTGGCCAACAAACAAGGAGAATAGCCAGGTAGCCAGGAACCAAGGGAAAGCAGCCAAAGGATGAGAGGGGGAGATAGAACGGGAGAGGGGGGACAAGTCATTCTAAAAGGAAGGAAAGGCGAACCACGGGGGGTGGGGAGGGGGGAGGAGGGAACAGACAGGGAACAATACAGGAGAACCAGGGAGGTGGGGGGAGGCAGAGAAACGTTAACCAACCTGACATCCACAGGAACAGAGAAAAAGGAGAACACAGGCGGAGGATGGGAGGGCCGGATGAAGCGGCAGCACGCACGAGAAGACAATGGCGATGAAATCCGACTGGGAGAAGCGAGGGGCAACACCGGCACCAGACCCACTCGAGGATTGCCCCCTCAGAAGTGCCTCGCCGGCACGAACGTATCCCTAATTACAGATATATAGATATATCATACCCTGTGTAAATAACAGCAAAATATACTCTGTGCAGAAATCTAATAAAAAACATTTTAGTAACAAAAAAGAGAACGGGATGTAGCCATCTCAGATGGCCACCTGCAAAGGACCATGGGAATTATGGCCAACCCAGGACTCAACAGACTCAGAGCTTGTGTGTGTATCTGCAACCTGGAAAGCTAGACGCGATCGAAATTGCCTCTCATTCGCATTCGAATGGCCCATTTCCCCAGAACAAAAGAACTGTACTCAGGTAACCAATACAGATACAGACTAAGAAGTGCCACTCCCTTTACTCATGGAGCCCAAACAGCCAAGGTCAATGACCGCTGAGGACACGCCCAGCCATCAAGGCACTCGCCCCTTCATTGGCCAAAATCGAAGGCAGTGATCGAAGCCTGTCGAATTATTGGGTCCAAGTTAAGGACCGCCCCAAAGAGCGCAAAATCCCAGAGCGATAAGAAGAGACACAGCCATGTGCTCGGTCACTCTTGGATCCGGTCTATGCCAACCTAAGTGCAGCATAACGACCAGACAGACAAGTTCAAGACCAACGATCGTTACCAGACGGATGAGCCCAGCAGAAACATTGCCACTTCTTCCACCCAGCCACGCATGATCCCGACAAAGGCCTTGTCCGTCTGCATAGAGCCGGTTGCCCTGAAGTTCAGTATGGGTTATTGTAGTTGTTAGGTGCAGTTTAACTTGGGCTAAACCAGGGGCTGGTTTAGCTCACTGAGCTAAATCGCTGGCTTTCAAAGCAAACCAAGCAGGCCAGCAGCACGGTTCGATTCCCGTACCAGCCTCCCCGGACAGGCGCCGAAATGTGGCGACTTGGGGCTTTTCACAGTAACTTCATTGAAGCCTACTCGTGACAATAAGCGATTTTCATTTTCATTTCAACTTGTAGTGTTTTGTGTTGCATGTCGAAGTAATCCTTGTGCGTAAATGAACCATCTTTGAACTTGAACTGACTAACTGGTTGTGTGGTCGATCGATATCCGATAAAGCCTTGTGGTGGTATTGTTTGATACCTGGCGAATCTAAAGGCCATCATTATTAATTCGCAACATTACTCTGGGGGCGATTGGCAACATTATTGGTGACACTGGTGGGATTCCATTAAAAAGAGCAACAATAAATAGCCCTTAGTGACCAAAAAAAGGTTAGATGGGGTTACTGGAATAGGGTGGAAGTGAGGCCTTAAGTGGGTCAGTGCACTCGATGGGCCGAATAGCCTCCTTCTGTATGTTCTATGTTTAAGACCCCATTAATATCCACATGCTGATGAATCCAGTGATTTTGATCTGATGTTAGTTTGAGTTCCTGAAGTTTACAAAATTAATCTGTCAGTCCAGGAAGAAATTAAGAGGAGCCAAACATTTATGATGATTTGAGTTGTGTTTCCAAAATCAATGTGGCAGTCCAGACAGAAATTCACAGCAGTCTCCTTCTGCTGCCTGAAGCATTATGACCGCGCGTGCGCGTTGGCCCCTATAAAGATGGCGGCCGTTAACCCGGGTCTGGCGAAGGGAGAAATCAAAATTTTTCGCGCCTGTCCTCTGTAATCAGAAGGCCGGGACCTTATTCTTTGTGGTCTGCGGCCTGCACTATGTCTTTATGAAGCTTCCCTGCCCATTCCGCTGGCTCCATTCCTCCTCGCCCACCCACTAACTCTGTTTGATTTCCCCACTTGACATTTACTCACCCGCTCTGAGCAGCTTCGGTCACAGCTCAGCACTGCGCATGTTCCACGCATAGCCCGTACTACGCATGCGCGAGGCCCTCCTTCAAAGTGAAGAGGGGACAATCTGCCCCCGATTGAATTCTGGGTTCCCATTTTGTTGAATAGAACATTATATTTGCCACCTGGCTACGGTTGATGCAAGAGAGTCAAGATGTAAACCTATTAAGTCTCAGTAGGTCATGTGAATAAGTTACTTTTCTTCCCACCGACAGAATATTTAAATTCCATCTTGACACTAAGATGTAATAATTCAGCTGATTGAACGATCTTTTCACAGCGTGACTTTACCCATAATTTCCGATTCACTGAGATCTCACACACTTTTGATAATTTTTTTGTTCTCAACTATTTACAGTTCAGGAAACGCAGGTGCTGCCGTGACTCTGAAATACAAATCCCAAATGCTGGAGTTAAGTGCAGATCTAGTCGTGTCTGAAGAAAGGATCATAGATCATAGAATTTACAGTGCAGAAGGAGGCCATTCGACCCATCGAGCCTTCACCTGGCCTTAGAAAGAGCACCCTACCTAAGCCCACACCTCAGTAACCCCACCTAACCTTTTTTGGACACAAAGGGCAATGTAGCAAGGCCAAGCCACCTAACCTGCACATCTTTGGAGTGTGGTAGGAATCCGGAGCACCCGGAGGAAACCTACGCAGACACGGGGAGAAGGTGCAAACTCCGCACAGACAGTGACCCAAGCCAGGAATCGAACCTGGGACCCTGGAGCTGTGAAGCAACAGTGCTGAGCACTGTGCTACCATGCCTCCCAAACACCAACTATGAAATGAAATGAAATGAAAATCGCTTATTGGCACAAGTAGGCTTCAAATGAAGTTACTGTGAAAAGCCCCTAGAGAGCTAAATATAGTTTACATTCCACGGTTCTACTTTCCAATAGTACTGTACTGCGCCAGTGTATAGACCAGAAAACCGAACCCTGATGCTGAGTACTTCTAGCACTTTTTGTTTCTATTGCTGGTTAAATAAAGTATCAGTGACTAACTTACATTTATTCTCATCCATTCACAAGTGGAAATATCCGTCACTTGTCTATCCTGCCAAATCTTGTTGTGGTCATTTTGAAATCATGCTGCAGTATGATACTGCATACTGCAAGCAAGCAAGCAAGTGCCAGCGAGAATTACCTTTGCAAAGAGGAACCAGAGTGTGTCAGGGGTCGGATCTACAACTTACCAAACCACTTTTGCGGGTAAAATAATCGAATCCTGGGTGTTTCTTGTATGTATAGTGGGTAATTTACGGGTTTACTAGATTTAATAAAGTGTTGCATTATATCTGTGCCCATACTTTGTTCTGCTCATGAAGACATCTGAGAAAAGTTTAATTAAGTGTCATTGAGAGTACCCTTTAAGAAATGGGTGTTTAAGAAATGTACTTTTAGGAAATGGAGCTGCTCATGTTACTGGAGTGCTGTCAGAGTGTGAGTGGAGCTGAGCTCCACTTCTGCTTTTTCGTTTCAGTTTGAGAAGAGCTTGGATGTGTATGTGTTCTTTCAATGAGCTGCACTGTTGTTGATCTATGACATCCAAAGACTATCTATGGATCATTTGGGTGAACTCAGAATTGTAAAAAAGGTCTCAGTATTGAATATAAATCTAATGTGCTCCTGTTTGAAAGTTTTTTAAAAGTCTTTTGGATGGTAAAAGGACAGCATACAGGCTATTTAGTGTTGTATTCTTTGCGAGTGTATTTGAAATAATGGTTGCTAAGATATTCACTATTTGTTTTAAAACGATTAACTTGAGTTCATAGAATAAACATTGTTTTGTTTTAAAAACCACTGGTGCATTTTCTGCTGTACCATACATGTTAGTAAGCCGTGTGCTCCCCGTACCACAATCTATTAAATGTTGTGGGTCAGGTGAACTCCATGATGCACTTTGGGGTTCTCTAAACCCTGGCCCATAACAATTGGCGACTCGAGGGGGATTAAAGTCTATATTTTAGATTGGCTTAGTGAACTTAAAGACAGCGAGGGGTGGGCATATTGTGGTTGCTTTTCAGGTGTGGTATTCTAGTTTAAGTGGGGTATGTGTTGTGGACAATGGCTGGTTTAGCACACTGGACAAAATCGCTGGCTTTTAAAAAGCAGACCAAGGCAGGCCAGCAGAACGGTTCAATTCCAATACCAGCCTCCCCGAACAGGTGCCGGAATGTGGCGACTAGGGGCTTTTCACAGTAACTTCATTGAAGCCTACTCGTGACAATAAGCAATTTTCTTCTTCTTCTTCTTCTCTTCTTCTCTTCTTCTTTCTTCTCTTCTTCTTCTTCTTCTTCTTCTTCTTCATTCAGAGGTTCAGAAGTTTTTGGGGCTTGAGATGGTCACACGCAGTACCTTACGGACAGAGACGAAAAGCAGACTGTTAGATTTGGCAAAGACATTGCAGTTAACATTACCTGACAAAATGCGAAAATATGACGTAATTATGGCGGTGGCTAAGCATTCAAAGTTGCCTCAGATACAGTTTGACTCATTGAAAATTGAAAAAATTCAGTTGCAAATTAAACAAATGGAACATGAGAAAGAATTAAACCAGCTTGAATATGAAAGAGAGAGCGGAAAGTGAAAGAGAGAGAGAGGAAAAAGAAAAGGAGAGATAAGAAAGGAGAAAAGAAAGAATAGCCCTAGCAGAACAAAAAGAAAGAGAAAGGGAGATACAGATCAGGGAAAAAGATAAAGAGAGAGAGTTTGAACTTCAGTAAATGGCCATGAAACATGACAGTCAGTTAAAATTGGCAGACGTAAAGGGAAACGTATAGTTGGATGATAGTGATGAGGATAGTGAGAAAGAGCGCCAAAGTCAAAGGCTTGGTGGGAATCTATTTAAATATGTCCAAGCATTGCCAAGATTTGACGAGAAGGAAGTGGAAGCCTTTTTCATTTCATTTGAGACGGTAGCAAAACAAATGAAATGGCCACAGGACATGTGGGTATTACTGATTCACACAAAGCTGGTAGGTAGAGCTAGTGAAGTGTTTGCATCACTACCGGAGGAGGTATCTGAGACGTATGAGGAGGTGAAAAAATCCATCTCAGGTGCATATGAACTAGTGCCTGAAGCCTACAGACAAAGGTTTAGAAATGTAAGGAAATAATTTGGTCAAACATACATGAAGTTTGAAAGGATCAAACAGAGTAATTTTGTTAGGTGGATAAGGACTTTGAAAATAGACCAGATGTATGAAGCTCTCAGGGAAATTATACTTTTGCAGGAGTTTAAAAATTCAATTCCTGATATAGTAAGAACTCATATGGAAAAGCAGAGGGTTAAAACTGCGAGGTTAGCAGCAGAAATGGCAGATGATTATGAATTAGTTCATAAATCAAAGCTTGCTTTCAGACATCAGTTTCAGCCTGTGAGGGATAGAAACTGGGGACATGAAAAATACTCAAGTGGTAAAGGTAAAGGTGATCTGGTGGGAGATAGTAAGGAGAGTGTACCTCAGATTAAAAAATAAATCCAGGAGGGTGGAAAAGAAATGAAAAGTTTCAAATGTTTTCACTGTAATAAACTAGGCTATGTAAAGTCACAGTGTTGGTGGTTGAAGAAAAGCACTGCGAAGGCTGATGTGGTAAGACAGTGGGGTTTGTGAAAGTGGTAAAGGAAAGCCCAAGTAAAGCGAAGGAAGTGCAAAATATTGTACAGCTTGATCAAGAGGTGATTGATAAGAAGGTGTCAGATGTCTTTAAAGAATTTACTTGTGTGAGTATCAGGAGGAGTAGGTAAAGAAGTCACAATTTTAAGAGATACGGGAGCTAGTCAATCTTTAATGATAAGAGATGAGGAGTTATGTAGTTTGGGAAGAATGTTGCCAGAAAAGTTGGTAATATGTGGAATTCAGGGTGAGAGGAGTAGCGTTCCATTATATAAGGTAAGGTTGGAAAGCCCAGTGAAGAGTGGTGAAGTGGTAGTAGGAGTAATAGGGAAACTATCTTGACCAGGAATACAGTTTATCTTGGGTAATGATATAGCTGGATCGCAAGTGAGAGTGATGCCTACTGTGGTTGATAAGCCAGTGGAAAATCAGACAACTGAAGTGTTGAAGGACGAGTATCCTGGGGTTTTTCCGGATTGTGTAGTAACAAGGTCGCAAAGTTACAGGTTAAGACAAGAGGAGAAATCAAAGAGTGGAGATGACGTTGAAGTGCAACTGTCAGAAACGATTTTTGATCAGATGGTTGAAAAAGAGCAGGAACAGGTGGAGGATGAGGCGGATATTTTTAGTTCAGGATAATGGGCGGAGTTACACCAAAAAGATATAAAAATAAAACGGATGTATCAGAAAGCATACACGGAAGAGGAATCTGCGTGTATACCAGAGTGTTATTACCATAAAAGTAATGCCTTGATGAGAAAATGGATATCTTTACATATGCAGGCGGATGAAAAGTGGGCAGAAGTTTATCAAGTCGTATTGCCGGTAGGGTATAGAAAAGAGGTGTTGCAAGTTGCGCATGAGGTACCAGTGGGTGGTCATTTGGGGATAAGGAAAACTCAAGCTAAAATCCAGAAACATTTTTAGTGGCCTGGACTACACAAAGATGTAGTTAAATTTTGTCGATCATGTCACGCATGTCAAGTGACAGGGAAACGTCAAGCAATGATAAAACCAGTGCCCTTAATATCCATTCCAGCATTTGAGGAAGCTTTTACAAGGGTCCTAATTGATTGCGCGGACCGCTTCCTAAAACACAAAGTGGGAATCAATATCTTTGGACTATAATGGATGTGTCTACTAGGTTCCCAGAGGCCATTCCAGTATGTAATATTACAGCTAAAAAGATTGTAGAGGAGTTACTTAAATTCTTTACTAGATATGGACTACCCACAGAAATACAATCGGATCAAGGATCAAAGTTATTCAAAGAAGTTATGGATAGTTTAGGAATAAAACAATTTAAATCAACTGCGTACCATCCAGAATCGCAGGGAGCATTAGAAAGGTGTTATCCGACATTAAACACAACGTTGAGGGGTTATTGTCAAGGTTATCCAGAGGATTGGGATAAAGGAATTCCATTCGTACTGTTTGCAATTAGGCATGCTCCTAATGATTCAACCAAATTTAGTCCTTTTGAACAAATTTCTGGTCATGAGGTAAGAGGACCACTTAAATTGATTAAGGAAAAATTGGTGGGTGAGAAATCGGAAATTACATTATTGGATTATGTGTCAAATTTCAGGGAACGATTAAATAGACAAGGTGAATTGGCTAGACAACATTTAAAAGTTGCACAGAAGGTGGTGAAACGGGTCACGGACAATAAATACAAAGTTCGTAGTTTTGCCAGTGGAGATAAAGTTTTTGTGTTGTTACCAGTGGCAGGTGAACCTTTAACTGCATGGTTTTGTGGACCTTATCAGATCAAAAGGAAATTAAGTGAGGTGAATTATGTGGTAACAACACCAGATAGAAGGAAGACTCACTGAGTGTGTCATGCGAATATGCTTAAAAGGTACTTTGAAAGGGAAGGAGAGAAAAAGGAGGAGGTTTTAATGATTCTAACTCAAAGTGACGAACCAAATCCAGATGACTGTGAATTTGACATACCTCAAATTAAATTGGAAAATGAGGATGTTCTTAAAAATTGGAATAATGTGTTGAGTTATCTTCCAGAAGAAAAACGAACTGACCTGAAAGAGTTGTGGATATCACATGGGCAAGTTTGTAGAGATAAATTGGGAAGTACTAAAATGGCTATACTTGATGTAGATGTGGGAAATGCTGTTCCAATCAAACAAAATCCATATAGACTTAACCCGTTAAAATCGGCACAGGTTAACAAAGAGATTGAAAGTATGCTAAAAATGGCATAATTGAAGTGGGTTGCAGCCAATGGAGCTCAGCCATAGTGATGGTACCTGAACCAGAAGGTACCCAATGGTTGTGTGTGGACGATAGAAAGGTTAATGCAGTTACAAGAACGGACTCTTATCCTATCCCACGTTTGGAGGATTGCATTGAGAAAGGGGGACAATCAGTTTTATTTCCAAATTGGATTTACTTAAAGGTTACTGGCAGGTACCTTTATCCAAAAGGGCAAAGGAGATTTCAGCTTTTGTGACTCCAGATGGTATATACCAATTCAAATTTATGCCATTTGGCCGAGCCACATTTCAGCAGTTAACTAACAAAGTCGTTTCAGGATTATCCAATTTTGTGGTATACATCGACGATCTGGTAATTTGCAGCCAGACATGGACAGTACATTTGAAAAATCTGATGGAGTTATTCGATCGACTTCAGGTTTGGTGATAACCAGGAGGCGAAAGAGGCCGGTGTTCTGGCCTTTGCGTCCCTAGTAGCCCGGCAGAGGATCTTGCTTCAATGGAAGGATGCTAGGCCCCCAAGCGTGGAGGCCTGGATCAATGATATGGCGGGGTTCATCAAATTGGAGAAGGTGAAATTTGCCCTGAGGGGACCAGTACAGGGGTTCTTTAGGCTGTGGCAGCCTTTTCTGGACTTCCTGGCAGAACGGTAGGAAAACTAGGCCGGCAGCAGCAGCAACCCGTGGCGGAGGGGGGGGGGGGGGAGGGAGGGAGAAGAGAGTGATGAGGAGAAGAGGACTGTCCGAGAGGCGATCGGGGGTTATGTGTTCGGGGAAGGGAGAATTGTGTATATGTGTTATTGAATATGCCGGGTGTTGATCTTTTCTTCTTTTGTAGTACTGGGGATGGGGGCGCGGGGGGGGGGGGGGGGGGGGCGGGTGGGGGTTGGTTTGTGGTTAGTTGTTTTTCTTTTGTTGTTGTTATTGTCTTTTTTTGATATTTTCTGAAAATCAATAAAAATATTTAAAAAATAAAAAGGTTGTGATAACCCTAGCCAAAAAGTGAATTATGAAAAATCCTCCAATCACTTTTCCTTGATGAGTTTTTCCCCGATTACCCCGAGGACAAGGAAATAACTGCGATTTCTTGACCTGAGTAGATTTTGATCGAATATTTGTGTGCAAACGTTTTGTAGCGTGATGCTCCAGTGACGGACTTGCTCAAGAAGCAAAACAAATTCCATTGGACAGCAGAGTGTCAACAGGCATTTGACGGCCTGAAGGCGGGTGTAACCACTGGTTAGCCATCCCAAATTACACCAAACCATTCAAAGTGGCGGTTGATGCGACTGATGTGGGTGTAGGTGCAGTGCTTCAACAGGATGATGACGAAGGGATCTAGCGGCCTATTGGTTATTTTTCAAAGAAATTTAATTCTCACCAGAAAACGTATTCCACAATTGAGAAGGAGACTTTGAGTTTCGTGCTGGCTTAGTAACATTTTCACATTTATGTAACCAGCAATCCGTCTCACACCATTATGTATATACTGATCATAATCCATTGACATTTTTGGAGCGTTCACATTCCG